>NC_071511.1:54185280-54488310 GCF_027887155.1 Malaclemys terrapin pileata | reverse complement strand
TTATGAACAGGATTTAGTTCAGGGGTGATCAAACTTTTTGGCCCGAGGGCCACATCTGGGTATAGAAATTGTAGGGCGGGCCATGAATGCTCACAAAATTGTGGTTGGGGTGCAGGAGGGGGTGAGGGCTCTGGCTGGGGGTTTGGGCTCCAGGATGTGGCCAGAAGTGAGGAGTTCAGGGTGGGGGGGAGGGCTCTGGGCTGGGGCAGGGGGAGTGAGGGCTCTGGCTGGGGGTGCAGGCTCTGGGGTGGGGCTGGGGATGATGGTGCTCCAGGCTGGGACGGAGGGGTTTGGAGGGCAGGAGGGGGATCAGGACTGGGGCAGGGGGTTGGGGCACGGGTGGGGGGCAGCACTAACTTCAAGCAGCTCACGGAAGCAGCGGCATGTCCCGCCTCTGGCTCCTACGGGGAGGCACGGCCAGGCAGCTCTGTTCCATGCTGCCCCATCTGCAGGCATCATCCCTGCAGTTCCCATTGGCCGCAGTTCCCAGCACAATTGGAGCTGTGGGGAGCTGTGCTCCCTATGCATAGGAGCAGCCCGCAACCCTGCTCCCCGGCTGGAGCGGGACAAGCCCCAGACCCTGCTCTCCAGTGGGAGCTCGAGGGCTGGATTAAAACGGCTGGCCCGTGGGCTGTAATTTGCCTGATCTAGTTCCTTCAGTCTTTCCATTGACTTCAGTGGGGTAGGATAGAGCAAATTTACTCTATTAGACTGTAGGGTGACAGCTAGGTCACTAAACGACCTGGTCTCTTTTTGCTGTATCATGTTGTGACCTGAGTAGCACTTGCTCAAGAGAGAGAACAGTTCCACTTTGTTTTGCTGTTGGCAAAACAACATCATGTCTCTGCTTCCTCCTAGAATGAGGAACACGACACCATTAAAGACCCTGTGACGTTGCACTCTATATGATTTTATGAAAATATGCTAATGTAACTGGAATATACTTCATGCAAAAGGTCTCTTGTAAGGTATCATTACAAAGCTTATAATCTACTGAGTGTGGTCATCCTATTCGTATAAATGTATCACTCTTGTATCTAAAACTAGAAATATGAAATATAACTCTGAGGGCCTATTGTAATTATGCAAAGTGTAGGCCATTAATGGTGGTTTTGAATCTTGAGGATTCCCATTAACCAGGACAATTGACTGCAGATGACTTTTACCTGTAAGTCTTCCTGTATATGTGTGTGCTGGCAAGTCAGTAGGTGGGAGGGATAGCTCAGTGGTTTGAGCATTGGCCTGCTAAACCCAGGGTTGTGAGTTCAATCCTTGAGGGGGCCATTTAGGGATTTGGGGCAAAAAATCTGTCTGGCCCTGCTTTGAGCACGGGGTTGGACTAAATGACCTCCTGAGGTCCCTTCCAACCCTAATATTTTATGATTCTAATGAAGTCTTACAGTGACATGTGATCATGTCACCTAAAATGGAATTCCTCTTTAACCTGGTGTTTTTCCATTGAGAAGGGAGGGGGATCCGGAGGGACAAAGGATTCCTGCCTTATGCAAAAGATATGTAAGTGGGTGGAACAGAACAAATTAGGGAGCCATCATGAAGAATCCCCTAGCTACCACCTGAGCTGGAACAAGGGCTGTACTAGGGGAATGGATTGTGCCCATACTAGGAAGGCATCCAGTCTGTGAAAGAGACTTATTGAAACATCTTTCAGGGCAAGATTTTATCCGTACTCAGTTGTATTACTGTGTTAGGCTTAGATTTGTGTGTTTTATTTTATTTTGCTTTGCTTGGTAATTCACTTTGTTCTGTCTGTTACTACTTGGAACCATTTAAATCCTACTTTCTGTATTTAATAAAATCATTTTTACTTATTAATTAACCCAGAGTATGTATTAATACCAGGGGCAGGGAGACAGCTGTGCATATTTCTCTATCAGTGTTAGAGGGCGAACAATTCATGAGTTTACCCTTTATAAGCTTTATACAGGGTAAAATGGATTTATTTGGGTTTAGACCCCATTGGGAGTTGGGCATCTGAGTGTTAAAGTCAAGAACACTTCTGTAAGCTGCTTTCAGTTAAGTCTGCAGCTTTGGGGCAAGTAATTCAGACCCTGGGTCTGTGCTGGAGCAGACGGGCATGTCTGGCTCAGCAAGACAGGGTGCGGGGGTCCCGAGCTGGCAGGGAAAGCAGAGGCAGTAGTAGTCTTGGCACATCAGTTGGCAGTTCCCAAAGAGGTTTCTGTGATCCAACCCATCACACACCCAACAGCAAGACCCACTTTCACTGACAAACATGTTGAGCAGGGCCTGCCATTTCCTAGCCGTCCTGCCCAGGGGTTTATGCTATACATCAAAGATAATAAATTTACTTGGGGAAATAGTTTCAGGACAGATCACAACACTGTTCTGTTCCTATCTGACAGGTTTCTTTTTTTCCTTGCCAACATTCCTGGATGTTTCTGGTTTTTATTTATTTTTAATGCTAGTTTCCCCCTCATTAATTGCACTCCCTTTGACTGAGCTTATATCAAAATAATTCTCTCTGAAGAAATCACTTGCAGGGCATAACCTAATGTTACTTCATGTATATTGTAATCTCTTAATTAGGTTATACATTAAAAAGAAACTAGCCTCTCTAGCTGGTTAGATTCCCAGTAGTAATCACATACCATGTCAACCTCTGGTAAATCACTATTCAAAAGTTTAAGCCTGGGCACTGATGTTTTCTGTTTACTCCCAGCGCATGGACCTCATAAGCAGCCTCAGGGTCAGCTTCTCTACCTGCCCCACCAAAAGTGTCTCTGTCCTGCCCTGAAGGGGTCTCACCTCTAGGACAAATTGTTAATTCAATAGGATCCATTCCCTCTTTGGCCTTTTTGGCAACCAAAGGGGTTTGATGTGATGTAGGGATATAAAAGAAGATACTAACAGTGATTCCCCCAAGCGGCAGTGACTCCCCCCATAATTTGTCTCCCACACTTTAAAATCCAACAGTTTCACCAAGTACAAAAATCTCTTGGGTCTTCTGTTAAAACTTGTAAGCTACTGTCTGTAAAAACTATTAATTGTATCTGTCCTGTAAAAGATACTTTATCACTATGTAAAACTTACAAACAAGTTAATTAACTTTGTTCTTGAAGTATTTGATACAATGTAAACAAACGCTATAAGCCTTTAAGAGACTTTCACTTCATTGTAACAGCAATGGCTCCTAGGAACAGACCCCCACCCTCTGTGATTAAAGGGCCAGAAGTCTCAAATAAATTAGCACACACCCCGAAAGTGGTAGAGACAGTAAATTAAAATATGGTTAAAATATGAAATGTATGTTAATGAATGCTTGATGTACATGAATGGTTAGGGAGGTGCCAGCCTAGAAAGGGAGTATCCAGCGGCCGAAGTATGTGTCAAGTAGGACCACCAGAGGAACCCCTCCCCCCCCCCCGAAGGTAAACTTGGATCCACCCCATCACCTGGAAAAATGAGAAACACAAACTTTGGACAGTGTGAAACCACCAGGAATGTGCCACTTTGGACAGGAATGTGCCATCTGCTGATTGAGTCAGTAACAGTAGGATAAAACAGCTCTCATAAAACTAACATAGGAATTAATTCCTATAAAAATGGACTTTAAAGACTGAGGACTTTGAGTCTCTGGTTCTGCTGCAAACCTCCAGGAGTATCAGGTGCATCTAAACAGACTCGGCTCCATCCTCATGACCAAGATACCTGGCCAGTAACTTAGCATGAGCAACTTCTAGGCTGGTAACTATAACACCTATACAGAACTTGAATAAATAATTGTGTAAATAAATAAATGTGTGTATAAGAAATAAGTAATGATAGAAATAAGTAGTCAAACAATGTTGTTCACTTTTGCTTTATCATTATATTTACAATAAATGTGGCATCTTTGCCTTAAACCTCTTAATAAGATCCTGCTGGTTTTTATTCTATTGGTATAACAGTGAGACATTCTCATGTACATCTTGTCTCCATCTTACAGATGCAGAAACTAAGGCAGAGCGAGGGTAAGACCAGGCTTATAACTGGTGTGTGTGTGCGAGCGCGCGCGTACATGCCTCCGTTTTGGTAGCCCAGTGTGGGGCACTAAATGGGTTTGGATTTTTTGGGTGGTTTTTGTATGTATCCTGTCTACCTGAATGGATACTCAGCAATCCTGAAAATCAGGCCCAAGGTATGTCGGGTTCTGTGGTCACTTGTAAAAACTTTAGCCAAAGTGATTTACCCCCAAGTCACACGGTGTGGGCTGTGGGAGTGTTGAGAATAGAACCTAGGGTGCCAGGCTGGATGATGCATCAAGCAGCCAAGTTTCACATCAGTAAAGAAGTCTATGCAAGGGAGTCTCTCCTCCTGTAAACCGAACAGGTGAGTGCAAGCCACAGCATGCAACTTATGAAGAAACCTGTGAGCTAGAAAGGGTATAGCTAATAGTGCTGGGAGGGGCAGGGTCTCAACTTCTCCACCAAACAGAAGGGAAGACCAGCATGTCTTTGCTATCTTGGAGTTGCCCTCTCTGAATGCTGCTTAATCATCCATGTCATATATGAGTTATCCCTGAGGCCCATAAAAATACTGCTGAAGAATAAACCTTTCTGCCTATAGAAGAGATTGTATTGCCCCAGAAGGCATGTATTCTGGGGAAGAATCTATGGAAGGATGCATCTAAATTTCCCTACAAAGCCTTCATCACTTATTTGACATATACCTGCTATGCTAGCGTATGCCCAGTACAGTTTTCAGGAACACCTCCAGCAAATACATTCTGTAGAAGCCCATTTGCTACTCAGGGCTGCCTCCCTCCTTGCATAGGAGGATGAAAACGGTTTTGTTTAAACAGGACAGCAAGTGAAGAACGAAGAGAATCCCCAGTGCTCTCTGCAGCACATCCACTCCTGGTATATGGGCTTATCACAGGCCAAGGGAGACACTTTTAGAGCCCTTAGTTAAAACCCAGGCTGCACATCACTGAGTAGCGTCTGCCTTACCTTGCAGCTGCGTCTCCTCTTAGCTACTTTTCCTGTTACACCCCTCTCTCCTGGCCCTGCTATATAAATACTCCAACTTGTTTGCTCCATTGAGGCTTAGTCACAAGTTGTGAGGATGGGGGAGTGCACAGCTGTACTGCCCCTAAAGCAGGCCAGGAACCAGATTCAGACTCTGAGGCACAGTCTGATTCCTGGTTTCCCCCCTTCTTCACCTGTCAAATCCATCCTCCAGATAGTTGGCATGGATTACTTCGCCCAGGACATTGGCCCAGCTGCAGTGGTCAGAACCTGGCTCTGCCCACTTCCTGGCCATATAGATTCAAGGACTGGAAGGGACCTCGAGAGGTCATCGAGTCCAGTCCCCTGCCCTCATGGCAGGACCAAATACTGTCTAGACCATCCCGGATAGACATTTATCTAACCTACTCTTAAATATCTCCAGAGATGGGGATTCCACAACCTCCCTAGGCAATTTATTCCAGTGTTTAACCACCCTGACAGTTAGGAACTTTTTCCTAATGTCCAACCTAGACCTCCCTTGCTGCATTTTAAGCCCATTGCTTCTTGTTCTATTCTTAGAGGCTAAGGTGAACAAGTTTTCTCCCTCCTCCTTATGACACCCTTTTAGATACCTGAAAACTGCTATCATGTCCCCTCTGTCTTCTCTTTTCCAAACTAAACAAACCCAATTCTTTCAGCCTTCCTTCTTAGGTCATGTTCTCAAGACCTTTAATCATTCTTGTTGCTCTTCTCTGGACCCTTTCCAATTTCTCCACATCTTTCTTGAAATGAGGTGCCCAGAACTGGACACAATACTCCAGCTGAGGCCTAACCAGAGCAGAGTAGAGCGGAAGAATTACTTCTCGTGTCTTGCTCACAACACACCTGTTAATACATCCCAGAATCATGTTTGCTTTTTTTGCAACAGCATCACACTGTTGACTCATATTTAGCTATATAGTGTGGTCCACTATAACCCCTAGATCCCTTTCTGCCGTACTCCTTCCTAGACAGTCTCTTCCCATTCTGCATGTGTGAAACTGATTTTTTTTCCCCCTAAGTGGAGCACTTTGCATTTGTCTTTGTTAAACTTCATCCTGTTTAACTCAGACCATTTCTCCAATTTGTCCAGATCATTTTGAATTATGACCCTGTCCTCCAAAGCAGTTGCAATCCCTCCCAGTTTGGTATCATCCGCAAACTTAATAAGCGTACTTTTTATGCCAATATCTAAGTCGTTAATGAAGATATTGAACAGAGCCGGTCCCAAAACAGACCCCTGCGGAACCCCACTAGTTATGCCTTTCCAGCAGGATTGGGAACCATTAATAACAACTCTGAGTATGGTTATCCAGCCAGTTATGCACCCACCTTATAGTAGCCCCATCTAAATTGTATTTGCCTAGTTTATTGACAAGAATATCATGCGAGACTGTATCAAATGCCTTACTAAAGTCTAGGTATACCACATCCACAGCTTCTCCCTTATTCACAAGACTCATTATCCTATCGAAGAAAGCTATCAGATTGGTTTGATATGATTTGTTCTTTACAAATCCATGCTGGCTGTTCCCTATCACCTTACCACCTTCCAAGTGTTTGCAGATGATTTCCTTAATTACTTGCTCCATTATCTTCCCTGGCACAGAAGTTAAACTAACTGGTCTGCACAGGGGAGTAGCAGTTGCTGCCACCTATGATGCAGGTAGCCAGAACAGCAGAATAAAAGTTGTCCTTATGTTCCCTTTCTCCTTTGCATGATCGCATCGCCAGGGCTGCAATCTGGCCCGCATTAACAGGTGTGTTGTGAGCAAGACACGAAAAGTCATTCTTCTGCTCTACTCTGTGCTGGTTAGGCCTCAACTGGAATATTGTGTCCAGATCTGGGCACTGCATTTCAAGAAAGATGTGGAGAAACTGGAGAGGGTCCAGAGAAGAGCAACAAGAATGATTAAAGGTCTTGAGAACATGACCTAAGAAGGAAGGCTGAAAGAATTGGGTTTGTTTAGTTTGGAAAAGAGAAGACAGAGGGGACATGTAGCAGTTTTCAGGTATCTAAAAGGGTGTCATAAGGAGGAGGGAGAAAACTTGTTCACCTTAGCCTCTAAGGATAGAGCAAGAAGCAATGGGCTTAAACTGTAGCAAGGGAGGTTTAGGTTGGACATTAGGAAAAAGTTCCTAACTGTCAGGGTGGTTAAACACTGGAATAAACTGCCTAGGGAGGTTGTGGAATCTCCATCTCTGGAGATATTTAAGAGTAGGTTAGATAAATGTCTATCCGGGATGATCTAGACAGTATTGGGTCCTGCCATGAGGGCAGGGGACTGGACTCGATGACCTCTCGAGGTCCCTTCCAGTGCTAGAATCTATGTCCTGATCTGCAGTTGACAGCACTTTGCACCTCAACTTTGAATTTAGCTCCAGAAGTCCTGATTCACAGTCTCCTGTTCCAATCACTACACACACTCCCCCCTTCACTTTATTGTTTGGAGCTGGGGAAGAACTGATAGCAGAGAAGTGATAAAACAGGCGTAAGCTGCTGCATTGTCTTTATTCACTGTCTTGCTGCTTTGGATAATGGCTAATGATGTTAACAAAGCTCCTTGCTGTTACACAGGGTGGATCCATTCCAGAAATGGAGATGCCTGCTGGGTGTTCAGGAAACAATGAACCTGCCACAAAGGATTTTGTTTCAGCAGTTGTTTCTGTTGGCTGGCCAGCTTCCGATAACATCTCCTTCTGCCTGAGTACTGGACAGGGCTTGAGATAATGGCTTTAGTATCTCACTTGGTCAGGGTTTTGTTCTAAGAGTGCAGCAGTTTATTTTTGGAATGAACTGAGGAGTGGCAACACAGCAGTGAGCACTCTCATCCTGTTTATTCCATGCCTCTGGACCCCAGCCCTCCTTCTGAAATGGCTTTTCAAGATGCAACATTATTGTTTACACCAAAGTTTAGCTACTTGATGGTATCTGGCAATAGCATTACCATTTCTATCTAGTCCCCCATCCCCTGCCTGTGCACAGTGGTTTGAAAGTGTCATTTGGGCTAATTTATCCCTGGTATAATTCCACTGAAGCCAACAGAAGTGAGTTTTCCCTCTTGTATGTTTCCTTAGGACTGCTGAAGGTGTAAGTGTCCTAGCTAGGGATGGGCAGGTCAAGTCAAATAAGTAAGTTGACTCAACTCAGATGGAACTCAGTTGTTTTGAGGGTCAAAAGTTTGAAGTGTCTTTTTCTTGCACTACTTTATGTGACAAAGTTCCCCCTCTATCTTAGTGGGTCCTGTACTTATTGGCAGATTTTCTTGCCTCAGAGATTCACCATGTGGGTTAGGGAACAGCCCAGAGACCTTCCCTTCTGGAAGAACCCACAGTCCAGGTCAATTGGGAGGTTTGGGGGGAACCCAGGCCCGCCCTCTACTCTGGGTTCCAGCCCAGGGCCCTGTGGACTGCAGCTGTCTATAGTGCCTCCTGTAATAGCTGCATGACAGCTACAACTCCCTGGGCTACTTCCCCATGGCCTCCTCCAAACACCTTCCTTATTCTCACCACAGGATCTTCCTCCTGGTGTCTGATAACACTTGTGCTCCTCAGTCCTCCAGCAGCACACCCTCTCAGCTCCTTGCACCTCTTGCTCCCAGCTCCTCACACTCACACCACAAACTGAAGTGAGCTCCTTTTAAAACCCAGGTGCACTGATTAGCCTGCTTCAATTGATTCTAGAAGCTTCTTCTTATCTGGCTCCAGGTGTTCTAATTAGCCTGCCTGCCTTAACTGGTTCTAGCAGGTTCCTGATTACTCTAGTGCAGCCCCTGCTCTGGTCACTCAGGCAACAGCAAACTACTCATCCAGTTACCAGTATATTTGCCTTCTACCAGACTCCTGTACCCCACTGGTCTGGGTCTGTCACATTTGCTTCTGATCCTGGCCAGATACTGGTCCTCACAGTCCAAGGCAGGGGGGGAAAGGCAGGGCATAGTCTTGCTAGATTTCTGGAGCTTTGCTCCAGGTGATTACTGGTTTCCTGCAGTAGGAGACTCAGGCCTTGGCTACACTTGAGAATTCACAGCGCTGCCGTGGCAACGCTGTGAAGTGTGAGTGTAGTTGCGTCGCCAGTGTACTCCACCTCTCTGAGGGGAATAGCTTGCAGCGCTGCAGGCGCTGATTACACTGGCGCTTTACAGCGCTGCACTCGCTGCGCTCGGGGGGAGGGGGCATTTTCACACCCCTGAGCGCAGCAAGTTGCAGTGCTGTACAGCGCCAGTGTAGCCAAGGCCTCAGTATCCTAGTCTGCCTAAACTTCTGTTGAGCACCTGAACTCTTGCACTTTTGGTTCTTATCAGCATCCAATTCAGGAAAGTGCTTAAACCCCATTGACTTTAATGAGACTTAAGCACATGCTTAAGTGCCTTTCCAGAGTCTCCAATCTTCTTGAGACTTACCCAACAATTGGATCCAAATCTGGAAAACTATAAGAATTCAAGTCAAGAAAAGCCTAGGAACCTGCACTATTGGGATTAAGTATGTGTGTTAAGCATTTATTAACCACACTGGGCATGGTATAAGGACCTACATGGAACAAAGAAGAGTGGGGTGCTGGGTAGCTGGTTGGAGAGGATCTTGTTCTTGCCACTGAACATTTTGCAAGTTTTCTTAACTACTACTCTGGCTGTGCTTAGATTATTGAATAGAAATACAAACACATGGCATCTTTCAGACTTTATTTTGAATGACTGAGAGTTAGATAACAAGGCTTCTATTTGCCTAGGCTAATGTATAAGAACCTATATCTATCAAAAGTCTTCATCTATCATGAGTCTAAACTAATCCAGCCCTATAGAATGTAGGTTTAAGTCTTTCAAGCAGCTGATGTGAAAGACTTAAACCTACATCCTATAGGGCTGGATTTTCAGATATCAAGCCGCATTCTCCCAGCACCCAGACCCCCCCAGTGAGCCCCTCACACCCGGACCCCCCATTAAGCCCCCAAGACCCTTCCACCGAGCTCCATCTCCCCACATCCAGACCTCCTCACACCCAGACACTGCTGAGCCCCAACCGCCTTCACCTGGATCCCCTGGAGAGTCCCATTGACCCTGCACCCGGAACCCCCCAACGAGCCCCTGTGCATCCAGATCTGCCACTGAGCCACCCACACCCAGATTGCCCCCCACAGAAACATCTCACCCCCACACTTAGATCCACCCACACTAAGCCCCTCCACACTTGGATCCTGCTGCGCTGAGCCTGCTCCCCCACACCTGGTGCACCTGGCTCAGAGGGGAAGGCCCAACCCTTGCACTGTGTCAGTCAGGTGCAGCCTCACTGCCAAGTCCCTGTACCAGGGCAGGTGAGGTCTTCAGGGTGATCTCCCACCTCAATGCAGCCAATGGCCTGTATTCCCCCCTGCCACGCTGGAGTCACATTTATTTATTGACAAATAAAATTTGCAGAATTTTAAAATATTGTGTACATAATTTTTATTTTTTTGGCACAGAATTTCCTCAGGAGTATGGCTGTGTTACCCGCCCAAAATTCTCTGTTACATACACTCTAGGACACCCCACCTTTACCCTTCCATGGGCTAAAAGTGTAACCCGGTTGATTTAGGCACCCCACCCATTCCCTTTCGTGGTCTCCGGGCAAAAGGCACCCACCCTTATCCAGTTCCTAGGGCTCAGGGCATAATCTTCTGCGGATTTGCAGGACCTTTTACCAGTGAAAGAGCCTTACACAGTAATATCCTTATCCTGTATTTATTAACAATTACCAAACAGAATACACACGCTAAGAATGCAATGCTATGCTCACCAATCCTGATCAGGCAGGTGGACTTTCCCTGTTGGCCAGGCAAGGTCAGTCTCATCTGGATTCTGGTTGCTGCACTTCATGGTCATGCAGAGGATTCTTAGAAGCTTTGAT
Source organism: Malaclemys terrapin pileata (assembly GCF_027887155.1). Lineage (NCBI taxonomy): Eukaryota > Metazoa > Chordata > Testudines > Emydidae > Malaclemys > Malaclemys terrapin. The sequence continues at coordinate 54,477,421 of NC_071511.1, read as the reverse complement.
CTTAGGCTGTGTCTTAGAGGTCAGTCCTTCTTCTTCTTCTTCTTTTCTTCTTCTTCCAGGTCTTTCCTTCTTACTCTTCTTTTCCTTCTGCTGGTCTCCTTCTTGGATCCCAGTTTATATAGTAAAACTTGAGTCATGCTTACCTATACCTTAACCAATCATTTAACTAAAATATTACTAAACAATTTTCTAAACAATCCTAACATATTGTAAAACAATTCTTTAACCAATCATACCCCACCACCTTAATTGATTTACACTTAGCAAAATTAGTTATGTAACACAGAGAAACAATCAGAGAACCAGACAGAGACCATACAGATAAACAATAGAGAAGTGGGGACCATAAAAAGAAAATAATAAAGAAGTAGGGATTTCACAACCACATCTGTTGATAAGTGATTTCTTGTCAGACAGAATGTCATCAAACAAAGTTTTCTTTAACCATCTTAAGATCTGGTTTTTTTATCTGGTGATGGTGGGTGCTATTAGGACAGGAGCGCCCTCTTAACAGCCCGATATCACATATGTTTTACTGTAATGTAGATGGAATGTGAGTATGTGACATTTTGTTTCTTGGCTCATGGCTGCTGCTCTTCTAATATGGCTGCAGAAAAAGGCCTCAGACCTTACAAAATAGCAGTGTAGACATTCAGATATGGGCTCAGGCTGGGATCTGAGACCCAGCAATGGGGGAGGGTTTCAGAGCTCATGATCCAGTCCAAGCCTGAATGTCTACACTAGGGTTACCATATTTCAACAATCAAAAAAGAGGACGGGAGGAGCCCCGCCCTAGCCCCGCCCCTGTCCTAGCCCCGCCCCCGTCCTAGCCCCGCCCCTGCCCCTTCCACTCCCTCCCACTTCCTGCCCCCTCAGAACCCCCAACCCTCCCCCCCACTCCTTGTCCCCTGACTGCCCCCCAGGACTCCACCCCCTCCCTAAGCCTCCCTGCCTCTTGTCCCCTGACTGCCTCCTCCTGAGACCTTCCCCACATCCTAACTGGCCCCCTAGGACCCTACCCCCTACCTGTCCCCTGACTGCCCCAACCCTTATCCACACCCCCACCCCCTGACAGCCACCCCCAGAACTCCTGACCCATCTAAACCCCTCTGCTCCCTGTCCCCTGACTGCCCTCCAGAACCCCACCCCCTACCTAAGCCTCCCTGTTCCTTATCCCCTAACTGCCCCTTCCTAAGACCCCCCCCCCAACTGTCCCCCAGGACCCTACCTCCTACCTGTACCCTGACTGCCCAAAACCTTATCCACCCTCCCCCAGAAAGCCTGCCCCGAACTCCCGACCCCCCCCCCGCTCCTTGTCCCCTGACTGCCCCCTCCTGGGACCCCTGCTCCTAACTGCCCTCCAGAACCCCACCCCCTACCTAAGCCTCCCTGTTCCTTATCCCCTAACTGCCCCCTCCTGAGACCGCCCCACCTGTACCCTGACTGCCCAAAACCTTACACCCCCAACCCCCAGACAGCCCCCCCCGAACTCCCTGACCCATCCAACCCTCCCCCCTGCTCCCTGGCTCTTGACTACCCCCCCCCAGAACCTCCCTGCCGCTTCTCTGGCCCCCGGCCCCCTTACTGTGCTGCAGAGCAGCGCGCTCGACAGCGGGGGAGGGGAGCAGGGTCGGAGCTCCAGACGAACAGCCTGGGCTGTTCTGTGAGTGCAGGGAGGGCGGGGGAGGGAGGGAGAGGAGGGGAGTGGTGTCAAGTTTCAGGAGAGAGGAGGGGGGGAAGTGCAGGAAGGGCTCTGGCTGTCGGAGCCTGGGCTGCTCTGTAAGCCGCGCGCAAGCTCTGCATGGGGGGAGGAGGGGAAGTCCGGACATTGACAAATTCCCCCCGGACGCTATTTTTAACCCGAAAAAGCCGGACATGTCCGGGGGAATCCGGACGAATGGTAACCCTATCTACACTGCTATTTTTAGCCCTGCAATCCCGAGTCAGTTGACCTAGGCCCTGAGACTCGGTACTGTGGGTTTTTCTTTGCAGTGTAGCCATTAGTGGCTTCCTAGTGCTTGAGCCAGTTCTGTGCCAACCCTGTCCAGCAGCTGAGAATTGCTTGGGATGCCCTGGTGTTGCCTCCTGTGCTAGCAGCTGGACAGCTGTTGGAGTTACTGTGGGGGTTCTGTGTCACTGATGGATTCCTGTTCACAGGAGAAATCCTCCAGCTGCTCATACCCATTACGTTTAAGCCTGCTTGGTGCTGGAGGTCTGGCACCAAGCAGAGGTAACAGGCCTGAGAATTGGGTCTGTCTCAAACAGAAAGCTGGACAGTGGGCAGCTGGTTTCGGGGAAGCTATATGTCTTCTACTGACACACTCCTCTTGCAGCTACAAAGCCGAGTTCTCCAGGTGAAGGAGGAGCGATTATGTGACCCTTGGGATACGTTTGTTGTTTGTAGTGTGTGTGTGTGTGTGTGTGTATTTGTGGTGTGCTTGGTGCTTGACTGAAATATACCGTGTGGTCTGTTTGTTTGGGGGAATGTGTGCTAACTGTGTGTGTGCTGAGCCTAGCGGCCTGCTAGGCAAGGCTGAGAGCCAAGGTCTTCTTGACAAGGCTTTGATCCCTAAGTCCTTTAGCACCCATCAACCCTTAACCAGGAGGTGGGGCTACTCAGGAAGACCCGGGCTTTAAAAAGCCTGCTCCTAAGCGACCAGAGAAGCTAGGGAACAGGAGCGGTTAACCGGGGAGTTTTGTGAGGAAGTTTACAGGGGAAATGTGAGGGGGGCTAGATACACCTAACATTCTTTAAACTTAAAGCCAAAAACACCCCCTGATAAAAACAAAAGAACAACAAAGGAACGAGCTGCAGGAGTAAAAAGATAATGCAGGAATAAGACCAGCAACAGAGTGGGGGCTATCCAGTTTATTGCACCCAATGCAGCATGTATGATTACCTGCCCTATGGGCAGGCGGTGTATCTGTGCATTCACTGCAAGGAGCTCCTGGCCTTCAGAGACCATGTACAAGCTTTGGAGACCAGGGTGGCTGAACTGGAGGAGCTAAAGGAGACAGAGAGGTACATAGATGAGACTTTCTGAGACAAGAGTAAAATGGTCCCGCCTCCAGTCTGACAGCCTCTGTGCTGTTGAGGAGGATGAAAGTCTTAGGGAAGGAGAACATCTAACTGGAGCAGAGGGAAACCTTCCCATAGTTGGGACCCTTCTTCCAGATGATGTTGTGGTACCTCTCCAGGGGAGGGAACTCCAGTTATTAGGAAAAGACAGGTAATAGTTTCATTAGAAACATAGATAACTGGGTTTGCGATGATCAGTAGAACCACATGGTGACTTGCCTGCCTGGTGCAAAGGTTGCAGATCTCTCAAGATAGATAGATAGACTTATGTGTAGTGCTGGGGAGGAGCCAGTGGTTGTGGTACATGTAAGTACCAATGACCTAGGGAAGGATAGGAGAGACATCCTGGAGGCCAAATTTCGGCTGCTAGGTAAGAGACAGAAATCCAGGACCTCCATGGTAGCATTCTCTGAAATGCTTACAGTGCCACGCACAAGGCCAGTTAGATAGGCAGAACTGCAGAGTCTCAATGCGTGGATGGGATGATGGTGTAGGGAGGATGGGTTTAGATTTATTAGGAACTGGGTAAATTTGGGGGAAAGGGGGAGCCTCTACAGGAAGGATAGGCTCCACCTAAACCAAAATGGAACCAGATTGCTGGCCCTTAAAATTAAAAAGATCGTAGAGCTGTTTTTAAACTAAGGCTAGGGGAAAGCCGACAGGTGCGGAAGAGGGTCTATTAATGGAGATTCTCTATGACCTCGTAAGATGGAGAGGATGGAAGATGATAAAATACGGGTAGGATCTGATGAGAAACAGTCAAATGAAAAAAAAGTCCCATTCAATTACATCATGTAATGACAGACAGCTAAAAAGTGACAAGTTTTTAAAGTGCTTATATACCAATTCTAGAAGTCTAAATAATATGGGTGAACCAGAGTGCCTCATATTAAATGAGGATATTGATATAATAGGCATCACAGAAACTTGGTGGAATAAGGATAATCAATGGGACACAATAATACCAGGGTACAAAATATATCGGAAGGACAGAACAGGTCATGCTGATTGGGGAGTGGCACTATATGTGAAAGAAAGCATAGAATCAATGGAGTAAAATCTTAAATGAATCAAACTGTACAGTTGAATCCCTATGGATAGTAATTCCATGCTCTAATAATAAGAATATAGCAGTAGGGATATATTGCCGACCATCTGACCAGGATCGTGATAGTGACTGTGAAATGCTCAGGGAGATTAGAGAGGCTATTAAAATAAAAAACTCAATAATAATGGGGGATTTCAACTATCCCCATATTTACTGGGTACATGTCACCTCAGGAGGGGATGCAGAGATAAAGTTTCTTGACACCTTAAATAACTGCTTCTTGGAGCAGCTAGTCCTGGAACCCACAAGAGGAGAGACAATTCTTGAATTAATCCTGAGTGGAGAACAGGATCAGGTCCAAGAGGTGAATATAGCTAGACTGCTTGGTAATAGTGACCATAATATAATTAAATTTAACATCCCTGTGGCGGGGAAAACACCACAGCAGCCCAACACTGTAGCATTTAATTTCAGAAAGGGGAACTACACAAAAATGAGGTTAGTGAAACAGAAATTAAAAGGTACAGCGCTGTGACGGAGCAGAGCGGCCGCGCGCTGGTACCGCAGGGGTTAACCGTTTCTTTCTAGCAGAGGAAGCCATGCCCCGGAAGCTCTGCTGGGCATGCTCCAACTGGAGAACAGGTATAAAAGCCTGCAGAGCTGCTCAGTCTGGGTTGACCACCAGAGGCATGCTGCCAGTCCCTGAGGAGAGATAGCCTGTGCTCCAGGATCCAGAGGCCAGCCAATCCGGGACACACCCTGAGGCCCAGACAGAGTATGTCATAGGAGGGGAATAGACCGGAGGACTCCCTGGAGGGGAGAACCCAGCGTTTATGGTAGGAAGTGACCCAGGGGAACTTTAGAGGCAAACGGTGTTAGAGCTGCACAGGCGCTTAGTGTGTTGTGGGAGGATCCCTGCCGAGCTGGTGGCAAGTGGAACTTGCCACTACAAGGGCCCTGGATCAGGATCAGTGAAGAGGACGGGCCAGGGTCCCCCTACCACCTCCCCACATGCCATGGGAATCATGTGGTCTCTGACCGCTAGGCCACGCTACCCTGTCTGAGGGGGATTATTATATGGACACTGGCCATTGGGCTGCACTACTCCAATGCTGGGAGCGATTTATATGGATCCTAGCCATTGGCCCACACTGCCCTGACACTTGGCCGAGTTACATAGACTCTGGCCGCTAGGCTGTACTACCCCGCCTGCAAGGGGGAGTTATATGGACTCTGGCCATTGAGCCACACTGTCCTGATGCTTGGGGAGAGTTACATGGACTCTGGCCGTTAGGGCATATCGTCCGCATCGGGCTGCCCACAGAGAGGCGAGCATGTGAACTTGGGAGTGGCGAGGTTCTGCCACCCCATCACACCCCTGCCACAGAGGGGTGGGGCAGTGCCAGGCCCACCACAAGCACCAAAAGTGAAATCCCTGCAAGCTGCATGGAAACTTTTCAAAGACACCATAATAGAGGCTCAACTTATAAATGTATATTCCAAATAAAAAAACCTAGTAAGAGAACCAAAAAAGTGCCACTGTGGCTAAACAACAAAGTAAAAGAAGCAGTGAGAGGCAAAAAGGCATCCTTTAAAGAGTGGAAGTTAAATCCTAGTGAGGAAAATAGAAAGGAGCATAAACTCTGGCAAATGAAGCGTAAAAATATAATTAGGAAGGCCAAAAAAGAATTTGAAGAACAGCTAGACAAAGACTCAAAAAGTAATAGCAATTTTTTTTTTAAGTACATCAGAAGCAGGCAGCCTGCTAAATAACCAGTGGGGCCACTGGACAATCAAGATGCTAAAGGAGCACTTAAGGATTATAAGGCCATTGTGGAGAAACTAAATTAATTCTTTGCATCGGTCTTCACAGCTGAGGGTGTGGGGGAGATTCCCAAACCTGAGCTAGTCTTTTTAGGTGACAAATCTGTGGAACTGTCCCAGATTGAGGTGTCATTAGAGGAGGTTTTGGAACAAATTGATAAACTAAACAGTAATAAGTCAGCAGGACAAGATGGTATTCACCCAAGAGTTCTGAAGGAACTCAAATGTGAATTGCAGAACTACTAACTGCAGTCTGTAACTTATCATTTAAATCAGCTTCTGTACCAAATGACTGGAGGATAGCTAATGTGATGCCAATTTTTAAAATGGGATCCAGAGGTGATCCTGGAAATTATAGGCTCGTAAACCTAATTTCAGTACCAGGCAAACAAGTTAAAACTGTAGTAAAGAACAAAATTGTCCGACACATAGATGAACATAATTTGTTGCGGAAGAGTCAAATGGTTTTTGTAAAGGGAAATCATGCCTCACCAATCTACTAGAAATTCTTTGAGGGGGGTTGTAGCGGGGTGATCACCCCACTCCAGCCCTGGAAGGGTACAAGCAGCCCTGGGGAGGGCTGCAGTGGTAAAGGCAGCCCTGGAGAGGGCTGCAGCTCTGAAAACTGGACTGATTGGGAAAGCAGTCACAGCTGCAGCTGGCTTAATAAGGGCCCAGTTGACCCTGGCAGTGGGCCAGGAGCAAGCAGTCTCCCTCTAGCTGAGAAGGGAGATGGACCTAGCTGCCTGAGTGCTAAAGGGTACTGGAGTGAAGCAGAGCTGGGGAGAGCCAGAGGGGTTGGGGAGCTCCGGGCCAGCAACTCCCCAGGCTGCAGGACCTGGTACAAGGCCCCTGGAGGTACTGGCTTGTAGGGAAAGGCAGCTGGTCAAAAAATCCCTTGCCTATGATGAGTGGCTTTTACACTGCAGTCCACCCCAGTGAGCGGGGGCTAGATGGTGACTGGCAATAGCCCATGACTGAGGCAAGGTAGGGATAGAGGGTTGGGGGTTCCCCTAGGTGGGGAGACCCTGAGACTGTGGGGTTATTGCCAGGGGGCAGCACCCCAAAGACAAGAGGCACTGGGTCCTGGGAGGGACACGGGGGGGCCAGCGGCAGTGGGACACCAGCCTGCAGAGGGCGCTCTGTGCTGGAAAGAGCTAATTCCCTGAGATGACCAGCAGGAGGTGCTGCAGGGGTGAGTCCTGCACCATCACAGGTGTCGTCAAGCATGTGGACAAGGGGGCTCAAGTGGATATAGTGAACTTAGATTTTCAAAATGCTCTTAAGCAAAGTAAGCTGTCATAGGATAAGAGGGAAGGTCCTCTCATGGACTGGTAACTGATTAAAAGATAGGAAACACAGGATAGGAATAAATGGTCAGTTTTCAGAATGGAGAAAGGTAAATAGTGGTGTGTCCCCCAGGGGTCTGTATGGGGACCAGTCCTATTCAACACCTTCATAAATGATCTGGAAAAAGTGGTAAACAGTGAAGTGGCAAAATTTGCAGATGATACAAAATTACTCAGGATAGCTATGTCCCAGGCAGACTCTGAAGAGCTACAAAAGGATTTCTCAAAACTGGGTGACTGGGCAACAAAATGGCAGATGAAATTCAATGTTGATAAATGCAAAGTAATGCACATATAAAATGATGTGGTCTAAATTAGCTTTTATCACTCAAGAAAGAGATCTTGGAGTTATTGTGGATAGTTCTCTGAAAACATCCAATCAATGTGCAGTGGCAGTCAAAAAAACTAACAGAATGTTGGGAATCATTAAGAAAGGGATAGATAATAAGACAGAAAATATTGTATTGCCTCTATATAAATCCATGGTATGCTGACATCTTGAATATTGCGTTCAGAGGTTGTCACCCCATCTCAAAAAAGATATATTGGAATTGGAAAAGGGCAAAACAAATTATTAGGGGTATGGAATGGCTTCGGTATGATGACAGATTGATAAGACTGGGACTTTTCAGCTTGGAAAAGAAATAACTAAGGTGGCATATGATAGAGATCTATAAAATCATGACTGGTGTAGAGAAAGTAAATAAGGAAGTGTTATTTACTGCTCATAACACAAGAATTAGGGGTCACCAAATGAAATGAATAGGCAGCAGGTTTAAAACAAAGAAAAGGAAGTATTTTTTCACACAACGCACAGTCAACCTGTGGAACTCCTTGCCAGAGGATGTTGGGAAGGCCAAGACTATAACAGGGTTCCAAAAAGAACTAAATACATTCGCGGAGGATAGGTCCATCAATGGCTATTGTCCAGGATGGACAGGGATGGTGTCCCTAGCCTCAGTTTGCCAGAAGCTGAGGGATTACCTGTTCTGATGATTACCTATTCTGTTCATTCCCTCTGGGACACCTGGCATTGGGTACTGTCAGTTGACAGGATACTGGTCTAGATGGACCTATGGTCTGATCGGGTCTGACCGTTCTTATGTTCTTATGTTTGTGTGTCATATAAGGCACTGTCTGTATTTGCAGTGCTCTAAGTTAGCACAATTACTCCATATCCAAAAGGTTTCCCAGTTTCAACTAGACTTATTATGTATCAGAGCAGTGGCCCAAGGCATCAGACTGGATTAGGTCCCCTTCTGCTAGATGGTCAGTGGGTGCTACATGGTCCTGGCCTAAAGCAGTGTACAATCTAACTGAAAAGGGTCACTTTCTTCAACTTGCCCTATCAAACTGCTATGCTCCTGGCTTGGTAATAAGATTGTGCAGTTATCTAAGTAGCCAATACACAGCTTGGCTTTTCCTGATGGTCTCAAGTGATCCTAATTTAAACAAAACAGCTATTCCAAGATGTAGAGAAACTGTGGATGGAAACTTAATGCACAAAGGTAGTTTTCCTTTAGGAGAAATGTAAATGCCCTAGAATTTCCCAAGGCAGTGAGCCACTTGTGCTTTGGGAACAGATCTGGGTGAGAAATCTCCTGTGTATTCTGTCTTCCTTGGCTTTTTGCAGTGTTGGGCAAAAGCTTTCCGGTAACTTTGTACCTTCACCTTACACTGATGACTGACTTCATTAAACGAGTTTCAGTGCTACAAGGTGAAGCTAGGTTAGCAGTTAATTTAGTGAGAGTAGATCACTTTACCTCATGGCAGAGGGTTTTAGTAGTTCCACAGATTCCAGAAGACTCTTTTATCAGAATAGCCTAAAGGTGACCTGTTCAGTGATAGTGGTGGTCACTTTGTAAATGTATAATTTATCAGCTTATAAATATGGATCACAAAGACACTAAGCATTTATAGTTGGCATTTGTCACCAAAATACTTCTCAATGGGAAAATCCAGTCAAATAAATCCAGTGGCATCTCTCCCAGCGAGTAGGGCAGCAGTTCTTTGTCAAACTGGAGGGTTGCCTATGGCCATGAAAGCGTGTACTAGAGGCCGTCCAACACCACAAGAAATTCCTTAGCATTTGCTGATCAGGTTTCCTTGGAAAGGACTTTTAACAGTGCTACAAGCCATATAATTGCTATAGCAAAATGATGCCCATACTTCTCTTAGTGACATGATCTCTTTAGTAATGAATTCCTGAGGGTGGGATTTCTGGTATGAAATATGTTCTGAGTAACTTATCTGTAACACAAGTAAATATTGTGTTCAGCAATGTACAAAGTCCCTGGCCCAAAAAGCTTGCAATCTAAATAAACAAGATGGACAAAGGATGGGAGGGGAAACAGAGGCACAGAGATGAAATGACGTAGCCAAGGTTGCATAGCAGGTCAGCAGTAGAGCCAGGAACAGATACCAAATATCCTGAACCTCAAGCTAACACTCTATCCATTAGCCACTGCCTCACAAAAGAACCCAAACTTAAAGGAGTATGTATAGCCTGACTTCCAGAGCATGTTGAAATTAATCCCACATCCCCTACCTAGTGACACTGGAGGGAAAATGGTGCTAACGTAAATTGGATTATAGAAAGATAAATTGCTCTTTCCTTGCTGCCTTTCTGCTATGATGTTTTGTACAAAGCAAACCTGCTTCCCAGTACCGCTAAGTCTCCTAACAAGCTGCAGTGAGTCTGTAGCAGAGGCTTGTGTGTGCTGTTTCATGAGGGATCCAACTTTAGCAGTGTGTTTTCAGATCCTGTTCAGTGCAGACAATTGCATTGTAAATAATGCAAAGGAAAGAGCACTGGGTAACGTGGTGAGTAATGCTGGGAAAACTTTACTGTTTATCCACTAGTGTCAACTTTAGATTCCTTCACAAACAGCAGAAGAAGAAGCTGGGGCTGTTACGAACACCTACACCACCATTATCCTGTCCAGACACACAGCTCAGAGCGCTGCAGACACAAGGCCATATTCATTAGTGTTGATGCAGGGATATGTAGGTAGAGTATAGTGTTATGTTCATGGCGTACACCCACAGGGAAGTTAGATAAAAAACACAGAATACTCTTTATGGAAGGTAGCAGCGTAATACTATTTCATTTCCAGAACATTAAAATGAGTGAAAATGAGGTAGGATCAGAGGCTAAAATCAGGGAAAGAACAAATTAAAAATTACGTAGATAAGTTAGATGGCTTCAAGTCACCAGGGCCTGATGAAATACATCCTAGAATATTCAAGGAGTGGACTGAGGAGATATCTGAGCCATTAGCGATTATCTTTGAAAAGTCATGGAAGATGGGAGAGATTCCAGAGGACTGGAAAATGGCACTATATTTGCCCATCTATAAACAGGGAAATAAGGACAACCCAGGGAATTGCAGACCAGTCAGCTTAACTTCTGTACCCGGAAAGGTAATGGAGCAAATAATTAAGCAATCAATTTGCAAACACCTAGAAGATAATAAGGTAAGTAATAGTCAACATGGATTTGTCCAGAACAAATTGTGTCAAACTAACCTAATAGCTTTCTTTGACAGGGTAACAAGCCTTGTGGATGGGGAAAAGCAGTAGATGTGGTATATCTTGATTTTTAGTAAGGCTTTTGATACTGTCTCGCATGACCTTCTCATAAACAAACTAGAAAAATACAACATAGATGGAGCTACTATAAGGTGGGTGCATAACTGGTTGGATAACCATTCCCAGAGAGTAGTTATCAGTGGTTCACAGTCAAGCTGGAAGGACATATCAAGTGGGGTCCTGCAGGGATCAGTTCTGGTTCCAGTTCTATTCAAGATCTTCATAAATGATTTAAACAATGGCATAGAGATTACATTTATAAACTTTGTGGACGATGCCAAGCTGGGAGGTTGCAAGTGCTTTAGGATAGGATTATAATTCAAAATGATCTGGATAAACGGGAGAAATGGTCTGAAGTAAATAGGATGAAATTCAATAAGGACAAATGCAAAGTACTCCACTTAGGAAGAACAATCAGTTGCACACATACAAAATGGGAACTGACTGCCTAGGAAGGAGTACTGCAGAAAGGGATCTGGGGGTCATAGTGGATCATAAGCTAAATATGAGTCAACAATGTAACAAGAAAAGAAAATATCATTCTGGGATGTATTAACAGGAGTGTTGTAAGCAAGATACGAGAGGTAATTCTTCTGCTCTACTCCGCACTGATTAGGCCTCAACTGGAGTATTGTGTCTCATTCTGGGCATCACATTTCAAGAAAGATGTGGACAAACTGGAGACAGTCCAGAGAAGAGCAACAAAAATGATGAAAGATCTAGAAAACATGATCTATAAGGGAAGATTGAAAAAAATTGGGTTTATTTAGTCTGTAGAAGAGAAGACTGAGGGGGGACATGATAACAGTTTTCAAATACATAAAAGGTTGTTACAAGCAGGAGGGAGAAAAATTGTTCTCATTAACCTCTGAGGATAGGACAAGAAGCATTGGGCTTAAATTGCAGCCAGGATGGTTTAGGTTGGACATTAGGAAAAACTTCCTAACTGTCCAGGTGGTTAAGCCGTGGAATAAATTGCCCCTAGGAGGTTGTAGAATCTCCATCATTGGATATTTTTAAGGACAGGTTAGACAAACACCTGTCAGGGAGGGTCTAGATCAGGGGTGGGCAAACTTTTTGGCCCGAGGGCCACATCTTGGTATGGAAATTGTATGGCGGGCCATGAATGCTCATGGTTCCTGGCCAATGAAAGCTTGGGGGGCGGTGCTTAGGGCAGAGGCAGCATGTGGAGCCCTCTGTCCCCACTCCAGCTCCTATGCGTAGGGGCAGCCATGTTTCTGGGAGCCGCGCGGAGCCCCAGCACGTGCAGAGCAGGGCAAGCCCTGGACCCCGCTCCCCGGCAGGAGCTCAAGGGCCGGATTAAAATGGCTGAAGGGCCAGATGCGGCCCCTGGGCCATAGTTTGCCCACCCCTGGTCTAGATAATACTGTCATGAAGCAAGGGGACTGGATTAGAAGACCCCTTGAGGTCCCTTCCAGTCCCACTATGATTAACACATGCCAAAACCAGAGAATGACAAAGCAGTCTGTTCCTTAAGAGAGGCACAACTCACCCCTTACTGTAATTGGGCAGGCTGCCAACAAACTGCTGCTCACATGCTTCCCTACAGAGTCCCCTCCTCTGCAAGCAGGGGGGAAAACCCTGAGCATTTAAAGTGCTAGCTCTACAATTTTAATACAGATTTAATATGGTTTTCCATATACCACATATAGGTGTGCTCCCACCCAGGCCTCCTGCATTCCAGGAGTGATTCACTTGGAGAGAAGGCAGGTGTTATTGCTGCTACCCTCATTTGGGCTGTATCTACACTGGAAAGTTTTGGACCCATTCTTCTCTTTTGGTGGTAGCATAATCAGGAGTCCAGGTGTTCTTACCATGTTGTCTAACCCTATGCTTATTTCAATATAGCTTTTGGCAACAGGGAAAGATCTCCTGTGATTTGAACCAGAGCCCCGCAGTGGGACTGGGATCCTGTGGGTCCCACAGGACCTGCTGCCATAATAGCAGGAGCTGGTAAAATGTACTTTGTTGTAGGCAGGATTAGGTGGGCAAAACAAAAACAGACTGCAGTAATTTGCGGGAAAACACTTAAGTTTTAATGCTTAAATTTAAGGAAGGGATAGAAAGAGATTTGATGTCTATTATAACAGTAGTTAAAGTATTTTTGACATAGTTTCAGCAAGAGTTGTTTTATTCTTTTAGTGGTAAAAATTGTCTGGATTACACACACACACACACACACACACACACACTGACCATTGTTTTGGCAGGTTTTTTTAGTAGCATATGGGAATCTGTCTCTCTTGCGGGATCTAAGGTTTTTGCAGGATAAACATGCAAGAAATAATGTGGGAGCAGGTCGGAATGGGTATTGTGGGGCAGGATGGGAGCGGGATTAAAAAAAATAGTCCTGTGCAGGATTCTAATTTGAATTCTTATCATTGCACATCAGATCTAGGGACCCCTCTCCTATCTAGAGCCATTCTCCACCGCTCCCTGGAATGTGCTTCAATAGAAAGGAATTTGGGCTCTGAATCATAGAATTGTAGGACTGGAAGGGACCTCGAGAGGTCATCTAGTCCAGTCCCCTGCACTCACAGCAGGACTAAGTATTATCTAGACCCTCCCTGATAGGTGTTTGTCTAACCTGCTCTTAAAAAAACTCCATTTTTACAATAGTTTCCACTATTGTTACAAGTGGTGGAACTGTGCCAGCGGTGGGTCAGACCCACACATCTAGGGTCAGACCCACAGCTCTACTGAAATCAGAGCTGTTCTGATTTATGTTAGCTGAGGATATGGTCCCTGATTTTTCTCCTATTGTAGATAAGGCCATGGGATTTCTGCCAGGGGAAAGCTTCTGTTTATGGCTGATGCTTTATTGCTTTGTCTACCCTAGAAATGTCCTTAGTCTCTCCCAGTTGCAGCTCAAAGGGGGAGTACTGGGGTTTTTAACCCCAGGCAACAGCCCTAAACCAGTGCTAGAACAGTGGGAGACTTTAAAGGAAATGCTAGTGTAAACAACCTTGAGAAGCACCTGCTACGGGGAACCACTGAATCTCCTGGCCATGCCCCTTTCCAGCCAGTGACACCCACTCTGAGAAGCACTAGCCTCCTACATGCATCATCCCTCCCACAACTGAGGGGGCAGCTATTTTGCTTCACTGCAGCCTCTACCCCTAAGGGGCTTTCCACCAGTGGAAAGACTAATAGGCTTTTTAGAGCCAGCAACTATTGACCTCTTTGTTTCAATGCTGGTTATACACTAACGTGTAAAACTAGTTCCTTCTCTCTCTGCCTCTTCTAGAACATCCACATCTGTGCCAATGGTCATTTCAAAAAGCCACTCCTGCTATCCATCTCTGCAGCTGCTGCAGGGAGGATGTCATTAATTTGGATTATAGCAAATCTGAGATTTGCTCATTCGTTCTTTGCTCTGAAATATAGTAGCTGGAGAATGAACTGTACGGTCAGGCACTGGTCTAAGCAGCATTCAGCACTGAGCAAATAGTCTGGTCTTGGCATCTGTGCCAAAAGCACTTCACAGCAATTACTTTGAAGGAAGCTTTCATGTATTGTCCAGGGCTACATGTGAGACATGGCAGCTAAATACAATCCATTCTCCTTCCTCAACCTGAACACTCTAATCTCTGCTGCTGGTGCTTGGAGTCTTTCAAACAAATTTATGTAGAGGAGTTCACCAAGAACAAAACCTGACCTATTTTTGATATGTATAGGTTCCCCGTTATTGTAGTATTCAAGAGCTTTGCAATCTTTAATGAATTTAGGGAAATACTACTATCTGACTGGGAGGCAGGTGAGTAGGAGGCAAGGTGTTCTAGTGGATAAGCCCCTGGCTCGAGGCAAGAGATCAGGTTCTACTCCACCACTGCCATAGAATCATAAATATCAGGGTTGGAAGGGACTTCAGGAGGTCATCTAGTCCAACCCCCTGCTCAAAGCAGGACCAATTCCCAACTAAATCATTTGACTTAGAAATGAATGTCAGTAACTTGACTAGATTAAAAGTTCCCCTAAAGTCTAGGTGCTCTAAAACTTTTTCATAGCATTGGCCACAAGTTGAGAGGTGTCCTCGTGTGCTTGATCCCAGAGACAGCCTCCCCTCCCAGTAATGATCACACAGCACTCGCTTACATGGCGAAGTTGTACTAGGAAAGTATTTAATGTGATTCAGTAGCTGGAAACGAGACCAGGTACCATCCAGAGATCATCTCCAGGAAGATATCTGCACCACACCAGTCATTCATGGGCCACAGTTTAACAGCTGGTCTGGAAAATAAAATGTTACTGAGGATATAATAATTGTACCTGGCTCTTACATATAACTTTTAAATCACAGAAAGCAAAGGACGGTAGGGGTGCATTGCAAAGGACGATAGGGGTGTTACCCAATTTCCTCATCTGTATAATGATGACACTTCACCTTTATGATGTCACCAGCTTTGCCACCCAGACCAGTGTCCTCTCCATGGAGCCCATGCTGTCTCTAGCTGGCTGTTCTAGGTAAACGTAATCATTTGGTTTTGGAAAACAAAAGGCGTCTGGAATCAAGTTTTCCTTCAGTAAGAACTGCCTCTTTGTCAGGCTATTTCCTTTTCATGTCTCTAACTTGTTGAAAATGATTATAGTGGTGGTGTGGCTGAACTAAAAATATCAGGATGAGGCTTTGTTCCAAAGTTCTTTACAGTCCATCTCATTTGAAAGAGCTTGATAACAGCTTATGCTAATACAAAACCTAAACCAAGACTTTCTCAGGTCATCCATTATCATGGAATCTTAATGGACTTGCACAATTTCATAGATAATTGCCTTCTGTGATTCTGAAGCACTCTACACACCAGGGTGTTGGGGTGAATTTTTGTTGTTGGCTGTATGCTGGCACAAATCAGACTAAGAGGCAGACACACTTCTCTGGGGCATTAAATGTCTTCTATTTACAATAGGAATTCAACTGATAAGCTGTTTCATGTTGCCCAAGCAAACTGCAGCTGTCCAAGTTGCCAAGGGCCTCAAACCCTTTAGTGACATGTGTTTGAGTGTAGCTGTGCAGAGCTGGTTAAAACTGATACAACATTTTTCATGAAAAGAAATCTGAAAGCTCACTAGTTTGATCCGTGTGACTTTAAACACCCTGAACCTTACTACAGCAATAACTCCCTTGGCATCAGAGGAGAGGGAGGTACTTAGTGGAATGAACAGATTTCCTTCCATTTTGCCTCTGGGCAGGACATGCACTTCTGATGCGAAGAATTCATCATAGCCCCTGTAGTGGGGAGAGCCCTCTGACAGTTCTTGGGCTTCCTAGGACTGAGAGTCACCTCCTTGTTACCACTACAGTGAGGAGTT
Source organism: Malaclemys terrapin pileata (assembly GCF_027887155.1). NCBI lineage: Eukaryota > Metazoa > Chordata > Testudines > Emydidae > Malaclemys > Malaclemys terrapin. The sequence goes on along the minus strand of NC_071511.1, from coordinate 54,461,202 downwards.
TTGCCTGTAGTAGCTGGGGGTTAGCCCCTAGCTCCACCAGCCTTTCAGACACTTAAGAATTCTTCTTCAGGCTATGTCTTCACCTGGCAGGTTAACAAGAGGTGCAGCCCAGTCCCTTAAAGCCTTCTCCTGTGATATCCAGCCTCTGACACTGGCTAATCATAGAAATCCCAAATCCTCTGCACCCAAAGTTGCAGCCTGCCCCCAGGGCCGGCTCTACCATTTTTGCCACCCCAAGCGCAAAAAAAAAAAAAAAAAAAAAAAAAAAGAGAGCAAAAAAAAGAATGGATGGAATGCCACCACTTAGTATGTGCCGCCCCAGGCACGTGCTTCCTCTGCTGGTACCTGGAGCCGGCCCTGCCTACCCCAGTTTTACCTTAAACCATCGTTCCTGTATAATGCACAGCATTTGTGAGCACTTATAATAAACAAAAGAAGGGTTATTGAATAAAGAATAGAGATTCCATTAGAAATAAGAGTGTGATGGAATCAGATGGTTACAATGCAAAACAAAATCATAAAGTGTGCACTAGGGCTTACCCTTTTTAATAGTTACCATACCCATCTAAGAAAAGAGCTGGCCGGCTTCATGAGATCTAGGATTCATTCTTTCCTGAAATGCCCCTGCTCCACAAGATGGATGCGGATGGATGCAGAGGTTCTTACCTCAGTCTTGTGATGTACTGACTTGGTCTTTTCTCCTTCACAAACGGGTGCTTGCCTCACTGTCATGTCATTCCTTTTTACTGCAAAATGGTTTTGATTGTTATAGTTTGTCTTTGATGGTTTTCCATTGACTTTTCTGGGTTGGTGCAAAGGTGGACAATGGAGCAATACACTCTACAATGGGTTAGCCAGTGAGGGGGTGACAACTCCCTCCTACTTGAATGGGTCATCAGGGAGACATATGATTCCCTGGCAACTCACTTTCACTCCCAGACCACAAGGGCATAGTTTTCAAGATATACCTCTAACCCGATATAACGCTGTCCTCGGGAGCCAAAAAATCTTACCGTGTTATAGGTGAAACCCCGTTATATCGAACTTGTTTTGATCCACCGGAATGCACAGCCCTCCCCCCCCTCCCCCCCTCGGAGCACTGCTTTACCACATTATATTCGAATTCGTGTTATAGCGGGTCGTGTTATAGCGGGTGTGATGGGTTGGATCACAGATACCCCCTTGGGAGCTGCCACCTGATGTACCAAGACTACCCCTGCTCCTGTTTTCCCTGCCAGCTCAGGACTCCAGCACCCTGTCTTGCTGAGCCAGACACTCCCGTCTACTCCAACACAGACCCAGGGTCTGAATAACTTGCCTCAAAGCTGCAAGTTTACCTGAAAACAGCTCACAGAAGTGTGCTTGTCTTTAGCACTCAGATGCCCAACGCCCAATGGTGTCTAAACACAAATAAATCTATTTTACCCTGTATAAAGCTTATACGGGATAAACTCATAAATTGTTTACCCTCTATAACACTGATAGAGAGATATGCACAGTTGTTTGCTCCCCCAGGTATTAACACATACTCTGAGTTAATTAATAAGGAAAAAAGTGATTTTATTAAATACAGAAAATAGGATTTAAGTGGTTCCAAGTAGTAACAGACAGAACAAAGTAAGTGACAAAGCAAAATAAAATAAAATGCGCAAATCTATGTCTAATCAAACTGAATACAGATAATCTCACCCTCAGAGATGCTTCAGTAAGCTTTTTCTCAGACTGGACACCTTCCAGGCCTGGGCACAATTCTTTCCCCTTGTTGCAGCTCAGGTGATAGCTAGGGGATTCTTCATGATGGCTCCTCTCCCCCTCTGTTCTCTTCCACCCCTTTATATATCTTTTGCATAAGGCGGGAACCCTTTGTCCCTCTGGGTTTCCACCCCACCCTCACTGGAAAAGCACCAGGTTAAAGATGGATTCCAGTTCAGGTGACATGATCACATGTCACTGCAAGACTTCATTATCCACTTGCTAGCACACATATATACAGAAAGACTCACAGGTAAACACAGCCATCTGCAGACAATGGGAGTCATCAAGATTTCAAACCACCATTAATGGCCTACACTTTGCATAATTACAATAGGCCCTCAGAGTTATATTTCATATTTCTAGTTTCAGATACAAGAGTGGTACATTTATACAAATAGGATGATCACACTCCATAGATTATAAGCTTTGTAATGATACCTTACAAGAGACCTTTTGCATGAAGCATATTCCAGTTACATTATATTCACTTCTTATTATGTTTTTATAAAACCATATAGACTGCACAACGTCACAGCGGGGTAGAGGTGTAGTTACATTGTTACCTGCACACAAATCTCACAGTATCAATAAGTTACTAGCTTTCAGGGGAAACCTCACATACTACCCTTTCTGGATAAATACCATGAAAGTGGTATGTTATATGTAGTGAGTTTGTCAGGTCTGAGACAAGAGTTGCTTGCAAAGAACAGTGAGCCCTTTGCCTGTTGGCACTGATGGGTCTCTGTGCAACAAGCCCCATCCTGAAATAGTGGCTGCAAATCATTGGTGATTTCAGTTGAAAATACCTCAACTAGCCTTTCCTGAGGCAACACGAAGCCCAGGACCCCTGCTGGTGCTGGGGATGGAGGGGGAGGGTTGGCAGGGCTGGCAGGCTCTCTACCTGGCTCTGTATGTCCCTGCAGCTCCTAGGAGGAGGGAAGGCCAGGGGGGCTCCGCGCGCTGCCCCTGCCACAAGCTGTGGGGGGCGGCACCTGTAGATAGGGGCGGGCCGCAGAGCCCCCTGACCCCTCCACCTAGGACCTGCAGGGACATGCTGGCCTCTTTGGAGGAGCCCCCCCCAAGATAAGTGCCACCCCACACCCCAACCCCCTGCCCCAGCCCTGAGACCCCTCCCAAACTTCCCTACCCATGGCTGGTGCGGCTGGCCTAGGGGCTGCCTGATCTGCTTGGGCAGCCCTGGAGCCAGCCGCACCAGCCACTGCAGAAGTCATGGCGATCATGGAAAGTCACGGAATCTGTGACTTCCATGACCTCCATGACAGATACATAGCCTTACTCATTCCTAATGTTTAAAAGAACTCTTCCTGTGCTCAGCTTGAAACACCATGGGGATCCCTTTTGAGAAGTGCTTGAGATGAGCAAGAGCTGCATGTGCTCAGCACCTCTGAAAGTCAGCCCCAAGGCATTTTAAGTTGAGCCTTTAGAATTGGTGGCCACTTATGATGGGGTAGTCAATAGGAAGACCATGGGCCAAATCTGGACCGCCAGATGCTTCCGAACAGACCCTGAAATCTTTTTATTTACTTTATTATTAATTATTATTGTGGTGGTGATATTTGTTTTTTTGTGTTATTTTCTCTGGAGGTCTGGACTTTGACTACACCTTGACCAAGAAATGTGGACCTTGACAAACAATAATTGATTACCCCGATTTATGATAATGTTGGCCTCCACACTTCTTCCTATCACTTTTCTTTCTTTCTTGCAATTACTTTCCCCACATCTCAGCTCTCTTACTAATCTCCACTATCACATTCCTACCATACTGTAAATAACGCCAGAGGAAAGGTTCCACTTCACCACATGTAATTCATTTGACAGTTCTAATGGCACTGAAATACTGATTTGTGCATTCAGTGTGTCAGTTTTAAATGTTATATTAGTAAATGTTAGGACAACTCACAACATTGCCTCAAAAAAAAAATCAATGTAGTCATTGATGAGCTATTCTGTTACACAAATAAATAATAATAATAATATAATATTCCATGCTGTCAAGTGTTGTTTTATACAAAGGAAAAATAAAGAATCACATTGGATTACAATTCACACACTGGCTGCTCATGCTGAACTGCAATCCAGAAAAATTTGTCAGCACAAATTTATAAGCCTCTGACAATATGGTGTGAAGGTCAGAGTACATAAGTAGGAGTCGGGAAATACTTTGTCCTATTTCTAGTTCTGCCTGTGGTCTTGAGCAAGTCACTTTGCATCTCTGTACCTCCATTTCTACATATTTAAAATAGAGATGACTAATAACGCTTACCCTTGACACGGAGATTAATTAGTGCTTGTGCAATGCTTTGAACATGCCATGTACTGAATTTTAAAATAGAGAAATGCACACTCTAACATTTTTGGTCTGGTAACCAAAATATAACCTGTGCCAACAAGTTCAGAAATGGATTTCTCTGATAGAGAATCTATGTGATTTACTGTATGTAGAGGTATCTATGTGATTTACTGTATGTACTGGTCACACTCACCGCAGTGTACTGGGCCTCTGCCTTGAGGGTGAAACCCATGCCCCCTGCACAGAATCAGATCATTTGAGCTCTATGCTGATGGAAGGCAGAGCAACTGGGAAGCCGAAATCCACCCTCTGCCCCAGTCTAGAGCACGAGCCTGCTAGGTAACCCCCCTCTCCCTGGCGGTGGCTGGGATGGAATTCCCACTCCCAGCCCTCCACACCAACTCTGCAGATACTGAAGTCACTAGATATGTGTAGCTGCAGATCTGCAGCCTCTCCCATGGCCTGTCCTAAGTCCACCATTTTGCTCTGCCTATGTAGAGTCAGCAGAAAGCTTTCCCATGGTGCACAAGGGATGTACAGTTACTTCTGCTCAGCTGGCACAGCACCAGTGTGGGCATGAAGTGTTGCAAAAAGCCTTGTTATATTGGTGCAACATAGAGTTAATACTGATGCAACTTACTCTGGTTTGAAATGAAACCAGCTACCTGGGTAATCCACATTGATGCCAATTTACATGTTCCAATTACATCAATATCCCTACACTGGTGCAAAAATTCCAAATGTAGACAGTCCCCAAACTTTCAGATCACATTCAGGTGTGAGCCAATGCAAAGGGAAGACTAATTGAACCAGTGTAAATATGTCAGAAAGGCTAATGCATCCACCTTCCAATAAACTGATTTAATTCCCACAGAAATAGTTATGCTGATTGCAAAAAGTGGCGTAACTTTCTATTTAACGTGTGAAATATATCAGTGTAAGACAACATCTGGATGGACACAAAGTAGTTTCTGCCAGAATAAGGAACGTTTATGCCAGTGCCATGGGTGGTGGGTGAACCCCTGGCTTGCGGAGGCTAGCCCCCAGCCCTGCCCCTTCTGTCTGAGGCCCCATGCCCACCGGAGCCCAGCTCCCACTGTGGCCGCTGGCCCCTACCCCAGGCTAGTGCTCCCAGCCCCGGACCGCTGGAGAGCTGGGCAACGCGGCCCCCAGCCTCCCAGTGCTGCCGGGCCTGACCCCTGGCTGGCTGGCTGGCCCCACCCCTGAAGGCACCCCCTGGCCATGCTGCCAGCTTCAGTGCTGGGTGGGTGGGCAGGCAGCTCAGCCTGAGCACCTCCAACCCCAGTACCAGGCAGGCAGCGCAGCCAGAGAGCTCCCAACCCCAGCGCTGGGCAGGCAGCGCAGCCAGAGAGCTCCCAACCCCAGCGCTGGGCAGGCAGCGCAGCCAGAGAGCTCCCAACCCCAGCGCTGGGCAGGCAGCGCAGCCGGAGAGCTCCCAACCCCAGCGCTGGGCAGGCAGCGCAGCCAGAGAGCTCCCAACCCCAGCGCTGGGCAGGCAGTGCGGCCCCAGCACCAGGAGGATGGGCGGAGTGGTGCGACCCCCAGCCTGCCTGTCCTAGGGAACAGCAGGCAGGATGGGGCCTGGGGTTGGACCATGGGCAGGGGGACATCAGGCTGTTTGGTAAGGCAATGCCTTCCTGTGCCTACGATACCCACCGCCCATGGCCAGTGCAGAGCTGTCATGTCGACAAGCTCTATGAAACAGTAGAGAAAAGGTAGATTGGGGGAAACACAGACAGTGAAATAGACTGAAGAAAAGACATCCTGTGATGTATGGAAGGAAACAAGGTGAAATGAAAGGGGAAAGAAAAATCAAAGAAGGGGGACGGTGCAACTAATATATAAAATAAATGTAAGGTGAACTTTAGATGCCACTCTGAATTGGTGACCTCAGGGTAACTTGGCTATTTCTAGTACAGGAAAAAAGTGAAAGTTTGCTACTTTGGATGAGGAGTGACACCTCTTTCACAGACCCCCAAACCCATCTGGGATTCATAAGATAAACTGGAACGTATTACTGAATAGCTGACAGGTCTGTCAGGGATGGACCAAGAAGGTGATATGGATCTGGATGAGATTTAGGCAGGGCTCAGATCTGGATTTCACAGACCTCATGAAATTCATTCTCATATAGGTTTAGGTTTAGATTTAGGTAGGGGAAATTTCTCATCATATCAGAGGGTTTCATGACACTTTCACCATCTTAGATCAAAATCCTGCCTCTGGAACAGAACCAGCAAATTGGCCCCTTCTGGTTTTGTATCTGACACAGACCCTAAATGGTCAGGCTCAGGCAGGCTCAGAATCTAGGTTTAAATCTGCCCTTCCACTGAAGTGTGGGTTGGATTTGTGGTTCTGGCTTTGTCCCAGCTCTACTATTAAAACTAAAAAGAATTTGCAAAGCTGCTCAACAATATGCCTGAAGCACTAGATACAGCAAGAATCTTCTGCGTCCTTTTCGCCTCCATGCTTTGTAACAATGAGTCCTAAACATGTGGTACAAGGGTATTGTTTAGGCAGCAGGCTGGAGAACTCCTGCTTTTTCATCCACAAGATCCCACTCGCAGCAGAAAGCAGAGCAATCAAGAACTCATCGCCCTTACCAAACGTGCTAAAGCTAGGTAGGTCATCAAAGCAAAGTACCATTTAAATAATAATGGGAAAGGTGGTCATCACTGTTAGGGCAGGTCTTCACTACGGGGGGGGGAGGGGGTCGATTTAAGATACGCAAATTCAGCTATGCGAATAGCGTAGCTGAATTCGACCTATCGGAGCCGACTTATCTCGCTGTGAGGACGGCGGCAAAATCGACCTCCGTGGCTCCCTGTCGACGGCGCTTACTCCCACCTCCGCTGGTGGAGTAAGAGCATCGATTCGGGGATCGATTGTCGCATCCCAACGAGATGCGATAATTCAATCCCCGAGAGATCGATTTCTACCCACCGATTCAGGCGGGTAGTGTAGACCTAGCCTTAGTGACCCCTTGCAAGCTAGTCACCCCCTACTATTTATCCATAGTCATTCCTTTAAAGTTACAGTGGGATCTAGTTCTATGGGTCAAGTCAGATAACCCTTGTTTGTTTTGCTTTTTTCCTCCACTTGAATAATCATGCTGTCCTCAAACACTAAACAGTGAATTTTCCAAATGAGACACATGTAAAGAAGCAAAATCTTCTTGCAAGGACAGAGCCAATTCTGTTAGTTATTTTAATGCCAAAGTGGGTCAATGAGCCTGTAATTAATTGGTTCAAAAACTGCAGCATTCTTTACTTACAGCCAAGTGGTGCCCAGAAAAGTGTGAAATTCACCTCTGTCTTTGAAAAGATCAAAAACAATCAAGGGGCTGTTTGCTCCTCTCGCTCAATCTGGTGTAGAGGGAAACAGTTAAAGTAGCAGCAGCTTGCTATGAAACCAAACACTAGGTAAGCATGGTGGTGATGTTTTCAAACTCCACTGTTTCCCTGATCACTACCATAGGAAATCCAAAATCCTGGTCTTAATCTACAAGGCCCTAAATGAACCAGGACATGGCCTCACCCAGGGACTGAAACTGCATAGGAATGATGCAGGTGGAAATATCCTAGGCTTAGACTCAGGAGGAATGAAGACCAAGCTTTCTTAATCCTGGATTCCTAGCTATAGAAACCCTTATCAGAGAAGATCAAATGAGTTGTAGTCTCAGCATATTCATGTAACCCTTCTGCCTGTCAGAACTGGCAGCAACAAGGACCGGGTTCAGTATCTAGGGGTGGCTTTTCAACAACACAACACAAAAACATCTTGAGCCCCCACCCAGTGACCTGGGATAATTACACAACCACCCTCCTGGGTGTCTCTCAGAGGCAATACTTCCCCTCTCGCAAGCACAGAGTCTGAGCGTAGCAAAAAAAACCCTTTAATAAAAGGAGGGAAATAATGCAGCATTCATTTGGGGAAACTCTGCAAACAGCAGAAAACAAAAAACACACCACCTAGTAAGTTGGGCAGTGTCCATTTCCCCTCAGGTTCTTAAGTCTAGCAACCCAAAAGTCCCTTTAACATGCCTGTCTCTTCTTTGCACCCCACTCACAGTTGCTGCCCTTGGACAGTGCAGACCCAGAGTTCAGAGGTGCACCTGCAGAGTTCACCTCCCACCCTGGGTGGAGAGGGGATAAGGAGGCACCTTACTCACTCCGCTGCTCAGGCACTCGCTCACTGCCTCTTTCTGCAGGGCTCTGCTTTGGCACTCTCCACCAGCTGCCCTGCTGGCCGCTTGCAATGCCTAGATGTCTTAAGGGCCCCCCACTTAACACAGCTCTCAGTGATTTCAGCTGTTACTGCGGGAGCTTCACTGCTGGTACACACAGGACAGGTTCTTGCATCAGAGACACTATCCCAGAGCAGGTCTGATGCTTAGACCTAGATATCAGTGATTTCAGCTCTGCAGCATGTAACAAGACTCTCAATTGAGTCTAAATTAGCTGTGTTATTACACAATGGAGAGAGAAAGAATCAAATGGTGTCTGGGGCCCTTAGGCAAGACCCACACCACCAGGTACAAGTACCTGGTTTGTTTGTTTGTGTGTGTGGTTGAGGGTGAGTCCCTCAATCGGGAAATGCCAAGTACAGTTCTACTGCCCTGGATTCACACAACAAGAATAATAAGTCTTTATTACTCCTGCTCCAATAACAAGGAGACTGGGAATCCAACACCAGCCAAAAGTGACCATTTGGGCAAGCAGTCCCATCATGCTGAGCACGTAGGCAGGGTGGGTATATAGATTCATAGATTCTAGGACTGGAAGGGACCTCGAGAGGTCATCGAGTCCAGTCCCCTGCCCTCATGGCAGGACCAAATACTGTCTAGACCATCCCGGATAGACATTTATCTAACCTACTCTTAAATATCTCCAGAGATGGGGATTCCACAACCTCCCTAGGCAATTTATTCCAGTGTTTAACCACCCTGACAGTTAGGAACTTTTTCCTAATGTCCAACCTAAACCTCCCTTGCTGCAGTTTAAGCCCATTGCTTCTTGTTCTATCCTTAGAGACTAAGGATATGTCTACACTACGAAATTAGGTCAAATTTATAGAAGCCGCTTTTATAGATATCGGTTTTATACAGTCAATTGTGTGTGTCCCCACATAAAATGCTCTAAGTGCATGAAGCCGGCGGACCGCGTCCACAGTACCAAGGCTACCGTCGACTTCCGGAGCATTGCACTGTGGGTAGCTATCCCACAGTTCCCGCAGTCTCCGCCGCCCATTGGAAATCTGGGTTGAGATCCCAATGCCTGATGATGCAAAACAGTGTCGTGGGAGGTTCTGGGTACATGCCATCAGGCCCCTCCCCCTCCATCAAAGCAACGGCAGACAATCGATTCGCGCCTTTTTACCTGGGTTACCTGTGCAGACAACATACCACGGCAACCATGGAGCCCACTCAGCTCAGCTCAGTTGACCGTCACTATATGTCATCTGGGTGCCGGCAGATGTGGTACTGCACTGCTACACAGCAGCAGCTAATTGCCTTTTGGCAGTAGACGGTGCAGTATGACTGGTAGCCTTCATCGCTATCTGGGTGCTGGCAGACGTGGGGCTGCATTGCTACACAGCAGCAGCCCCTTGCCTTTTGGCAGTAGATGGTGTATTACGACTGGTATCCGTCGTCGTCGTACTCCAGTTCAATCATAGGCACCTGGGCAGACATGCTTTGTCTCCTGGAGACTCAGTCCTGCCGGCAGTCCTATTGAACTGTCTTGACGATGATGGCTAGCAGTCGTAGTACAGTATCTTCTGCCAAGCACCCAGAAGATGCCGAGGGCTATCAGTCATGCTGCACCATCTGCTGCCAGCTTAAGATGTAAAAAATAGATGTATTCATTTGCTTCCCCCTTCAACGGTCTGCTAAACCCAGGGTTTTGAGTTCAATCTTTGGGGGGGCCATTCTGTGTGACAGTTGTTTGTGTTTCTCCCTGATGCACAGCCACTTTTCTTGATTTTAATTCCCTGTACCTGTACGCCATGTCGTCAGTCACCCCTCCCGCCCTCCATCAGTTTCGCACCTTTTTTCAGACCAGACGCCATAGCACTGGGATCATGGAGCCCGCTCAGATCACCGCGGCAATTATGAGCACTATGCACCACGCGCATTGTCCTGGAGTATATGCAGAGCCAGGACATGCCAAAGCAAAAACAGGATCAGCCGATGAGGTGATTGCAGTGCGGCGACGGGAGTGATGAGGAAATTGACATGGACACAGCCCTCACACAAGGTACGGGCCCCAGCAATGTGCAAATCATGGTGTTACTGGGGCAGGTTCATGCTGTGGAACGCCGATTCTGGGCCCGGGAAACAAGCACAGACTGGTGGGACCGCATCGTGTTGCAGGTCTGGGACGATTCCCAGTGGCTGCGAAACTTTCGCATACGTAAGGGCACTTTCATGGAACTTTGTGACTTGCTTTCCCCTGCCCTGAAGCACCAGAATACCAGGATGAGAGCAGCCCTCACAGTTGAGAAGCCAGTGGCGATAGCCCTGTGGAAGCTTGCAACGCCAGACAGCTACCGGTCAGTTGGGAATCAATTTGGAGTGGGCAAATCTACTGTGGGGGCTGCTGTAATCCAAGTTGCCAGGGCAATGAAAGACCTGCTGATATCAAGGGAAGTGACTCTGGGAAATGTGCAGGCCATAATGGATGGCTTTGCTGCAATGGGATTCCCAAACTGTAGTGGGGCGATAGACGGAACCCATATCCCTATCTTGGCACCGGAGCACCAAGCCACCGAGTACGTAAACCGCAAGGGGTACTTTTCAATGCTGCTGCAAGCCCTGGTGGATCACAAGGGACATTTCACCAACATCAGCGTGGGATGGCCGGGAAAGGTACATGATGCTCGCGTCTTCAGGCACTCTGGTCCGTTTCGAAAGCTGGACTTTCTTCCCGGACCAGAAAATAACCATTGGGAATGTTGAAATGCCTATCGTGATCCTTGGGGACCCAGCCTACCCCTTAATGCCATGGCTCATGAAGCTGTACACAGGCAGCCTGGACAGTAGACAGGACCTGTTCAACTACAGGCTGAGCAAGTGTCGAATGGTGGTGGAATGTGCATTTGGACGTTTAAAAGCATGCTGGCGCAGCTTACTGACTCGCTCAGACCTCAGCGAAAAGAATATCCCCATTGTTATTGCTGCTTGCTGTGCGCTCCACAATATCTGTGAGAGTAAGGGGGAGACGTTTCTGGTGGGGTGGGAGGTTGAGGCAAATCGCCTGGCCGCTGATTACACGCAGCCAGACACCAGGGCGGTTAGAAGAGTACAGCAAGGCACGGTGCGCATCAGAGAATCTTTGAAAATGAGTTTTGTGACTGGCCAGGCTACAGTGTGAAACTTCTGTTTGTTTCTCCTTGATGAACCCTTGATGAACTTGATGAAGTTCACTCTACTTCCCTGTAAACCAACCACCCCACTCTCCCCTCCCCCCTTCGAGCACCACTTACAGAGGCAATAAAGTCATTGTTACATCACATTCATGCATTCTTTATTAATTCATCACACAACTAGTGGGATAATTGCCAAGGTAGCCCGAGAGGAGTGGGGGAGGAGGGAAGGAAAAGGACACACTGCAGTTTAAAACTTTAAAACTTTAACTCTTATTGAAGGTCAGCCTTCCGATGCTCGGGCAATCATCTGGGGTGGAGTGACTAGGTGGCAGAAGGCCCCCCACCGTGTTCTTGGGCGTCTGGGTGAGGAGGCAATGGGACTTGGGGAGGAGGGCTGTTGGTTACACAGGGGCTGTAGCGGCGGTCTCTGTTCCTGCTGCCTTTCCTGCAGCTCAACCATATGCTGGAGCATATCAGTTTGATGCTCCAGCAGCCGGAGCATCGACTCTTGCCTTCTGTCTGCAAGCTGATGCCACCTATCATCTTCAGCCTGCCACTTGATCTGTTCATCCCGCGATTCAGCCCACCACCTCTCCTCTCGTTCATATTGTGCTTTTATGTAGTCTGACATTGACTGCCTCCATGCATTCTGCTGTGCTCTTTCAGCGTGGGAGGACATCTGGAGCTTCGTGAACATATCATCCTGAGTCCACCATTTTCTCCTTCTAATCTTTGCTAGCCTCTGCGAAGGAGAAACATTTGCAGCTGGTGGAGGAGAAGGGAGAGGTGGTTAAAAAAGACACATTTTAGAGAACAATGGGTACACTCTTTCACGTTAAATTTTGCTGTTCACATTACACAGCACATGTGCTTTCGTTACAAGGTCGCATTTTTCCTCTTATATTGAGGGCCTGCCGGTTTGGTGTGAGAGATCACTCACGCAGTGCCAGGCAACAGATTTCGGCTTGCAGGCAGCCATGGTAAGCCACAGTCTTTTGGCTTTTTTCACCTTCTTAACATGTGGGAATGGTTTCAAACAGTAGCACCCTCATTTCCCATACCAAGCACCTGTTGGGTTGGCCATTTAAAATGGGTTTGCAATGTAAAAGGAAGAGCTGCGGTTCCCTGGTTAACATGCAGCACAAACCCAACTAACCCCCCTCCCTCCCCCACACCCAATTCTATGGGCTGATCACTTCACCCCTCCCCCCACCGCGTGGCTAACAGCGGGGAACCTTTCTATTCAGCCGAGCAGGAACGGGCACCTCTGAATGTCCCCTTAATAAAATCACCCCATTTCAACCAGGTGACCGTGAATGATATCACTCTCCTGAGGATAACAAAGAGCGATAAGGAATGGATGTTGTCTGCATGCCAGCAAACACCGGGACCATACGCTGCCATGCTTTGTTATGCAATGATTCCAGACTACGTGCTACTGGCCTGGCGTGGTAAAGTGTCCTATCATGGCGGACGGGATAAGGCAGCGCTCCCCAGAAACCTTTTGCAAAGGCTTTGGGAGTACATGAAGGAGAGTTTTCTGGAGATGTCCCTGGAGGATTTCTGCTCCATCCCCAGACACGTTAACAGACTTTTCCAGTAGCTGTACTGGCCGCAATTGCCAGAGCAAATTAATCATTAATCATTAAACACGCTTGCTTTTAAACCACGTGTGATATTTACAAAGGTACACTCACCAGAGGTCCCTTGTGTGCCCTCAGGGTCTGGGAGCATGCCTTGGGTGAGTTCGGGGGTTACTGGTTCCAGGTCCAGGGTGATAAACATATCCTGGCTGTTGGGGAAACCGGTTTCTCCGCTTCCTTGCTGTGAGCTATCTTCATTGTCTTCATCATCATCATCATCTTCCGCGTACCCCGAACCCGCTTCCCTGTTGCGTGTTTCTCCATTAACGGAGTCAAAGCACACGGTTGGGGTAGTGGTGGCTGCACCCCCTAGAATGCCATGCAGCTCCGCGTAGAAGCAGCATGTTTGCGGCTCTGTCCCAGACCTTCTGTTTGCCTCTCTGGCTTTGTGGTAGGCTTGCCTTAGCTCCTTAATTTTCAGGCAGCACTGCTGTGCGTCCCTGTTATGGCCTCTGTCCTTCATGGCCTTTGAGACCTTTTCTAATATTTTGCCATTTCGTTTACTGCTACGGAGTTCAGCTAGCATTGATTCGTCTCCCCATATGGCATGCAGATCCCGTTCTGTCCATGCTGGAGCTTTTTTCATAGAATCATAGAATATCAGAGTTGGAAGGGACCTCAAGAGGTCATCTAGTCCAACCCCCTGCTCAAAGTAGGACCAATTCCCAGCTAAATCATCCCAATAATATATGGAGATATACCTATCTCATAGAACTGGAAGGGACCTTGAAAGGTCATTGAGTCCAGCCCCCTGCCTTCACTAGCAGGACCAAGTACTGATTTTGCCCCAGATCCCTAAGTGGCCCCCTCAAGGATTGAACTCACAACCCTGGGTTTAGCAGGCCAATGCTCAAACCACTGAGCTATCCCTCCCCCCCCAAAGGGTGGGGGGAGGGATAGCTCCTGGGGCGATCCTGGGACTCCATCATGGTTACCTGTGCTGATGAGCTCTGCGTGGTCACCTATGCTCTCCATGCTGGGCAAACAGGAAATTAAATTCAAAAGTTTGCGGGGCATTTCCTGTCTACCTGGTCAGTGCATCTGAGTTGAGAGTGCTGTCCAGAGCAGTCACAATGAAACACTGTGGAATAGCTCCCGGAGGCCAATAACGTCGAATTCCGTCCACAGTACCCCAAATCCGACCCGCAAAGGCCGATTTTAGTGCTAATCCCCTCGTCAGAGGTGGAGTAAAGAAACCGGTTTAAAGGGCCCTTTAAGTCGAAAGAAAGGGCTTCGTCGTGTGGACGTGTCCAGGCTTAATTCGATTTAACCCTGCTAAAGTCGACCTAAACTCGTAGTGTAGACCAGGGCTCAGGTGAACACGTTTTCTCCCTCCTCCTTATGACACCCTTTTAGATACCTGAAAACTGCTATCATGTCCCCTCTCAGTCTTCTCTTTTTCAAACTAAACAAACCCAATTCTTTCAGCCTTCCTTCATAGGTCATGTTCTCAAGACCTTTAATCATTCTTGTTGCTCTTCTCTGGACCCTCTCCAATTTCTCCACATCTTTCTTGAAATGCGGTGCCCAGAACTGGACACAACACTCCAGTTGAGGCCTAACCAGCACAGAGTAGAGCGAAAGAATGACTTCTTGTGTCTTGCTCACAACACACCTGTTAATACATCCCAGAATCACGTTTGCTTTTTTTGCAACAGCATCACACTGTTGACTCATATTTAGCTTGTGGTCCACTATAACCCCTAGATCCCTTTCTGTCGTACTCCTTCCTAGACAGTCTCTTCCCATTCTGTATGTGTGAAACTGATTTTTCCTTCCTAAGTGGAGCACTTTGCATTTGTCTTTATTAAACTTCATCCTGTTTACCTCAGACTGTTTCTCCAATTTGTCCAGATCATTTTGAATTATGACCCTGTCCTCCAAAGCAGTTGCTGTCCCTCCCAGTTTGGTATCATCTGCAA
This sequence comes from Malaclemys terrapin pileata, assembly GCF_027887155.1. Taxonomy (NCBI): domain Eukaryota; kingdom Metazoa; phylum Chordata; order Testudines; family Emydidae; genus Malaclemys; species Malaclemys terrapin. Next base: position 54,446,179 of record NC_071511.1, on the reverse strand, counting down.
ACTTAATAAGCGTACTTTCTATGCCAATATCTAAGTCGTTAATGAAGATATTGAACAGAGCCGGTCCCAAAACAGATCCCTGCGGAACCCCACTTGGTATGCCTTTCCAGCAGGATCGGGAACCATTAATAACAACTCTCTGAGTACGGTTACAAAGTAGCAGCCGTGTTAGTCTGTATCCACAAAAAGAACAGAAGTACTTGTGGCACCTTAGAGACTAACAAATTTATTTCAGCATAAGCTTTCGTGGGCTACAGCTCACTTCTTCATATGCATAGAGTGGAACACACAGACAGAAGATATTTATACATACAGAGAACATGAAAAGGTGGAAGTACGCATACCAATTGTAAGAGGCCAATTGAGAAGAGGCCAATCAATCAGAAGAAAAAACTTTGAAGTGATAATGGAGATGACCCATAGAAGGTGTGAGGATAACTTAACATGGAGGAAAAAAATTCAATTAGTGTAATGACCCAACCATTCCCAGTCTCTGTTTAGGCCTAAGCTAACTCACAGATCTGTCCCTTCAGTAACTATGGCTGGACATTTCAAATGAGACAAAGGGAGTTAGGAACCCAAATCCCATTGAAATGGAGTGCCTATCTCCCTTTGTCTTGTTTGAAAATCCCAGCCTATGAACATGTCTTTAATTTAGCATTTCTTATGCCCTGCAAGAGTTTCTTGCAGAAAATGTCTGCTCTATGCATCTGTTTCTCTGAATACGTTTGCTTGCTAACTCTGCTTGTTTGCAACTGACATGCCAGTGTGACTCAGACACAGACTTCAGATGTGAGAATGGCCAAGATGAGAGTGGCTTACCCTTCTAATACAGAACAGCATGGACTTTGAAAATCTCAGTGTGGCTTCAGCTTATAACTGGATAGTGCAATTGGGGCTGGAGTGGAGCATTATTTGTGTTACACATGGGGTAAAAAAGAAGTTAAAGAGGAAATTGTAATAGTCTCCACTGGTGAGCATTTCTCCAGAGGCCCCTGTGACTCTGTATGCTAGCGCAATGGATTTTCCTTCTTGCTGAATAATTTGGTCCAATGCATGTATCAGATGCTGAAGCTTTAGCAACCTTTTGCAAAAGGACATCGGAAATGAGCTGCAAAACAAGCTTGCTTGCTTGCTAGGGACATGCAAGGGACATTTATCTCTGTATGTGAGGAATTGCTCACATAAATCCTATCACTGCTGTGAGTTATTATGTGTGCAAATCTCAAGGCATCAAAATGGAACTATAACTCCATTGGATAATAGCCGGACATGGAATGAATTCATACAAGGTCATAATTCACTAAAAGAACTCCATTAATATCTCAAACCTGGAGAGCAGCATTTGAATGGTTTATTACGCTAGCAGCGACCTGAGAGTATATAAACAAATAAGCAATATATTGCTGGTATGTCCATAATCCTGCATGTCAATATTTTTTGTCTATACAAATATATATTTCTGCAGAGGTACTTCCTTGCTTCAGATCTCAGAAGCTAATCAGAGGCGGGTGTGATTGATATGAGGTTGGGAGACCTCCACTAATAATACTTTGCACTTGTTGCCGGCACAGGGGCCCGAGGACAGCAACAGTGAGGTTCGTTGCCCGGAGTGCTTCACGCCAATAAACATACCGGGGTGGAGAAACAATCAAAGTTTATTTGAGATCTCAAAGTGGTGCAAGGAGACAGGCAAGTCTCAAATCGAGCACACCAGCAGAAACAGTTTCTCTCTTCTTTATACATTTTACAACTAAGCCCCCCCCCTCTCCCACCCTCTCTACCACCCCCCCTACACCCCCTCCCCTCTCTACCGAAGGCATGTTTATACATTTAAGCAACTAAATCATTCTAGGGCTATAAATCTAGCTTGTTAGTAACTTCTCTCTAAACAGTTATTTGGTCCTGTTTACCCTTAGTTTATTACCCCTTCCCCAGCTAGAAACATGCAAACCTCATCATTATTGTTCGGTACCTGAAATGAGCAAGGTCGTAATTGCTAACTAGCTGTTTACACATTCCAATTCCTGTCCTTGGCTGTTAAGGTCGATCAGAGTTAAACATGGAAGGACAGAGTTAAAACATGGAAGAACTCTGGCTTAGGCAGGCCTAGTAACCCCAACACACTTTCAATGAAGATTTTTTTAAATTAATAATTGAGTTTTAAAAAGCACCTCTCCAGAGCCCCAGTCACATCCACACCTCAATTCAGGCCTTGTCTACACTACCAAGTCTTGTCACCAAAACTGCCTTTTGTTGACCAAAACAGTGAGTGCGTACACACTGCGAGGCAACTTTTGTTGGGAAAACTGTCCAGTTTTGGCGACAAAATACATCCACCCTCATGAGAGATTTACGTCTTTTTCCACTACATTTTTGTCAACAAAGTGCCAGTGTAGGCACCACGCTTGATTTTATCACTTTAATTGGCCTCCAGGAGGTGTCCCACAATGTCCAGCCTGACCGCTCTGGTCAGCAGTTTGAACTCCACTGCCTTGCAATCAGGTAAATAACCATCCACCCCCATCCTTAGAAGCCCTGGGAATTTTTGAAATTCCATTTCCTGCTGACTTGATGTGTAGAAGTCTTATCGTATCTACCCAGGTGACCATGGTGGGTTATCACAGCAAACACTCTCCCGCTTGTACCACTGCGGAAAACTGGATCTGCTCAGTATTTGGGGAGAGAAGTCTGTGCAGTCCCAGCTTGAGCCGTAGGAATTTTGATACCTACGGGCAGATTTCTCGAGGCTTGTGCGAAAAGGGCTATGATCGGGACACGCTGCAATGGAGAGCGAAGATAAAGGAGCTGAGGCAGGCATACTATAAGGCGAGGGAGGCAAACTGTTGCTAGGTTGCTTCACCTAAGACCTGCCAGTTCTATAAAGAGCTGGAGGCTATTCTCGGTGGCAACCCCACCTCCTTTGCCAAGAGCCCCGTGAATATTTTGGAGGGTATGGAGGTGGCGGAAAGAGGACCTAACCCGGAGGACAAAGTTATTGATGAAGAGGTGGAGAGGTGGAGTTAGATGAGGCTGTGCAGCTCCCGACAGGGTCGTCCAGTGAGGCAGGTAGCCAGGAATTGTTCTCCACTCCAGAGGTGTCTAGCCAGTCTCAGCAGTTGCTCTCTGAGGAGCAAGAAGCAGGAGCTGAGATGCCTGGTAAGTGGCTGTGGCTTGCGTAGTGTGGAGGTGGGTTCAGGGTATAGAAATGTGGAAGGCTATCTGTGTTTCTGTGTGCTGGACATTTCCCTGTGTAGCTAAACGGTATGGCAGAACAGGGTGTTGATGCACACCGAGATCGCACGGGAATCCTCCAGAGAGATCCCCAGGAAAGTTTCCTGGAGGTACTCAGCAATCCTCTGCTGAAGGTTCCATGGCAGAGCTGCTTTGTTCCTTCCCCCATTGTAGGAAACTTTCCCATGCTGTTCGGCAATCACTTTGCAGGGACCAAAGCGGCACATAGGCGAGCAACATAGGGAGCAGGGCGGAAGCCACAAGCATGGAGTAGATGTACCCTCATTTCTCTGCTTACCCTCAGCAGTGAGATATCTGCTAGAATGACCCCTGCCTGTGGAAAAGTGTGGGAGAATTTTAGAATTTGTTCCCTAGAATGCTGCATCACGACCTGTGCAAAGAGTGCGCTCTCTTCTCCATGTGCAGCGCCCCCCATCTCTGCCAACACTCATCATGCTTTGGGTGTTTGCAGAGATGTGTGCCTGGCTAGGGTCAATGAGAAAGTGATGGCAAAGTTGCAAAAGCTGTATTTAACTGAAATGTTTCAATGCTGTGCATGAATTTAACAATCCTGCTTCTGTGCGTTATCCTCTGTGCTTCACCAGATGTGGCCTTCAGGAACACCCCACGCGCCGAGCCGTGCATCTCTGCCAGATAAGAAAGTGCCCAAGATGCAGCAAAGACGGCATGTTCCGGGAGACCCTGCAGTGCTCCAATGCAGAAAAAAAAAGAATGCAAGGAGTAGGGTTACCATATCTCATAAATAAAAAAAGAGGACCCTCCACGGGCCATGGCCCCGCCCATTTCCCCACCCCTAGCCCCGCCCCAACTCCGCCCCTTCCCCCGCCCTAACTCCGCCCCCTCCTCCCTCCCACTCCCAGCCAGGGGGAAAGGGCTGCCCCAGTGCTACCAGCATCACGGTTTCCCAGGCAGCCCCCAGACCCTGCGCCCCCAGCCGGCGCTTCCCCAGCGCAGCTGGTGCCCGGGAGGGGAAGCGCCCAGCCGGGGGCGCAGGGTCTGGAGGCTGCCCAGCAAACCGTGAAGCCGGTAGCGCTCGGGCTTTGGGCAGCCCCCATGCCTCCGGACCCTGTGCCCCCGGCCGGGCACTTCCCCTCCGGGGCTCCGGCGGCTCTGCGTAACTTACACTGTATAAGTTACACAGAGCCGAAGAGGAGCAGAGCCCCCGCAGCTGGAGGCTCTGCTCCTCTTAGGCTCTGTTTAAGAGCCGGGCTGCCCCAGCGCTACCGGCTTTGGGCAGCCCCCGTGCCTCCGGACCCTGCGCCGCCGGAGCCTGGGAGGGGAAGTGCCCGGCTGGGGGCGCAGGGTCCGGAGGCAAGGGGGCTGCCCGAAGCCGGTAGCTCTCGGGCAGCCCGGTTCTTAAACAGAGCCTCCAGCGGCTGGGGCTCTGTGTAACTGACACTGGGTCAGTTACACAGAGCCCCGGGGGCTGGAGGCTCCAGCCGCCCCCGCTCTGTTTAAGAGCTGGGCTGCCCAAGCGCTACCGGCTTCGGGCAGCCCCGTGCCTCCAGACCCTGCGCCCCCAGCCGGGCACTTCCCCTCCCGGGCTCCAGCGGCGCAGGGTCTGGAGGCACGGGGCTGCCCGAAGCCGGTAGCGCTGGGGCAGCCCGGCTCTTAAATAGAGACGCGGGGACTGGAGCCTCCAGCCGCCGGGGCTGTGTGTAACTGACACAGTGTCAGTTACACAGAGCCGGGCTGCCCGAGAGCTACCGGCTTCGGGCAGCCCCGTGCCTGGAGACCCTGCGCCGCCGGAGCCCGGGAGGGGAAGTGCCCGGCTGGGGGCGCAGGGTCTCCAGGCACGGGGCTGCCCGAAGCCGGTAGCGCTCGGGCAGCCCGGCTCTTAAACAGAGCCTCCAGCGGCTGGGGCTCTGTGTAACTGACACTGTGTCAGTTACACACAGCCCCGGCGGCTGGAGGCTCCAGTCCCCGCGGCTCTATTTAAGAGCCGGGCTGCCGGAGCGCTACCGGCTTCGGGCAGCCCCGTGCCTCCAGACCCTGTGCCCCCAGCCGGGCACTTCCCCTCCCGGGCTCCAGCGGCGCAGGGTCTCCAGGCACGGGGCTGCCCGAAGCCGGTAGCGTTCAGGCAGCCGGGCTCTTAAACAGAGCCGCCATTTTCCCGGACATGTTCCGCTTTTTGGCAATTCCCCCCGGACGGGGGTTTGACTGCCGAAAAGCCGGACATGTCCGGGAAAAAGAGGACGTATGGTAACCCTAGCAAGGAGTGCTGGGAAACTGAATGGCAGGACAGAAAAGAGAATCACACATTTGTTAAGGACACAACTGAGCGGATGACTAAAGTAATGGAGGAGCAAACGCAGATGCTGAAGTCCTTAATAATGCTGCAGACTGAGCAGATTAGTGCTCAACCTCCACTGCGGCACATTCAGAACTCTTTTCCATGCCCCCACCCAACTCCGCCCACACAATCCTTTCCACTTTGGGACATCTCTGTTTCCCCATGACTCCACCCCCTCGGACAACTTTCACAATGATAGTTGAACCTACACACAGTTGTGAAAGTCTGCCCTTACCTGGTTCCTCCTTTCCTGCCAAGCATCTTTGTTTGTGTGTCTTGTTTCTTGTGCAATAAAAGCAAAGCTTTATAATGGTAAATCATCTTTATTTTTTTTCTACAAGGTGAGATTGCAGACCCTACCAATACATGCACAGGCAGTTTAATCACTTACGGTACTTCCTGGAATATAAGTCCCCAAATGTCACCATTGCCCCCTAGGAAAACTACATGTAATGTAACATTGAAGCACCTGTGACAGAGATACACATTACTGGTTCTCAATGTCAAAGTGCTGCCTCAAAGCCTCCCTGATTTGAAAAGCCACCCTCTGGGCTCCTCTGATAGCCCTGGTATCTGGCTGCTCAAAATCAGTGGCCAAGCAGTCTGCCTCAGCACTCCACCCCTGAGGAAACCTTTCATCCTTAGCTTCCCACAAATTATGCAACGTTCAGCACGTGGCAATGACCATGGGAATATTTTCCTCAGTGAGGTCTAACCTACCATAAAGGAATCACCAGCGCACCTTTAATCTGTGAAATGGACATTCAACTGTCATCCGGCACTTACTGAGCTTATTGTTGAACTACTTCTTACTGCTGTCCAGGTGTCCCGTGTAAAGTTTCATGAGCCATGGCTGTAAGGGGTACGCAGGGTCCCCCAGGATCAATATGGGCATTTCAACATCCCCCACTGTAATCTTCTGGTTAGGAAAGAAAGGCCCCACTTGCAGCTTTCTGTACAGGCTGCTGTTCCTGAAGATGCGCGCATCATGCACCTTCCCAGACTATCCCTCATTGATGTCAGTGAAACGCCCACAGTGAGCCACAAGCGCCTGTATCACCATGGAGAAGTACCCCTTCCTATTGATGTACTCCATTGCAAGGTGGTCTGGTGCCAAAATTGGAATATACCCTGTTTCCCCGAAAATAAGACATCCTCCGAAAATAAGGCCTACTTACAGTTTTGCCTCTCGTTGTAATATAAGGCATCCCCCCGATAATAAGACCTCCCCGATAATAAGGCATCCACCGATAATAAGGCATTTTTCATTTCTGAAAAATAAGACATCCCCTGAAAATAAGACCTAGCGCATCTTTGGGAGCAAAAATTAATATAAGACACTGTCTTATTTTCGGGGAAACAGGGTATGTGCCATCTATCGCCCCTCCACAGTTAGTGAAACCCATTTCTGTAAAGCCATCCACTATTTCACGCACATTTCCCAGAGTCACAGTCTGTCAAGGCTGATTCCCCATTCTGGCCCTTTGAGTGCAGAAGGTGGGGGGCCCGCAAGGATTTTAAAAATTAATACTGGCTTGTATTAAACTCCCGAGGTTACAGCTTTTCTCTCACCTTCAATGGGTAGATGCTGCCACCACCCAAGTGCAAAAACCCCTTTGAGAACCCAGGAAGGCACACTTGGGAATTCCTTCCTTTGGGGTACCCTTAAGCCCTTTCACACACTCCCAGGGAAGAGCTGAGAAAGAAAACAAAGGAAATAAGCTGTTGCCACCAGCTAATTAAACAACATATGCACAAACCTCTTAGGACACAAAATCCAATCCTGTTCTTAAAAAAGGTAAATATTATTAAAAACAAAAAGAAAGAAAATACTTTGAAAACTCAGGCTATTGCTACAGTTAAAAAACCCACTTACAAAAATTCAGCATTAAGAATGACCTTCTTGAGGTCCAGCTTAAAGGTTACAAGCAAAACAAAACCATTTGGGGTTAACACAGAGGAGTCCACAAGCCATAAAGAAATAAACAGAGATAAACCTAATCGCATTTTTCTAGACATTTCCTGATCTACTTACATTTCTGGGGTTTTAAATGAGTAGTTTCTAGGTATGAGTTGATGATTTTTCATACCTGGCCCAAAGCTTTTTACAGCATCGCTGCTCTGTCCCCCTCTCTCCAGAGAACAATACAGACAGACAAAGGGGAAGGTTTTTCCCAATTTTAAAAAGTTCTAGCCTTCCTATTGGCTCTTTTGCTCAGGTGCCCACTGCCTTCCTTTTACCTATGCAGGGAGACTTTTTAATTCTTTACAGATAAAGCAAGTAGAGATAGCTACTAAGAGGGATTTTACAGCTAACTGGCTGGCTGGGTCCATAAAAGGGAGCTATCCCCCCCTTCATTTATCACACAGTCCTTCATAGCAGGATGCGATTTATTGCTCTGCACACTTGCATTAACACAGCCCCAACACTCGACTTCCCCACTTCAAATTGATTTGCAACCTACCGGTAGCAGTCTGGAGTCACCAGCTTCCACACAGTGATTGCCACATGCTTCTCTACCGTGAGGGCAGCTCTCATTCTGGTGTCCTTGCGCTGGAGGTCGGGTGAGCTCCGCACACAGTTTCAGGAAGGTGGCTTTCTGCATCCGAAAGTTCTGTAGCCACTGCTCATCATCACATACCTGCATGATGATCAGTGGCGTAGCCAGCTTCTAAGAGGAGGGGGAGCAAACATAAAAAAGGCGCCCCCACCCTTGGCTCCTCCTCTGGTCACGCCATTGCAAAAATGCTGTGAAAGAAAGCCAGAAGCCCATGGAGTGCTGAGACAGAAAGCAATGCAGTGCGGGACATTTAGCCCGGTCCCAAGATGTGCCGTGATCTGCTCCATCATCCCACAACACCTAGCGACAGAAGGTGTTGAGCTGGACTGTAGGATAGGTACCCACAGTGCATTGCTCATACTGTCGATGATGATGCCCTCACTGTGGACACAATCTGCCGACAGAGGGAGCAAGTGTGAACATGAAATTGCGATTTTTATTATGTTGACATCACTTTTGTCAACACAAATTGGTAGTGTAGACATGGCCTAAGAAAATACATGCACTTCTAGTGAGCCCTAGCCATTAGACTAACAATCTTTCTTTACCTACCATCCCAGTACTCCCCCCCCCCCCCCAGCCCTCCACCACTTCCCTACTCCGTGGTAAAAAGACGGGGAAAATAGACCAGATTTGCATTGTGTCCTGTAGGTTAACAAACTCAGGTTCTGTCAGCAAGCAGGAGATGGAATTCCAGAGCAGAGAGCCCTGCGCTGAGCATGGCCTGTCTCCACGCAAATCTGGGTGCTGTCATCAGTGGCGTAGCCAGCTTCTAATAGGAGGGGGAGCAAACATAAAAAAGGCGCCCCCCCTTGGCTCCTCCTCTGGCCATGCCCCGCTTCACTCCTCCTCCGGCCACACCGCCCCTCCTCCACATGGCTACTCTGGCCCTGCCATGCCACCCCCGTGGCCCCCCTCACTTCTCCGGCCGCGGCTGCTGGCCGCCATGCTGCGCCCCCCACTCCTCCAGCCGTGCCTGCCACCCCTCCATGCAGTGATGAGCTGCCAAAATATTAACAACCGGTTCCCTCCTCCTTGCCCCACGAGGGGGTCATGTCCCCCCCCCGCCCCCCAGGACTCCTGCCCCATCCAACCCCCTTCCCTGTCCCCTAACTGCCCCTTGCCACCCCATCCAACCCCTCCTCTCATTCCTGATGGCCCTCCAGGACCCCTGCCCCATCCAACCACCCCTTCTCTCTGTCCCGACTGCCCCTGGAACCCCTGCCCCTGACTGCCCCCCACCACCCCATCCAACACCCCTGCTCCTTCCTGACTGCCCCTCCAGGACCCTTGCCCCCATGCAATTCCCCTGTTCCCTGCCCTCTGACCACCCCGAGTCCCAACCCTAATCCACCCCCTGTCCGCTATCCAACACCCCTCCCTGCTCCCCTTACTGTGCTGCCTGGAGATGGGGCCCATGAGCTGGAGGCTGGGAACCGTGGGCGCCGGGCCGAAGTCAAGGGCCGGGCCAGAGCTGCTGGCCGGCCCAGAGTCGGGGGCCGGCCCGGAGCCGCTGGCAGGCCTGGAGCTGGGGGCCGGAGCTGGGGCCGGAGTCACTGGCCAGCCCGAAGTCGAGGGCCGGAGCCGCTGGCTGGCCCAGAGTCAGGGGCCGGGCCAGAGCCGCGGGCCGGAGTCGGGGGCCGGGCCAGAGCCGCTGGCCAGGCCCAAGTCGGGGTCTGGCCCAAAATCGGGGGCTGGGGGAGCTGCAGGCCAGGCCGAAGTCGGGGGCCGTTGGCTGGCTCGGAGTCGGGGCCGGGGGCTGGCCCGGAGCTGCACCGCCCGGCCGGCAGGAGTCCCTCCTCGCGCCCCCTCGCCCCCAGTTTACCTGCAAGAAGCTCCTGCTTCCTTCTCAGCCCTCCCAGGCTTCCCACGCGAATAGCTGATTGGCGGGAAGCCAGGAGGGGGAGCCTTCAGGGGAGGAGGCAGAGGCGGAGCCAGTGCCCGGTGAGCTGAGGCTGGGGGCAGGGCAGGGAGCTGCTGTAACTTTTGTACAATTTAAAAGCCCTTTTAGAACCCGGACAACCGGTTCTAAAAGGGCTTCTAAATTTAACAACCGGTTCCCGCAAACCGGTGGAAACCGGCTCCGGCTCACCACTGTCTCCATGGCTGCCGGCTGCTCTGCGGGCCGCCAGCCTGCGCCCCCCCCGCTCCTCCGGCCGCTTTTGGAAAGGCGGGGGAAGCGGCTGCTTCCCCTGCACCCCGCTAGCTACACTACTGGCTGTCATGTAGAGAACCTGTGCCAGCCTCAGTGCTGTCCTGTCACACAAGCAGAGAGGTAACTAGTTAGGATCCAAACCTCTACTGTAGATGTGAAAGGCCCTGGGCTTGCACCAGGGCCGGTGCAAGGAAGTTTCGCGCCCTAGGCAAAACTTCCACCTTGTGCCCCCCTCCACCCAGCCCTGCGGCAGCTCCCCGCCCCCACTCTGCCCTGAGGCGCCCCCCCCCACGGCAGCTTCCCTCCCCCGGGAAGCCATGCGGCAGCTCCCCACCCCAGCTCACCTCTGCTCCGCCTCCTCCCTGAGCACACCGCCCCCACTCTAATTCTCCTCCCCTCCCAGGCTTGTGGAGCCAAACAGCTGATGGGCACCGCAAGCATAGGAGGCTGGAGAAGTGGAGCAGCGACGGCACGCTCGGGGAAGGGGCATAGCAGAGGTGAGCTGGGGTGGGGAGCCCTGCTGCAGCTTCCCCCTCCTAGGCACCCCCGCGGCAGCTCCCCACCCCCCCGGCCCGGGGAGCCGTGTGGCAGCTCCCCACCCCAGCTCACCTCTGCTCTGCCTCCTCCCCAGCACTCCACCCCCGCTCTAATTCTCCTCCCCTCCCCAGGCTTGCGGCGCCAAACAGCTGATTGGTGCTGCAAGCCTGGGAGGCAGGAGAAGTGGAGCGGTGACCGCTCGCTCGGGGAGGGGGCATAGGAACGATGTAAAAAAAAATTGGGGGCACCGCTTTTTGGCGCCCCAAAATCTTGGTGCCCTAGGCAACTGCCTAGTTTGCCTAAATGGTAGCACCGGCCCTGGCTTACACCAAGAAGTGAGTGGGAAGTCATTGCATGCCGTGGCTTACATGTGTACTGTGTTGTCTATAAGAAACTCCATCGAATAAGCGGGCAGCTACTGCTTTAGCTGAAGTTTTGAAGTGGTCTTCACTCCAAATAGAGTGTGTTGCATGAATCCATCTTGGTGGAGACAGGCCAGGATCACTGTGATGATGAGGTCTGCATCCAAAAGAAAGGGCTCCAGACTTCTTCCTCAAAGCAGGTACCAAAAGCACAGGTAGCAGTCACAGTTGTCTGGACACCTAGGAGCAGCCAAGGATCTGCCCCCCAGGGCCGGCTTTAGGCCGATTCAGCAGATTCGGCTGAATTGGGCCCGGCGCCAAGAGGGCCCCGCGCTGCAGCTGTTCACCCCGCCCCCAGCTCACTTCCCCCTCCTCCCCTGCCCTGCACGCCCCGCCCCCTCCCCTGCTTCCCGCGAATCAGAGATTCGCGGGAAGTCTGAGACTAAGCAGCAGGGGCGGGCTGGCCGGCAGCACGAGGTAAGCTGGGGTGGGGGTGGGGGCAGGAGAAGGGCTCCGGGGAGGCGCGGCCCGTTCCCGCAGGCCCCAGCACGGCCCCCGTGGCCCGGCTCCGGCCCGGTCCCCGCAGCTCGGGCCCCCCCGTCCACCCCCGCGGCGCGGCTCGGCTCGGGGCCCCCCCGGCGGCGCGGCTCGGCTCGGGTCCCCCCCGGCGGCGCAGCTCGGCGCGGCTCGGGGCCCCCCCGGCGGCGCGGCTCGGCTCGGGGCCCCCCCGGCGGCGCGGCTCGGCGCGGCTCGGGCCCCCCCGGCCCCCCCCGGCGGCGCGGCGCGGGGCCCCCTCGGACCTCCCCGACGGCGCGGCTCGGGCCCCCCGGCGGCGCGGCTCGGGTCCTGGGGGCGGGGCTTGCAGCAAGCCCCGCCCCCAGGAATCGGGCCCCGCTCTTGCTAAAGCCGGCCCTGCTGCCCCCCACCCCTCCAGTTGCAATCTGAGTATGAAAAGTTAGCTAAGTTCCCTCAAACAAAGGAGCAGATATTACTGCTGCCATTTCCTCTAGGTGTTTCCCCTAATATTCCAGCATCACCTTAATCTTGTGTGGCCTGAGCCTCAGTCAAATAGCTTTCATCCAACCCCCTAGATCAGCTAGGCTCTGGGTAAGTTTCAGCCCCTGCATCCAATGAAATGGAGGCTCAGGGATCAGTATCCACTAGCAGAGACACTGAGGCAATGTGGACTGCAATGCATCGATAGACTGACCTACCATATATATTATTCAGCCACTGCAACAGATGTCTCTGTGTTGTATAGAGTTCCAGGCCGGGACTGGTCCGTGACAAACAGGAGGCAAAATGAGAACTTGAGTGTAACATTCTTAGCATACCCAGAACAATGAGTCATACCCAGAACTAGGAGGGTGGTGAAGCACTGGAATGGGTTACCTAGGGAGGTGGTGGAATCTCCTTCCTTAGAGGTTTTTAAGGTCAGGCTGGACAAAGCCTCGGCTAGGATGATTTAGTTGGGGATTAGATCCTTGCTTTGAGCAGGGGGTTGGACGAGGTGACCTTGTGAGGTCCCTTCCAACCCTGATATGATCTTGTTACCCCCTTGCTACCACCAAAGGGAAGTCTTGCTTATGCTTGGCTGGGCATCTGCTCCCTGACACCATTGTCCAGTCAGCCACTCAAACACTCTGTTCTGGGCTATGCCAGCCCTTACTGTGCATTGTAGGTTAACAATAGGCACACCAGAACCCCTTTGAAGTGTTACCTGTAGTGTCCACTCCCCTTATCCACTGAACACTCACAGAAGCAACAGGTCTCCTGTCCCCGGAGGAACAGTGTTCACACCAGCTTGTAGGATTCAACTCAGGATCAGCACTTTGCTTAACATCACAACATTTAGATAAATTTAAAATGAAAACAGGAATAAGGTTATCATCAAAGACCAAGATTTAGTGAGTAAGAACATTGGGAAAGAAACGGTTACATATCAAACAAAACCATAACATGCTTTCTAGAGACTCAACTAAACTGGTTCACCACCAGTCTAAAGAAGTTTTGTCTCACTTACTGTCTTCTGCAGTTTTTGAACCAAAGTTGGCTGAGTCCTGTTTTCATGAATGTAAATGCACTGCCCATTTACTTCCTAGAAGCAGGATCATGGTGTCTTCTTTGCCCCATAGATACACCATCTCAAGCTTATTGTTTTTGTACGCAGCCAGTATAACCACCCATAGTTTGTTTTTCCTGTGTGCTCTTTCCCTGTTGACTTCACATCCCTTTGCTGACTTTGTATGTAAATGGGCATCCAGTATATTAGCTTACAATGCTTAATTTACATCCTGACAGAGAGATGCCCATTTCTGACCTCCTGTCTGGAGGAAAACCTGTTTTTCATTTTTGCCATAATACAAATTTTAAAACTATATTTTCGGTATATAAACATAACTCCTTATATAATATCTGTACATATCTTTCACATTGATACTGATGACTAGTATGTCACTGGCTTTCATTTAAAATCTCGCATGACATTTTTTAGGTGAACTAGAATGTACATATCAGAATAAGGATATTCTCGTTGTGACACTGCACCCCATATTCTTCACAGTGATATTATTATCAGACAATCCTTTGTCTACAGCCAAGCCCTAAGATATAACCGCATTTGCTCCAATCCCTCAGACAGAGACAAGCACCTACAGGATCTCTATCAAGTGTTCTTAAAACTACCAATACCCACCTGGGGAAGTGAAGAAACAGATTGACAGAGCGAGATGGGTACCCAGAAGCCACCTACTACAGGACAGGCCCAACAAGGAAAATAACAGAACACCACTGGTCATCACGTACAGCCCCCAACTAAAACCTCTCCAGCGCATCATCAACAATCTACAAGCTATCCTGGAAAATTATCCCTCACACTCACAGACCTTGGGAGGCAGGCCAGTCCTCACTTATGGACAGCCCCCCAACCTGAAGCAAATACTCACCAGCAACTACACACCACACCACAGAAACACTAACCCAGGAACCAATCCCTGTAACAAACCCCATTGCCAACTCTGTCCCCATATCTACTCTAGTGACACCATCGGAGGACCTAATCACATGAGCCACACCATCAGGGACTCATTCACCTGCACATCTACTAATATGATATATGCCATCATGTGCCAGCAATGCCCCTCTGCCATGTACATTGGCCAAACCAGACAGTCTCTACATAAAAGAATAAATGGACACAAATTAGACATCAGGAATGGTAACATACAAAAGCCAGTAGGAGAACACTTCAATCTCCCTGGACATTCAATAACAGATTTGAAAGTAGCCATCCTTCAACAAAAGTCTTCAAAAACAGACTTCATAGGGAAAGTGCAGAGCTACAATTCATTTGCAAACTTAACACCATTAATTTAGGCTTGAATAGGGACTGGGAGTGGCTGGCTCACTACAAAAGCAATTTTTCTTCTCTTGGTATTGACACCTCCTCATCAGTTATTGTGAGTGGACCATATACACCCTGACTGAATTGGCCTTGTCAACACTGGTTCTCCACTTGTAAGGTAATGCCCTTCTCTTCATGTGCCAATATATCTATGCTTGTATCTGTAATTTTCACTCCATGCATCTGAAGAAGCGGGGTTTTTTACCAACAAAAGCTTATGCCCAAATAAATCTGTTAGTCTTTAAGGTGCCACCGGACTCCTTGTTGTTTTTGTGGATACAGACTAACACGGCTACTCCTCTGATATTATGATATGATTGTGGCATAATTATGATGCATTTTATGCAAGATGGGTCATGTGAAATGTCATTGAAAAGGTTATGATTTGCTGAATATTTGTATGCATATGTCATTTTTGCATCTGAAGTTATAAATACTGAATATGTATCTGTACTTCAAATGTACCTGGGTAACGTCCACTAGACAAGATGCTTTCAGTCTCAATAGCTGGTTGTAAAGGGCCTATTCAGGGTAATGGGCCATTAGAAAGCCCAATAGGCCTTAAGAGAAGCTTATCTCTCACCTGATGAGCCTTTCTGAGAATGCAACAGACATTGCTGCTATGACTGTGCAAAAACATGTGACCAGACCACATGATGCTGGTCTCCATCTTGGGATGTCAATATTTTTCCACAGTCTGGTCTGGGAACCAAGCTTTGGAACAAAGGGTTCCTGCCATATGCAAAAGCTATATAAGGCAGGAAGTGACATCATCAGGGGTTCTTCACTTCCCATACAAGAAGAACACCTGAGGAACAAAGACTGAACTGGAGGAAGTGCTGGACCCAGGCTAAAGGGATTTCTAGCCTGTGAATGAAGACCTGAGAAACCTAAGCTGTAAAGCTAATGCAGCGTGTGCCTTAAGAATCTGCTAATTCATATCCAATCTATTTAGTATATTAAGCTTAGTTTGTGTTTTTCTGTTTATTTGTTAGGTAATTCTGTATGCTAATGGAGAAGCTTCCCTGACCCATCTCTGATGCAAATGAGGCTAGGGGAGTTTCCTTAATCCTGTCACCCTTGTCCGGAGGGGTTTAGGTGTGTCTCCCACTGCCTTTTCATTGCTTTTCGTAAGTCTTTCTTCTGATCGGTTTTGGTTGAAGCAGAGGCTGGGTTGGGGGGTGGAGAGATCCTTCATGAGTCAGACAGGCTGGATACTTTGCCCTGGTTCCCCAAGAACACAGAGTTGACAGGTAACAAGATACAAAGTTGAGCTTTGTGGCTGTGCAGCCATAGTGATTATTGGGGCCGATATGTAGGCCCTGACACGCATGGTGTATATTGTGTTTGTGTGTGTATCTATATACAATAGAACCCCTGATTTTTTAATTAACTGGGGACTGAGGAGTTCATAAAATAGGAAAGTTCATAAAACTTAACATCTCACAATTACAGTAGATACCGTGCACAAGTAGCAGTCCGGTGCCTTGCATTCCTTTCCTCTTGTCCTTCAAACCACTGCAAAGCGATTTCCAGTGTATTCAAGGATTGTCAGCTTGTTATTTGTCAACATCACTTTTATTATGTGTTTATCCCCCCTCCATTCCCCTGTTGGGAAAACATGGTTCCTATAACTGGCTGTTTGTAAGACTGGTGCTCATCAAATCGAGGTTCTGTTGTAGATGTGTGTACAGAACATGCTCTGGGGGAAACAGCTGACTGCAGAATGTGAAATACAGCTACAGGGATACAAGGGACAGATCAATCCCTGGAGTAACACCACTGACTTCCGTATGTGCACAGCAGGGATGTATTCCCTTCCTCACCCCCATTATTAACTGTTGCTTGAGATTCCCTGTCTGACAGAGCATAACAGCCCCTGCTGCCAGCAAAGGAACTGCAAAGGGAGCTAGTTCTCCTATGGAAATCACCATAGATCTGTTGCTCTTAGGGCTTTCTACACAGGGAGTCTGATCAGAATTGCTATTCCTCATTAGCTAGTCCCAATTAACTCCATGTGTGAATGTTCTTATTTTGCAACAAGAGTGCCTTAGTTAGAATTAGCTTAATTCATTTGGGAAGCTAATTTGGAATAAGGCACTCATTCTGGAATAAGAGTGTTCACACGTGGAGTTAATTGGGAATAGTGAATCCATTTTAAATTCACACCCTACTTTATTCTGGACTAATTTTCCTGTGTAAACAGACAGATAAAGTTTTTATTGGGTAATAAATAAAATAAAGTTTTTATTGTGTAATAAATCCAGTGAATAGTGAGCTCATCCCAGTGTCTCTCTTGCCCTTGTAGCAGGTACTACCTTTTCCTTTCTATGGTTTCCATGCCACATCTTACTGAGTCATCAAATGGCAGAGCTTTGTTCTGGTCCAGTCTGGGCCCCCTTTCGCAGGCCCCTTCATGACTCTGGGAGGTCACGTTACCAGGCTGCCTTTCCCCATAAATCACATCCATGTGTGATTCCTTTGGCAACACATGCTATGGGCTGTTCACGGCTGGCAAGCCAATGTGGCAGACACACGTGAATTGCTGGTCGTACTTCACAGGATGAATGGACCACACACAGACAGAGCCTCTGAAAGCTGAGAAGTCAAAGGGGCCAGTTAATCTAATGTGGAACATCTTTTTACAATATGAGCAAGCAAGAGAGAGATAGAACAGACCCCTTTTTTACACGCCTTGGTTTTGCATAGGTTCTACTTAACGGTTGACTTATTTTCAAGGTGCAGGTGGTCACATCGCTCTTGGGAAGTGTATTAAAATGCATCCTGAGATTAACTCTATCAGTTTAGGTGGCATGTCACCAGGCTGGAGTCTGGCCCATTGTTTTTTAAACAAAGTAAATGATGTAAATATATTTCCATATTCCAGTGTGTGTATAATTACTAAGTAGTTGGTCCCTCGCCTCATTGGTGCTTCTGCTGGCATAAGGAGTCCGTAGCTGGCAGGGCCGGCTCCAGGGTTTTTGCCGCCCCAAGCAGCAAAAAGAAAAGAAAAAAAAAGCCGCGATCGCGATCTGCGGCACTTCGGCTCTACCACCACCGCTTCAGTCTTTGGCAGCAATTCGGCGGCTGATCCTTCGCTCTGAGAGGGAGTGAGGGATCCGCCGCCGAATTGCTGCCAAAGAGCCGGACATGCTGCCCCTCTCCGTTGGCTGCCCCAAGCACCTGCTTGCTGGGCTGGTGCCTGGAGCCGGCCCTGCTAGCTGGCACAAAGCTGGTGTAGTAATAGAAGGAAGTAGTTTTTCACACAGTATGTGATTACACAGGGGAACTCATTGCCACAGGATGTTGCTGAGGCCAAGAGTTTAGCAAGCTCTAAAGTGGAATTGGATTCTTATATAGATAACAAGAATGTCCAGGTATTCACCCACGAAAGCTTATGCTCCAATACATCTGTTAGTTGATAACGTGCCACAGGACTCTTTGTCGCTTTTTACAGGTTTGTTATAGTTAATGCTAAAAAAGTAGTATTGAAAGGAATACAAAACTTCATGATTCATGGCTAAAACAATCTAACTATGAGGGATTAGGATGAGACCTTCATGGGGAATAGATATTTCATCATCTGTCTACTGTGAGGTCTTCTGTACCTTCCCCTGAAATATCTAATACTGATCAGAGACAGGACACTAAACTAAATGGACCATACGTCTGATTCAGTTTGCAATTTCTGTATTCCTATCCCACTCCCTCTGCAGACCCCAGTAATGGGGGCATGCCCAGAATGCCATTGAACTCTGGCTATTCTTAGCAGCTATACTGCCCCGGGGGGCCATGGCCATCCAATGTACTTTAGAGTAGCCCCATGCCTAACTTAGGGTGGGTTCACAGATGCTTTGCATCAGGTGGCAAAAACCAGCTGAAATGCACAGGTGTACTGGGCCCTCAGTGCTGGGATAGCATAGATTGTGTTAGTCTGCAGCTTTGTAATAGCATCCATCCCCTTTTCCAAACAATGAGATGGTTGCTGGTGAAAGGTGGCAGCTGTTGAGAGTGAATTCCCTCCTCCCACCACTCTGAACTGATACATGATGGACAGTGACAAGACAGGCTTTCTGCATGCTGCCCGCTAACACATCTCAACCCTGGCCTGGAGGGAACCCCTCTAGGAGGGAAGCTGCAGCAAAAGATGATGGTTGTGGGCATCAGTGGCCACCTATGCTTGCCCATTGAAACTGCAGGAAATAGGATCACCTGTGAGCAATCACTATAAACACTGTCCCTGGTCATTGCTTCAGAAGAAGCCAGATCAACCCGGGGCTTTGTGGCAGAGAGGTAACTTTGTCCAAGAAGTTGCTAGGAGGCATAGACATTCTTCTGCAGGACCACACCCTCCTGCTCACAACAACCCCACCATACGCGGAGTTCTCCCCATCTTCTTTCTGTAAACAAAGATGCCCAGCACTTACTTTCACTTCTGCTCCGCCTCTCCTCTTATTACAAGGCCCCTCGACTGTATTTGTCCCCTGCCCTCCACTTGTGACAGCCCCCCTTTCCTCGGATCTGTCCCCTCATAACTATTTCTTCACAAGGCAAGACGAGCTGGCTACAAGTGGGAGCCACCGATACAGCCTCCTTCCTGCCCAGCATGAGGACACAAGGAAAGGCATGGGAACCCAACTGCAGCTGGATCAATCAGCTGATGGACAGCTGGCAAGAGGAGGTGGGGAGAGACTCAGTTGAGCTACTGCCCAACTAGCTCCTGACTCTCCTCTTCCCCTCCCTCTTCTGCCTCCTCTCAGTCCCTGCAAAAGTTAGGGTGGGGGGAGATGGCTGCCACCACCCCAAGCTGAACGTTGGGTGAGGGAGATGTCCCCTGTTCCCCTCCTATAATTACTATGGTTATTCACAGTATATGCTGGGGGCAAAAATCTGTCCTCCATACCCCAGTAAATTTGCAATCAGATGAGCTTTGTGCCTGTGATGAATCATCGGCATTAAGCATCTAGTTGCAATATCCCACCAACAAAGCCGAGCATGGTGGGGCCCTGAGCTTGCTGGCCTCTAGATACTGCTGCAGTATATAAATGTTTAATGCTAAATTCAATTTCCATCGCCCAGTCAATGAGAGTCAGCCAAGGAAGGTGCCAACTAGGAATTGTGTCTGCTTCTGACTTTTATCGAGCACTCTAGAATATGGACTAAGAACAATCACCACATTTCACCCAGACCAATGAAATGCCATGCTAGTAACAGCGCCTGTCACTACGAATCGTATTTGTCTTCAAAGCAATGACCCAGAGGTGGACACCTCTGTATCTCATCAAGTAGAAGAAAGCACCTGGTTGGAAACTAGTGGAAATGCCTGGGAGAACACACCTGTCCTGGTGGACAGTTGAGATACTCAAGGGAATGTTCAGTATAATTCATAGAACTCAGGACAGATCTCAACTAATGGTAGTTGAGATAAGCAAGACTGTATTGTAAAATGAATGCACAAATTTTAATGACTCAGAGGCTTGGAAGGTTGCAAGATTTTGTGGTCCAGTGGCTAGAACAGTAGACTGGGACTTGGGAGACCTGGGTTTTGTTCCCTGTTCTGCCACTGATCTGCTATGTGATTGTTACCAAATTGCATCATTTCTCTCTGCCTCGGTTTCCTCATCTGTTAAAATGGGGATAATACTGCTTACTTTCTTTTGTAGAGTACTTTGAAATCTCTGGATGAAAGGTGCTACATAATCATATGGTGCAGACTTCAGCCCCAAGTGGGGAAGAGGTTCATATCTGACTGTTTCCTTGGTCAGTCAGAAACCGCAAATTAGATATGAAAAATATTTCAATATGAGGTGGTTTGGTGTTGCTTATAATCATGTCACAGGTTTGTGGCTTTTTTTATCCTGTGCATGTAGGCTGTAAAACACTGACACTCCCTGGGTGGAGAGGGTTAATCAGTGAACTGTAGCACTGAATACCCAATGATTCAGACTGCCTCTTCCAGAATTCCTCCACTTTACATGTTTGTTTCAAGCCAAGGAAAGGCCTCAGATGCACAATTACAAGCCTGTGTGTGAGCACCTCAAAGGTTTGTGAAGGTCCAGATCCATATCTATAAATCTCACTCATCTATTTCAAACCTCACTTAAATGGAGAGAAACATGGAAATGTGCAGCTCCAGTCACTAACAAATTCCAGAAAGCCTTGCAGATTTGGAATGCTTGGAGAACCCCTCTGGTAGCATACAGGGGCTATCTTATGGCTAGCATCTAGGAGACAAATTCAACCCTCGTATTTGCAGATGGCATTTCATTGACTTTAGTGACATGGTGGCTGCTTATCTCAGTAGTGAATTTTGTCCCTGATTTTTAGCATGCAGGCTGCTTTTGGAGAATTAGAAGATATGTCTACATTGCAGTTAAAAACCCCTGGGTGGCCTGTGCCAACTGACTTAGGCTTGGGCTCAGGGGCCATTTAATTGCAATGTAGATATTTGGGCCAGGCTGCAGCCTGAGTTCTGGGGCCCTCCCACCTTGCAGGGTCCTAAAGCCTGGGCTTCAGCCCAAACCCAAATAGCCACACCTGTATGGCCAAGTGGTTAAGGTGTTGGACTTAAGAGTCAATGGATGCATGTCTGTGTGGGTTCAAACCCTACTCCTAGTAGCTGCTGTTTCTGCTTTGGGTAGGGGGTTGGACTAGATGACTTCCTGAGGACCCTTCCATTCTATGATTCAATTAAACAGCCTCTCAGCCTGGGCCAGCTGCAGGTGTCTAATTCCAGTGTAGCCGTACCCAGAATGAGAGAGAAAAGGGGTGAGACACCACTAACCAAGGCAAGTTTCCAGTTTGAACTCTCTCTGAGCCAGGAGTCTCGTAAGAACATAAGAATGGCCATACTGGTTCTGAGCGAAAAGGTCCATCTAGCCCAGTATCCTGTCTTCTGACAGGGGCCGTTCCCAAGTGCCCCAGAGGGAATGAACAGAACAAGTAATCATTAAGCAATCCATCCTCTGTCACCCATTCCTAGCTTCTGGCAAACTGAGACTAAGGACACCATCCCTGCCCATCCTGACTAATAGCCATTGCTGGACCTATCCTCCATGAACGTATCTACTTCTTTTTTGTACCCTGTTATAGTCTTGGCCTTCACAACATCCTCTGGTGAAGAGTTCCACAGGGTGACTATGTGTTGTGTGAAGAAATACTTTCTTTTGTTTGTTTTAAATCTGCTGCCTACTAATTTCATTTGGTGACCCCTAGTCCTTGTGTTATGAGGAGTAAATAACACTTTCTTATTTACTTTCTCCACACCAGAGACCTCTATCATATCCCCTCTTATTCGTCTCTTTTCCAAGCTGTAAAGTCCCAATCTTATTAATCTTTCCTCATACGGAAGCTGTTCCATACCCCTAATCATTTTTATTGCCCTTTTCTGAACCTTTTCCAATTCCAATATATCTTTTTTGAGATGGGGTGACCACATCTGCATGCAGTATTCAAGATGTAGGTGTACCATAGATTTCTATAGAGGCAATATGATATTTTCTGTCTTATTATCTATCCCTTTCTTAATGATTCCCAACATTCTGTTAGCTTTTTTGACTGCCGTTAGCTTTTTTGACTGCACATTGGCTGGATATTTTCAGAGAACTATCCACGATGATTCCAAGATCTCCCAACATTTTATTCTTCAGTGAGAACGGCAGGTGTGCAGCACTAATGAAAATCAGGCCCCTTTATGCTGTTTCTCATTGAGCACTCAAAAACTAAAGACTCCAAAATCAGTGGCTAGTCTTGGGAAAGTTTGGTCTAAATCTCTGTGTCTCAGTGTCTCACCTTTGAAATGGGAATAATAAAATTTACCTACTTTATAGGTGGGTTGCAAGACTCCATTCATTAATGTTTGCAAAATCTCTGGTGATCCACTGATGGAAGGCTCAATGGAAATGTGAAATAATATTATTTTATTGTTATTAATAATTGTTTAAAAATATACATTGTAAAACCTTCCTATTGTTTATTATGACTTATTGTGCAAGATAGTTGCAAAATGTAGATCCAACATTGCTCATTAGCTTAGAACAGATGAAGGAAACCATACCTATTCCACAGTTGATACTCTTTCAGCCCTTAGTTTTATTTCTGGCTTTCCAGTCCGATTAGAATTCCTGTCTCTGTTCCTTTATACTGCAAATGCTTTGGGCTTGATGTGGGTGGATCAAGAATCCTTTCTAAAGGATGGAAATGCAGGCAGAAGAAAACCAATTAATTCCTAGCAGAGAATAATCACTTTGCTGCTACCCCAAATTGCTTTTAAGACTTCCATCTGACAAGTGAAAATACTGAGAAATCAAACTGGCTGGTTTCATGTTGTGAGGTAGGGTGAGATTCAAAGTTCATAGATTTGATGCATGGCTTTGGTCTAAAATATTGCAAGTTTTGGCTTTTATGCAAGATTAATTTCTGATCATTCTTGGCTCCAGCCTGGCCAGAAACACTTCAAGAAGAGCCTTTCTCAGCGTTATTTCTGAACCCTTGCTTTTAGGTTAACACCTGGAATACAAAAATATAGGGGAGGTGGAAGTGAAAAATCCTTAAAAGGAATAAGCCAATTGACCTTATTCAGTTTTATTTTGAGCAAAGATTTATGCTGTAGAAAGAGGTTGGGATAATTTATCCGAAGCAATTTGTCCATCCCTAGTTTCAATATGACAAAAGCATTTTGCTGCCCCATGCTGACAGATGGGACAGCTCTCTCTACTGATTGACCCAGTCTCAGAGGGTAATACGTGGAAGTTTCTTGACAGGGTGTGTGGTGTATGTGCTACCCTATGAAAGATTGTGTCGGCATAAGTCACTAGCTCTTAGTAGTTGCTTGGTTACAGATGTCCTCTCCTCAAGGTATGATCAAACCAATGAGTACTGATTAGAGATGAACAAATATAAATACACCTCTACCCGATATAACGCGACCCGGTATAACACAAATTTGGATATAACACGGTAAATCAGTGCTTGGGGGGGGGGCAGGGCTACGCACTCCGGTGGATCAAAGCAAGTTCGATATAACACGGTTTCACCTATAATGCGGTAAGATTTTTTGGCTCCCAAGGACAGCGTTATATTGAGGTAGAGGTGTAAAGAAAAATGTGTGCAGATTTGCTTAGATGAAAACCCTAAATGCACTTTGTTCCTGTCCCTTTTTGTTGTCTGTTCATGAATATACTAGCAAATAGGTTTATTGTCAGGAGTGTTAATTGGAACAGAATTTTTAAGCAATCATTGGAAAATATTTATAGAAAGCAAATTTCAGATTAATAAATTGTAAGTATTTGTATGGGACACCTTATTCTAAGAGTAATGTAGATCTAACCAGGGAACAGAACAATACCCGTAGGACCAGTGAGCACAGTCAAACCTAGCTAAAAGCACTTTAATTTGCCCTGAACAAGCTTCAGAGCAAGCCTAGGTTGCTGAAATGACTTATTGATTAATTATGAGCAGTAAATGCAGTTTAGAGAATTCTGATCTCTTCACAATTAATTTACCAACAGAAAATAAAAAGGTGAAATTTTTTGAATTAGTTAGTTGCTTCTAGGAATGCACCCAGCTCTAGTTCTGATGATGTGTTGCTGCTAAGTGTTGTGTTTCTTTGGTTGAGCTTATTGTCACTTGATAGCTTGTAGGAGAAATTACATGGGAAGAGTTTCTCTGGACAATTTGGCTCTGGCATCAAAACAGCAATGTGGTCTATGAGACAGGTTAATGGACTCTCAGACCTGAGTTCTACTGCTGGCTCTGTGACTTTGTCCAAGTCATGGAATCATAGGCCTGGTCCCCACTAGGCCCCCACTTCGGACTAAGGTACGCAAATTCAGCTACGTTAATAACGTAGCTGAATTCGAAGTACCTTAGTCCGAACTTACCGCAGGTCCAGACGCGGCAGGGAGGCTCCCCCGTCAATGCTGCGTACTCCTCTCGCCGAGCTGGAGTACTGGCGTCGACAGCGAGCACTTCCGGGATCGATCCCAGAACATCGATTGTCTGCCGCCAGACCCTCCGGTAAGTGAAGACGTACCTATATAAATATAGGGCTGGAAGGGCCATTGTGAGGTCACCTGGCCTATTGCCCCGTGCTGAGGCAGGACCAACAAAACCTAGACCAGGTATTTGTACCTGTTCTTAAAAACAGCCAAAGATTGGGATTCTACCGTCTCCCTTGGAAGCCTGATCCAGTGCTTAACTATCCTGTGTGACAGACCCAGACCAGTGGGGTACAGGAGTCTGGTAGAGGGCAAATATACTGGTCACTGGATGAGTAGTTTTCTGTTCCCTGAGTGACCAGAGCAGGGGCTGCACTAGAATAATCAGGAACCTGCTAGAACCAGTTAAGGCAGGCAGGCTAATTAGGACATCTGGAGCCAATTAAGAAGAAGCTTCTAGAATCAATTAAGGCAGGCTAATCAGGGCACCTGGGTTTTAAAAGGAGCTCACTTCAGTTTGTGGTGTGAGTAGCTGGGAGCAAGAGGTGCAAGGAGCTGAGAGTGAGCTGCTGGAGCACTGAGGAGCACAAGCGTTATCAGACACTAGGAGGAAGGTCCTGTGGTGAGAATAAGGAAGGTGTTTGGAGGAGGCCATGGGGAAGTAGCCCAGGGAGTTGTAGCCCTCATGCAACTGTTACAGGAGGCACTATAGACAGCTGCAGTCCACAGGGCCCTGGGCTGGAACCTGGAGTAGAGAGTGGGCCTGGGTTCCCCCCAAACCTCCCAATTGACCTGGGCTGTGGGTTCTTCCAGAGGGGAAGGTCTCTGGGCTGTTCCCCAATCCACATGGTGAACCTCTGAGGCAAGAAAATCTACCAATAAGTGCAGGACCCACCAAGATAGAGGAGGAACTTTGTCACACCTGATAGTTCAAGTTTTTCCTAATATCAAATTTAAATCTCCCTTGCTACAGATTAAGCTGATTATTTCTTGTGCTGCCTTCAGCGGACATGAAGAACAGTTAATCACCATCTTAATAACAGCCCTTCTGGTCCCCCTTCAGCCTTTTCTTCTCTAGATTAAACATGCCTAAGTATTTCAATCTTTTCTTATAGGTCAGGTATTCTAAACCTTGAATAGTTTTTATTGCTCTCCTCTCAACACTTTCCAATTTGTTCACACCTTTCTTAAAGTATGCTGCCCAGCACTGGACACCATAGTCCTGATGAGGCCTCACCAGTGCCAAGTAGGGCAGGACAATTACTTCCCACGTCTTGCAAATGACACTCCTCTTAATTCATGCCAGAATATTAGCCTTTTCTGCAGTTGCATCACATTGTTGATTCTTATTCAATTTGTGATCCCCAGGTAGAATGAAGTTGCAGTAGCCTAACCTTGATGAGACAAAAATATAGTTAAACATGGTCTGCGGGGAAAAATCGTGTCTTGGCCAGTCAAAGATGGGACAAATCTTATGATTTAATTTTAAATTGAGCAGCAATGGCTTCCAAACAATATGATTTTCCATGTGAAATTTAAATGTTTGAATTTTTTCATCAAGATTTGTTGACCAGAACAAAACAATTTTTGTGGAAAATGTTCATTTTGTTGAAACTTTCTGATTGTTCATTTAAAAAAAAAAACTGATTTGGTTTTTTTTTTGTTTGGTTTCTTTTTTGTTTTCAGCTCAGTTTTAGTTATCAAAAGCTAGAAATGTTTACCAGGAATCAAAGCTTTTTCAACAAGCAAAAATGGTGTTTGAAAACTGAGGAAAAATTCAGTTTTGGGTTCTTGGGGGGGGGGGGGGGGGGGAGTTTGTGGGGAATATCAAAAAAGCAAATTTCCCATGAAAAATAATTATTTCTTTTTGAGTAGCACTACTCAACACTTAAGAAAGGAAAACAATACGTGAATGGGCAGCATTGTATTTGAAGACCTGGTAAAAAGACATTACAGTAACTCCTCACTTAACGTTATAGTTATGTTCCTGAAAAATGCGACTTTAAGTGAAACGATGTTAAGTTAATCCAATTTCCCCATAAGAATTAATGTAAATGAGGGGGTTAGATTCCAGGGATTTTTTTTTGCCAGACAAGACATATATATAAAAAATCATACACCGCATAAATTTTAAACAAACAGTTTAATACACAGTGATGATGATTGTGAAGCTTGGTTGAGGTGGAGGAGTCAGAGGGTGGGATATTTTCCAGGGAATGACTTACTGCTAAATAATGAACTAGCAATTGGCTGTGCCCTCAAGGGTTCACTCTCTGTCTACAAGGCAGCAGGAATGGAGGGAGGGGAGAGAGCATCTCAGACAGACACATACTGCGTGAGAGAGAGATGCACATTTCCCCTTTAAGTACACTGCCTTGTTAATTAGATCAGCTTGCTGAGACCACAGCTGCTACTGCCAGCAAGTTCCCTCTGTCCTGAGCCCTGTCGTGTATCCCCCCTGCTCTATGGAAGATGGGGTAAGCAGGGTGCAGGAGCAGGGGGGAGGGGGACACCCTGACATTAGCACCCCTCTTTCTCCCCTTCCCCCTGCACAGCAAGCAGGAGTCTCGGGCAGCAGCTCCAAGGCAGAGGGTAGGAGCAGCACATGGCAGTGGGGGGAGGGACAGCTGCAATTGCTAACCTGCTAGGCAGCTGCTGCACAGGTAGGGTTACCATATTTCAGCAAGCAAAAAAGAGGATGGGAGGAGCCCCGCCCTAGCCCCGCCCATGCCCCTCCCACTTCCTGCCCCCCCAGAACCCCCAACCCTCCCCCTGTTCCTTGTCCCCTGACTGCCCCCTCCTGGGACCCCTGCCCCTAACTGCCCCCCAGGACTCCACTCCCTATCTAAGCCTCCCTGCCTCTTGTCCCCTGACTGCCCCAACCCTTATCCACACCCCCACCCCCAGACAGACCCCTGGGACTCCCACGCCCCATCCAACCACTCCCCACCCCCTGACAGCCCCCCCCAGAACTCCCAACCCATCTAAACCCCTCTGCTCCCTGACTGCTCTGATCCCTCTCCCCACTCCTGCCCCCTGACAGCTCCCCCCAGAACTCTCAGCCCCCCACCCCACTCCTTGTCCCCTAACTGCCCCCTCCTAAGACCCCCCCAACTGCCCCCCAGGACCCTACCCCCTACCTGTACCCTGACTGCCCAAAACTTTCTCCACTCCCCCCAAAAAGCCCCCCCCCCGTTTCTTGACTGCCACCTCCAGAACCTTCCTGGCCCCCTTACCCTGCTGCTCAGAACAGGGTGTTGGGCTCTGTGCGAGCTGGACACGTGGCTGAGCTCCCCTGCACAACAAAACCCGGTCCCTGGCCCGGACCGGGCTGCAGGGGAGAGCTGCCCTTTTATCAGCACAAAGTGCTCTCGCTCCCGTTTTGCTACGCTGCATGGCAGAAACCGCTCCCAGTTGCAAAAGGGGAGGGCTGCACTTTGTGCTGATACACTTGCTCAGAATGCAGGACGGATCCGGCTCCTCTACAGCTGCTCCAGAGTCCAGCCCCGGACTTTCCTGCAGCCCTCCCAGCCGCTCGGTCTGCTCTGCCGGGGGAGGGGGGAAATCCCAGACATTGTGAGTGCTTTACAAATTCCCCCCGGACGCTATTTTTAGTACAAAAAAGAGGACATGTCCAGGTAAATCCGGACGAATGGTAACCCTAGCACAGGGAACTTAAGGGAGCGGGGAGCTGATATGGGGGGGAGCTGATAGGGGGCTGCCGGTCCACCCTGGTTCCAAGCCCCCACCAGCCAGCTGCAATGGGCTGCTCTTCCTGCAAGCAATAGACAAAGCAGGCGGCTGCCAAATGACATTAGAAGGGAGCATTACGCAACTTTAAACGAGCATGTTCCCTAATTGATCAGCAACGTAACAATGTTAACCGGGATGACTTTAAGTGAGGAGTTACTGTACTAGAGACCAGGTTTTGCTCTCTATTATGTTGTAAATCCTAAGTAACTTCCTTGCAGTCAATGGAATACTTTTGATTCACATCAGAGAAACAGAGAATAGGAGGTGGCCTTCACTTTTAGAATATTTTGTCTTGCCACCCTGCCACTGAGTTTATGATGGAAGTAGAAAGGGTGAGCTAAGCCCTGTTTTGGATGTAAAGGTGTGTTAGTCTGATAGAAGAAACAACACCTCTCTGGTCTGTAAATTGCCACTTTCAGTGGCATTATAACTGAAATGTAAAGGTTATTGCAACCATTAACTGCTTTAGCTCTTTCACCAAGGAGAGGAAGACCTCATTTTCTTGCTGATAGAAAACAAAATTCCCTTCTTTGCAGCAGCTGTGCTGCAGTGAGACATGTTAGCAACTCTTTCAAGCTTCCCTTCCCACCCACACACCCTGACACCAAATAATCATCTAATTCTGTGGTACAGGGTGTGGCAGTAGAGATGCACTAGAGATCGGTGGCTCCCCATCACTCACCTAAGAAGTCTGACATTTTAAGACTTATATTTATGACAAACTTTGCATAAAGCAAGCAGAAATCTTTACAACCGTGGGGGAAACTTTAGAGGCTTTTGCCTTGGAAATTGTTCCCTTACCATATTTTGGCACCACTTCATCTGCTAGCTATTTCAATAATGTCTCGGACACAATGTTATGTATCATTGTAAACTGAACTGGTTTAAATAAAATCTTTTTAAAATCATGTTAAATTAGTTTATCATTAGTCTGTAGCTCAGTTTAAACCCATTTAAGAATCTTTTCATGGGCTTACACTGGTTTAACTAAATCGATTGACAAACACACCTATAAAACTGATGCAACTGGTAAAACAGACAAAGCCCCAGGCACAGAGAGTTGAAGTGACTTACCCAAGGCACACATTGAGTCAGTGGCACAGTCATCAATAGAACCCGGTCTCCTGACTAGAGTTGGGGGAAGTTTTTCAGCTGACACTTTTTTCTGACTAAAAATTGAGATTTGGGTTAGCCAAAACCATTCAGCGAATGTGAGTTGGTTTAGGAGACTTTTTTGGTTGATACACAACTGAGTGGGAGTCAACAGTGCAATGCTTTCTCAAAAAAGCCAAATATCATTCTGGGGTGTGTTAACAGGAGGTCTCAGCTGGAGTCCTGTGCCTGGTTTGGGGCACTACACCTTGGGAAGGATGTGAACAAAATGGAGAAAGTCCAGAAGAGAGCAACAAATATGATCAAAAGTTTAGAAAACCTGACATCTGAGGGAAGGTTGAAACAACTGGGCATGTTTAGCCTAGAGAAGAGCAGGCTGAGGGGGGACATGGTAGCAGTCTTCAAATATATAAAAGGTTGTTAGAAAGAGGGTGGTGATCAGTTGTTCTCCATGTCCATAGAGGGTAGAACAAGAAGTAATGGGCTTAATCTGCAGCAAGGGAGAGTTAGGTTAGATATTAGGAAAAACTTTCTAACTATCAGGGTAGATCAGCTCTGGTTACCAAGAGAGGTCTTGAAATCCCCATCACTGGAGACTTTTAAAGACTAGGTTGTACAAAACCCTGTCTCAGCAGATGACTTCTGGAGTTCCCTCCCAGCCCTACATTGCTATGATATGAAAACAAGAAAAAAAAAAAAAAAAAAAAAGGGGGGGGGGGGAAATGTCCAATGATTTGTCTGACTCAAAATGAAAATTTTCTGACTTTTTTGATTTGCTGAAAATTCTAAAATATTTTGGGTTTGGTTTGACCTGAACTGATTCCACCTCCCTTCAATTTTTTTGCAACTGCCAGCAAACTGAGGAATCCGTTATTCCCACAGCTCTATTCCTGACTGCCAGCCCTGTGCTCTTTCCTCTGTCCCACCCTGCCCACCACTGAGTGACAGGGGGAGAGTGAAGGAGCATGTAGCGGCAAGGGTCGGAAGAGCAGTGAGGGAGGGATTTTAGATCCAAAAGGTCACTCTTCCATAAGGAAAACTGTTGGTTCTCAACTGTACCTTAGTCTAGCTCCACTGTTGCTTCCAAATGGCCAGTGGTGGGAGTGTTAAGACAGCATTCAGAACTCTGAACCTGTCCTGAGCTTCTGAAACCCAGCAGACCCAGAGATGTAACAAAGGCAGGGCAGGGTTTATTCCCTCTCTTCAGTGAGACTCCAAGAAGAAGAGTCAGAATTCTTCTTTTATTAATTATCAAATAATGGGAGGAAGAATTCCACCTCTTTACAGATTTTCCTTTTCTATGATGAATAAAAGCAGTGGGGATCTACAGGGGCTCTTAAATTAAATGGTTTGCGACAAACTGAGTTTTTTGGGGTCAAATAAAGGATGGCATGAATCTTATTTTAAAATGATTTATAGAAAGCATAGCTCTCTGGACTCCTTCCACATCCGTTAGGAGTCTGCAGTGCTCACCATGGCTAGCATTTCACATGGCCTAGTTGAAATCTGTGGCACTGAACCTCTTCCCTGAGCAGGCATTTAAGACCATGGTAATAGCTGAACCTTTTCCAAGCCTGATTTTCCACTGTCCTGCAGCTTGTGCAGACTTTGCTTCAGTGCAAAGTGGATGTAAAACACTGCCATGCTGGTTTTGGGCCTAGTTGGCACAGGGGAGGCAGTATGGCCTTGTGGCTAGCGCACCTGACTGGGACTCTGGAGACTTGGATTCTATGCTCAGCTTTGCCACTCTTTAGTGACTTTGAACTAGTCACTTCACCCCACCATGCCTCAGTTTTCCCATCTGTAAAAGGGGATGATATTGACCTCCTTTGCAAAGCGCTTTTTGAGATCAATTGATGAAAAGGGCTGTATAAGGGCTAGGTGTTTTGTTACCATTATGCACAATTTTTTCTTGACTGCCTTGTGCATTGTACAGCCATTTGCTCCTGGGAACAAGATAGGCAGCATTTAACATTCACTTTGCATGCACTTACCAGAGCTGTAAATGGTGACATGAGGTGCAAGGCAGGGGAGAATCTGACCTTCTGTTTGGGCCCTCATTCTCCATAGCTTTGTGCCTTGTGTCAAAAGTTATCCCTGCTCCAAGTGAGACATAAGTAAAAAGTCTGTTCTAGGGTGATTTATGCCCACTGTCCTTTGCATGGAAATAGAGGTGTAAATGATGAGACAAGAGTTTGGGCAGCGGGGAATCAGGCTCATTGAGTTTTCCAAATGCCTCAGCTGACAGCAGAAACCAGCATGTCTCATTTCTGCCTCCACTTACTCAAGCATCATGTGACGGAACAGAAATTGGAACAGATCTGACTGCAGAACAAGTCCATCATGCCAATGGGGGATTAAGGACCCCTAACAGAATGCACTGACACAATAGCTGGGGTCATCATGATACCTGCTTTCAGTGCTCCTTGGATTAGAGTAATGTTTCATATGCTTCTATTTTTCTTTTGACTCTGGCTAAACAAACAGTTAATGTGCTCACAAATCCCATTCATAATGTAAAGTGTCGGTAAACTTGTCTGTTGTATTGCCCTTTATGATTTGCCTTTGGAAAGTGATACAGTGGTTCTGTCTGGGGGCTTTCACAGGGTCAGGATGATGTCATCTGCATCCAGTTCAAACACTCTTATATTGAATAAGAGGCAGATATGTCTCATGGCTGGAGTAAGGGTGCCTGGAATGGGGGGAGTTGTGTTCTGTCCCTGACTCTGCCACTGATGCAGATCTATCTTGGATGGTAACGAAGACATACCTGGCATCTCCTCTAAGAAGTGCTCAGCCTAGCAAGTGCTCTTGTTACACCAGTCTTTATTGGCTCTTTTCTGTGTCTGACTTGCCACAGTAAATTAGCACTTCTGGGAGTGGGGTGGTGTGCTAAATGTCATCTCAGTGTTGGAAAAACAGCAATTAGCAATGTAACATTCAATTACTTGGCTTTGTTAATGCAGCCCCAGCAGGATAGCAGGCCTGGAAGTGGAGCAGGAAAACGGGGCATTTCAGGGGGCAGGTGTTTGCTGTAAAAAGTACAAACTCCTATTCACAAAACTTTAGCAAATGGGTAAAGGAGAATCACCGGCAGCCAGCATTAAGATCCACTTAGACAGGAGATACTGGCTTATTCCTAATCAGCTGAGCCACTGTTATTGGTATCAACTAAAACATTATGAGCCTGATTTTCAAAAGAACTTAGCTCCCATGTAGGCACCAACATTCATGAAAGCGTGGCATATTGACTACTGTGCTATTTCTAGTCTTTTAAGTATCTTAGTTTTATCACAGTTCTCCTCATTTTGGCATGCAATAATGCCTGCTCTCTTGGGCAGAGATGATTCAATGACTCTGACCTCCAGTTTCAAAACTAAACTTGAATTACACCAGAACTGACTCTGCAATTCATCATTCTGAGGCAGAGAAAGGGCTCAATCCTTGCTTCCCATTAAGTCAGTTACATTGGTGCAAGGGCTGCAAAGCATTTGCAGAACCTCCCTGGAGAACAACCCCATTGCTGAAGGCCTGTCTGGCTAAGCTCACAGCCAGTTCTGCTGGCTCTCTCCCAAATTAGGGTTACCATACGTCCTCTTTTTCCCGGACATGTCCGGCTTTTCGGCAGTCAAACCCCCGTCCGGGGGGAATTGCCAAAAAGCGGAACATGTCCGGGAAAATGGCGGCTCTGTTTAAGAGCCCGGCTGCCTGAACGCTACCGGCTTCGGGCAGCCCCGTGCCTGGAGACCCTGCGCCGCTGGAGCCCGGGAGGGGAAGTGCCCGGCTGGGGGCACAGGGTCTGGAGGCACGGGGGCTGCCCAAAGCCGGTAGCGCTGGGGCAGCCCGGCTCTTAAACAGAGCCTAAGAGGAGCAGAGCCTCCAGCTGCGGGGGCTCTGCTCCTCTTCGGCTCTGTGTAACTTATACAGTGTAAGTTACGCAGAGCCGCCGGAGCCCCGGAGGGGAAGTGCCCGGCCGGGGGCACAGGGTCCGGAGGCATGGGGGCTGCCCAAAGCCCGAGCGCTACCGGCTTCATGGTTTGCTGGGCAGCCTCCAGACCCTGCGCCCCCGGCTGGGCGCTTCCCCTCCCGGGCACCAGCTGCGCTGGGGAAGCGCCAGCTGGGGGCGCAGGGTCTGGGGGCTGCCTGGGAAACCGTGATGCTGGTAGCACTGGGGCAGCCCTTTCCCCCTGGCTGGGAGTGGGAGGGAGGAGGGGGCGGAGTTAGGGTGGGGGAAGGGGCGGAGTTGGGGCGGGGCTAGGGGTGGGGAAATGGGCGGGGCCATGGCCCGTGGAGGGTCCTCTTTTTTTATTTATGAGATATGGTAACCCTACCAAACATGAGAACCCTTAGTGCAGGGGCTGTTCCAGGAGGGGTAACCAGGTCAGCCCTGTGCCATGGCTATTTCCTGGCTGTTGCAAGGTGCCTAGGAGCATGGATAGCCAGGCACAAATTAGGGTAGCCAGACTCTGCACTGAACTGGCTCCCAGAAGCACCAGTATGGTATAGGGACAGGCAGACAGATCTCTCGCTCTGTGTCCTGGACAGGGAGGAATTGGGGCTAAAGTGATTACCTTGCCCTCAGGGCCGGCTCCAGGCACCAGCCTGGCAAGCAGGTGCTTGGGGCAGCAGGTCCAGGTATTCGGCGGCAATTCGGCGGACGGTCCCTCACTCCCGCTGGGAGCAAAGGATCTCCTGCCGAATTGCCGCCGCAGATCGCGATCGCGGCCTTTTTTTTTTTTTTTTTGCTGCTTGGGGCGGCCAAAACCCTGGAGCCGGCCCTGCTTGCCCTCTACTGCATGTTGACCTTTTGGGTGAAAACGTAAGAGCCAAGGCTCTGTCTGCTTTTAGTGGACTTATGCTTTGCACTAACAGAACATTTTCTAACTTCAAAGTGTTGACAAATATTAGCTCATCCTTGCAACCTCCCTACAAGTCACTCTTGCAGATTGCTGTTTTTCAGGGTAAGGATTCTTTCTGGGGAGACTGCTGAGTAAAGTATCATAATTCTCTCCCCACCCCAACCCATGCTTATACTAGCCATCATGGGGAGGAAAAGATTTTGTGCCTGAGCTACTAAATTTTCTTGGCAGTCTTGCAAAGATGCTACAAGTTTTTATCCCCCTTCTACTCATCAGGTGGGAGAGGAAGGAGCTGGTGAGGCAAGGTGACTCACCCAAGGCCCTCCAAGGAAGCTATGTCACAGGTGGATTTAGAGCTCAGGAATTCCTGGCTCCCCAGTCCCGTGCTCAGAGCACTAGAATGTCTAGCTCTTAATGTGTCCCATCTCGAAGAGTAGAGGGCTGCCTGGTGTCCTTGGTGATAACTTATGTCTCCCACCTGTGAAATACTTGGATTTCAGACAGCCTGTCTTTTGTCTGTGGAGGGTTCTAGGCTCAGATCTTAAGCATCAAACTTCTACTCAGGGGTGCTGGCACAGGAGGCTATGCCCTCCAACTTTTTACTGGCTGTAAGGGCGAGCAACAGGAGGAGGGGGTGGAGAGAAGCAAGCAGGGGGCAAGGTCTTGGGGTGGGGGGAAGGCAGTGTGGAGCGGTGTCTTGGGGGAAGGTGCGGTGTGAGGGCAGGGGCTCAGGGAGAAGGGGTGCTACGAGGGGGACATGGCCATAGTTCCAGAGCCTGTGGCACCCCCACTTTTAGGACTCTTCCCCTGCTCTTGCTTCTATTGTAGTTAATGGGAGTTAGGTGCCTAAATAGTTTTGAGAATTTGGGCTTTAGTCCTTCTCTGAAATTAAAGGCTGAGATTTCCAAACCTGCCTTTGAGAATTTAGTGCCTAGTTCTGATTGGATTTGGGGCCTATCACCCTTATGCGCCATTGAGAATCCCAGACACAATGTGTTCTCTCTTTGGTAGCAGGAGCTAGTCACTCTTTTCTCAGGCAGGTTGCCATATTTTCATCCAGTGACTTCCCTTTGGAGTCCCATTTGAATTAATTTGGGGTATTCCTGATTAAGTGGATAGGGGTGAGGCTAAGAAAATGAAATTACTTTTCTGTGACTTCTAATATACACCTCTACCCTGATATAACGCGACCTGATATAACACGGTAAAGCAGCGCTTCAGGGGGCAGGGCTGTGCACTCCAGCGGATCAAAGCAAGTTCGATATAACACGGTTTCACCTATAATGCAGTAAGATTTTTTTTTTTTGGCTCCTGAGGACAGCTTTATATCGGGGTAGAGGTGTAGTTAACTTTTAAAACCTCTGAAGGGGGAGAAGAAAGACATTGACTTGGACCAATACTATTGCTCAAGAGAAAAGATCACGAAAGATCCTGCTGTTTTGAGGTAGGTGAAAATCCCTGTTGGTTTCAAGGGATTTCTTGCTACTTGCAGGCAGCAGATCAGACCCTGAGTGGGTTGATTTAAATGTGTATTTTCTGCAGGGGGGCTCTTTGGGGCAGGGACTGTCTTTGTTCTGTTTGTCCTGCACCAAGCACAACGCAGTCCTGGTCCATGGCTGGGGCTCTTCAGCACCACTGCAATACACAATAAAAAATAGCTTGTGAAATGTAGGGTGAATTAGGTAGGGATCTTCTCCACTCCTTGGTTGGTAATTAATTCAATGTCTGGAGCCTGGGAACAGATAATTGAAGTGGAGGGAATTTCCCTCATCTCCTCTCCTTATTTTTCTGTGGTTTGGGTTATCCCTAGATTAGACAGTGATGGACATATGAAAATGCCTTTGATTACAATTTGCTAACTGGTTTCACAATTACAACATACTTAACTCTGTCTGCCCCTTCAAGACCTTATTGTGGGTTCCCACCCTTCCTCCTAACAATTTCACCATGCCTGGGATTAGGAGTGATGGAAGCCTGCAACAAGTGTAGAAAGGGGATACCACATCCTCTGTTGCTTTTTACAGATTCAGACTAACACGGCTACCCCTCTGATATTTCACATCCCTTGATGTTTCACCTGAGCCTTAGCCATCTGGCTAGCCCAGCGCAGAAGCTGCCTGGTGGATGAAGAGTAAGTCTGATTGCACTCTTATCAGCCCTCCTTGTTTTTTTTTTTTTTTTCCAGTGCAAAGCACAGACCCTTTCCTTCTCACCAACGCAACAGCAAAAATGGAATCATTTGTGAGGCTTGCCAACTGAGCTCTGCCGGAGTGGATGATTCCAGAGCCATTCTAATGAGGTGGGAGGAAACACAGCCCATTGGCCAGCTGCTCGTGTGTCTGTGAAGTCAGGACTTCATGCCACAGAAAAACAGAGCAGCAAATCTGCAGCATGTAGTGTTCTCGGAGCAAGGAAGCTGTCGATTCATTTGCAAGGTAAGCTCATCTATGCATTTAACTTTTTCATCAAGCCAGACCTTTTCCAGGTGTGGTAGCTAGTAATTCAACTCTCCCCCCCCCCCCCACTTACACCGCATTAAGGAATCCCGAGGGGTCCATTTTATTACTGAGGCCATCGTAGCTAGGACGACTAGGTATTCTGTAAAAGGCCATCATGCTGTAGGATTTTAGTCTCGTCTCTGTATTCTAGACATTGTTGTGTTGCACCACAATTTTTATACAAATCAAAGATTTATTACAGAGCCTTTAGGTTAAGGAGATTGCAGATGTAGACTTTGGAAAGACTTTGTAATCATGGCTTTAAACAGAAATGGAATTTTGGTTTTGGGGTGGGCACAAATAGAACATCCCGGTTAACACAAGGGGAAATATACACATACGTGCTCTACGGGTGTTTGGACTAAGTAAACTACATCTTCTGTGGAAAGGCTTCATCTCCCAGCCCTGGGAGAGCTAAAAGCAGGATGTATGTATTACAGTTGTTCGTTCATCAGTGGCTGCAGATAATGCAATTTTCAAGTCAGCAGTGCATGAATGCCGCCGTGCGTGCTGCACACCGAGAACACTCTAATTTGGGGAATCAACACTTGCTGTAGTTTGAATAAAATACAAGGCTGGAAGGAGAAAATGTCTCTGTGGGTGGGGAGGGGGCTATTGGTTAATCTAGATCACTCCATTGTTCCCAAGGATTCGTGTGGTCCGTGCATTCCCGTGGAGAGACCTGTCCATAAAAAATTCAGGAGTGGGGGGGAAAAACAGCAACAGCTTCAGGTATCCCTGTTGCCTGACGGATGGGGTAGATGTCTTGGTGCTTGTGAATTCACAGCAGTTTAATTATGTCCCTGAAAAGGGCTGTATTTACAGTCCACTCTTATTTACATGTCAGATCCTGCATCCCTGGTGTTTCTGCTCCTGCTGTAAGGTGTCTTGGGGACGGTGAGAAATCACCATTGTGTTTTGCCACGAGCAAGAATATCTCTTGTTTGTTTATTAGCCTATTAGGGTAATGGGAAAGCCATTTCTGCCCTGCTGTGCAGATCTCATTTCAGCAAAACTGCCTGTTCTCCAGCTTGTACGTGTTTGATTTTTAAACAGTGAGTGTACTGTGCTCATGCCAAGCCTAAGGCTGCTATGCCTCCAAACTGCCTGAATCAATGTTAGTTCCTAAAGCAAAAGCTCCACTTAGAGTGGAACCTGGAACTTCATGAATGGGATTTGGCCAAGCAAGGGTGTGCTGTGTATCTATCTAAGGGAAAAGGGGGAATGGTTTACTGACTTTTAGCTGCTGCTGTGCTCCTGCACTCAGTATTTTTGTTCTGCTTGTGTTGGCAGTGCTCTCCCTGAACTATAATTTGTACAGTGGTGCTTTAAAAATCTGTATTATTTGAGATCAGGACCCCTGGTGCTAGGTGCTGTACAGACATAGTGAGAGACACTCCCTGCCCCACAGAGCTTACAGCCAAAGAGACAAGACAGACAAAGGGTGAGAGGAGAAACAGAGTCCCAGAGAGGTTAAGTGCCTCACCCAAGGTCAAGTAGTAGCTCAGTAACAGAGTTGGGAATAGCTCCCATGTCTCCTGAGTCCCCAGACTAGTGCTCTAACCATGTTGCTTCTTATACTTTTCAGAGTAACAGCCGTGTTAGTCTGTATCCGCAAAAAGAAGAACAGGAGTACTTGTGGCACCTTAGAGACTAACAAATTTATTAGAGCATAAGCTTTAGTGGACTACAGCCCACTTCTTCGGATGCATATAGAATGGAACATATAATTTGTTAGTCTCTAAGGTGCCACAAGTACTCCTGTTCTTCTCTTATACTAGCATTGATACTTTAGTGATTGTGTTGCACTAGTTCTTCACTCACACTCTGTTTAGATAGGTTGTTTAGATTTATTGATTATCTTAAAATAGTCTACTCTATAAAGCCAACCCCAGTACAGTAAATCTATAGAGAAACATGCAAATACACTGATGTTTAGACAATCAAAACCACAAGTGTTGTGCCACCTTTAGAACACAGTAGACTTATTCCACAATACACACACATTCTATCCAGAAAAAAAGTGGTTTCTAATATGTTCTGTATGCATGGAGGGCTAAGCTAGAAATTTGAAAAGTAAGAATTATTGTATGTTCAAAATGAGTAGTATTTTCAGGTGCCTCGTCCCTCAGTAATTGCACAGGTGATGTTGAGAGTACAAAATTACAGGAGTATGACAAGGGGAGATAATGTGATAAGCCGGTTTCTTCTTGCACGTTCTCCACTTGCTGTTGAGGGAAAGGGTGCAAGGGCTGGGGAGATGTCAGTGAAATGTTGAAGCATACTGAAAATGCTGAATTACCACGGTGGCAGCTTTAGAGAAGGGAGCATCTGATGAAAGGTTTAAATTACTGTTCACTTAAATTACATTTCTTATTTTGAAAAGAGTGCTATATGTGAAAGTATTGGGGGGGGGGGTGGAGAAGAGTCATCATTCAAAGATGGGGTTGGGCAACAGTTGTTGGTCCTCGAATTTAGTTATCCTACTTAATATCCCCAAAGCTGCTTTGCTTATTCATTTATGAAATGGATAGGAAATGATTTGCCTTGCTGATATCTTGCAGCAGTGAGCTCCACTGGTTAATTATCTATTGCCTAAACTCCCTAAAGTGTTGCTTTGGATCTGCTTTAAATGTTTGGCTCTTAATTTCATTGAGTGCCTCTTTGTTTTTGCCTTATAAGACAGGGTAAATGGGAATACCAAATTAGCCTTGTGTGTGTGTGTGGTGTGTGGTTTTTTTTTTTTTTTTTTTTTTTTTTAAGCTAAAGGCTCTATGTCCTTTTTGGCTGCTCCACGTTTATGAAATCTATTCTCTTGCTGCATTTTTCTTTACATTAAGCCAGGGGAATGATTAAAAGTCCAGTGGTCTGATCCTGAAACCTTCATTCATGTGCATAAGCCCATTGACCTTAGTGGCACTATGCACATGAAGACA
The DNA here is from genome assembly GCF_027887155.1 of Malaclemys terrapin pileata. Lineage (NCBI taxonomy): Eukaryota > Metazoa > Chordata > Testudines > Emydidae > Malaclemys > Malaclemys terrapin. The sequence goes on along the minus strand of NC_071511.1, from coordinate 54,406,516 downwards.
CATAGCAGGATTGGGCCCTATACTACCTATATATTGTTTATGCCACAAGGGTTAAGGCTAGGTCAGCACATGCATTACACAGCATGATTTGTATGACAGTAGAACCCCAGCTGAGACCATGGGCCCGATGGTGCTGTATGAACATATAGCACGAGGCAGGCCTGGCCCGAAAATCTTACAATCGAGGCAGACAAAGTAAAGAACGGAAGGAGAAAGAGGCATAGAACATTTCCCAAGGCCAGTGACAGAGCCGGGAGCATAACTCCCAGGCCAGTGGCCTGGTCACTAGATCGTGCTGCCTCCCAGTGACATAGCTTTCTGCTTTCCCTAGAAAGGATGTCTCCAGGCACTCCCACATGTAGCTATATCTTCACCACTGCCAAAGGGTCTGCTCTGAAGTACCCCTCCCCCCGGCAAGATGAAGATGTTTAGCTGTGGGAGTTGGCTCCAAGCACCAGCCACAAGGGAGAGCAATGATAAATGTGTTCCATATGCCCATGAAGTAGCTCTGATGCTTCTACAGTTCTCCTGGCTGGGGAGACAAGCCTTGATTACAGACAAGCATTGATGGGAGCCCCATGTGCTGCTCCTAAATTTACAGCTAGCCCTGCCTAGTTTATTTGTAATCTGGCCATTAAATCTTCTTTCTGGGCAAGAGGTCATCTAGTCCAGTGGTTTTCAAACTGGGTTGCGATCCAGTACTGAGTCATAAAATGTAAGGCGCTGGGTCGCAGCGGCTCTGGTCAGCACCGCTGACCGGGCCATTAAAAGTCCCATCAGCGGTGCTGCCTGGCTAAGGCAGGATAGTCCCTACCTGTTCTGATACCACGCTGTGCCCTGGAAGTGGCCAGCAGCAGGTCTGGCTCCTAGGCGGGGAGAGGCACGGGGCTCTGCGTGCTACCCCTGCCCCGAGCACCAGCTCCACACTCCCATTGGCCAGGGGATGGTGCCTGCGGGTGAGAGCTGCGTGGAGCTGCTTGCACACCTCCGCCAAGGAGCCAGACCTACTGCTGGCCACTTTCGGGACACAGCGCAATCTGCGGTGCCAGGACAGGCAGGAAGCCTGCCTTAGCACCCCCACTGTGCCGCTGACCGGGAGCTGCCCGAGGTAAGACCCTGCCCCTACCCTGCACCTCAACCCCCTGCCCCTACCCTGCACCTCAACCCCCTGCCCCAACCCTCAGCCCCCCAAACCTAGAGCCCCTTCCTGCACCCCAAACCCCTCATCCCCAGCCCCACCCCAGAGCCTGCACCCCCAACCCGGAGCTCTGACCCCCTCCTGCATCCCAACCCCCTGCCCCAGCCCTGAGTCCCCGCCCCACTGCAAACCCCTCATCTCCAGCTCTGTTGGGTTGCGGGCATCAACAATTTTCTTCAACTGGGTTGTCAGAAAAAAAGTTTGAAAACTACTGATCTGGTCCAGTCCCCTGCACTCATGGCAGGACTAAGTATTACCTAGACCAGTGGTTCCCAAACTCGTTCCGCCGCTTGTGCAGGGAAAGCCCCTGGCAGGCCGGGCCAGTTTGTTTACTAGCCACATCCGCAGATTCAGCCGATCGCGGCTCCCACTGGCCACGGTTCGCTGCTCCAGGCCAATGGGAGCTGCTGGAAGCGGCACGGGCCAAGGGACATACTGGCTGCCGCTTCCAGCAGCTCCCATTGGCCTGGAGCAGTGAACCGCAGCCAGTGGGAGCTGCAATCGGCCAAACCTGCGGACGTGGCAGGTAAACAAACGGGCCAGGCCCACCGGGGCTTTCCCCGCACAAGCGGCAGAACAAGTTTGGGAATCACTGATCTAGACCATTCCTGGCAGATGTTTGTCTGACCTGTTCTTAAAAATCTCCAGTGATGAATATGAATGAATATTAACACAAGTCCTTGAGGCTCATAGTTGTGGGTAGGTTGTTTTATTCCGATGGGTTTGCCATCCTTATTGGGGAGGCGGGGAGGCTAGGAGGTTAGAGCTTAAACTTTCCGGCCAAGATTTTTAGAATTGGAATCTAAAGTTTAGGCTCCTAAATTCTTATTAAGAGCCTAAACAAGGAATCAAATTTTCAAAAATGGAGAGTACCCAGAATCTCATACCCCTGATTGATATAGCTACATGCCAATATAACGTTTCAGTGTATACCAGACCTATGGCATGGAAAGGCCAGTGATTACTAATGAGGTGAAAGGTTTGAATGGTCAGTAAATTCGCACCAGACTCTGGTTTTGCTGAGTCTTTTGTTTTTGTTTTTCTCCTCACGTCATTTTTCTCCAGACTGGCTTGATCACCCCTGGAAGACTTTGGAGTCTACTCAGTAAGAGGTGTCAGCCTCACACTTTGAGCAACGCAATTGAATAACAATATGTCTCAATGGAAAACCCCATATAACTTACTGGGTAACCATAATTAGAGTTCCACAGACTTAATTCCACATCCATGCAGTTTAAAGTGTTTGCAGTTTTCTTGTTTACTTCCTGTCCTAAATGTTATGCAGTGTTTTGTGTGGTGTTCCAACATGCTGCCACAAAGGTGGCTGCATTTTAGGGGTGGATGAAACAATCCTTGTATATCCATTGTCAAGCTTTTAAGGATGCATTGAGGTCTAAAGTTTGTTAACCTCTTTACAAACATTACAAGCTTTGTAGCAAAGAGGCCCTAGTGTAAAATACAAAGTATTGATTTATTGTTAGGAATACCACTGAAATAATTTCCGTTTCCAGTTATTCCAAGAACCTGCAGAGAATTCATCCAGTAACACTGTGGATGGGAATCTTCAATGGCCCTGTCATCTTAGGTACATAGGAAACAAAATAGCAGTAATGCAGTTGACCCATTAATGTGATTCATAGCCATATTGGAACAAGATGTTTACAAAATATTGCCAATATGTGTGCCCCCCAAAGGACAGATGGACCATTCTGGCCTTGAATAAATCAGGTAGACTTTACCAGCTCTAGCAAAGTTTGGCTGATAATTTTTTTTTTTTCTTAAAATAAAATAAAGTTAGAATGATGTTTTTTCATGATGGCAGTGTCTGGATGAGGGGATTGGTAATGGGACACAGAACCTTTTACCTTTGTAACCAGTTTAAATTTGACCCTGGTCAGTAAGGACCAAAAGTTCACCATCATGGCAAATCCTAAAGGAATGTAATGTCCTTGCAGATCGGGTGACACCTGGATTGAAGGACCAGAAACTGCTGCTGCTCAGTTATCTCTATTGGTTTCCCTAGTGCCCCACTCCATATCCCTCACAAGCCACCATAAGGGACACTATCTGGCACCCTAGCTGGCAGTCTCAGCAGAGCAGCCAAGAGAGGGCGGTCCTCAAGCCTAAATCCACTCTGAGAGTTTGTCTTTCCAAGTCAAGGAGGGGTGAGGCACATTAGTAACGTGATAAAAAGCCTCCTTTCGGGGGCCCTGGGAGCAGACGGGAGGAAGAGGCCAGGTTTAGGTTCTGCACAACTGGAATTTTAACAGAAGCTTGAGTTATTCTGTGTTCTACCCCAGCACAAGCCCAAGGTGCAGTGGCTAGTGAGGTCCAAGAGAAGGTTATATAAGCTCTGGGAAGGAATAGCAATAGGATCGTTCCTGTTTGATGCAAGATGTTAGGTGAGATGATCTAAGGGATCCATGAAGATGGGACACTGGGTGGGGAGGGCTCTGAGTTACTACAGTGAATTCTTTCCCAGGTATCTTCCTGGTGGGTCTTGCCCACATGCTCAGGGTCTAACAGGTCGCCATATTTGGGTCAGGAAGGAATTTTCCCCCAGGTCAGATTGGCAGAGACCCAGAAGGTTTATTGCTCTTCCTCCCCCCCTCCCCCCCCCCCCCCCCCGCCCACAGCATGGGACATGGGTAACTTGCAGGTTTAAAGTAGTGTAAATGGTGGATTCTCTGTATCTTGAAGTCTTTAACCCATGATTTGAGGACTCCAGTAACTCAGCCAGATGTTAGGGGTCCATTTCAGCAGTTGGTGTGACTCTGTGGCCTGCAATGTGCAGGAGGTCAGACTGGATGATCACATTGGTCCCTTCTGACCTTAAAGTCTGTGAGTCTATTGTCAACTCTGTGAGTCTAAATATACCATGTTCACTGTGGATCATGGAGCATCTTTGAAGCTGTCTCAGTCGAGGTGCATATGTGGACTTTTGTCTGTCATTAATGGTATTTAAACAAGGAGATTTACTAAATTGTAAACAGGGTGATCTCTTTAACCCATAAAGATAACTATTTGCTCCCATTCCCTTCTGATTGGGGCTGTGCAAACACGGGAAAAATATTTGCAAGTGTTTGTTCAAATAAGACATGTCTTTGCTATTATTATTTAACTCCCCTTCATTGGCTCAGTTTTTGGAACTGTTTATAGGACAGTTTTTGCTCCCTAGAATGTTCATGTTGCTGAATACCTGTGTGAAATGGACTTGCTTCAGAAGTACTCGACATCCATTAGAACATAAGAACAGCCATACTGGGTCAGACCACAGGTCCATCTAGCTCAGTATCCTGTCTTCCAACAGTGGCTAATGCCGGGTGCCCCAGAGGGAATGAACAGAACAGGTAATCATAAAGTGATCCATCCCCTGTTGCCCATTCCCAGCTTCTGGCAAACAGAGTCTGGGGACACCATCCCTGCCCATTCTGGCTAATAGCCATTGATGGACTTATCCTCCATAAAATTATCTAATTCTTTTTTGAACCCTGTTATAGTCTTAGCTGTCACAACATCCTCTGGCAAAGAGTTCCACAGGTTGACTGTGCATTGTGTAAAGAAATACTTCCTTTTGTTTGTTTTAAACCTGCTGCCTATTAATATCATTTGGTGACCCCCCCCCCTAGTTCTTGTGTTATGAGAAGGAGTAAATAACACTTCCTTATTTACTTTCTCCACACCAGTCATGATTTTATAGACCTCTATCATATCCCCCCCCTTAGTCATCTCTTTTCCAAGCTGAAAAGTCCTAGTCTTATTAATCTCTCATATGGAAGCCGTTCCATACCCCTAATTTTGTTGCCCTTTTTTATACCTTTCCCAATTCCAATATCCTCTTTTTTTTGAGATGGGCAACCACATCTGCATGCAATATTCCAGATGTGAGTACCATAGATTTTTACACAGACAATATGATATTGTCTGTCTTATTATTTATTCCTTAATGATTCCCATCATTCTGTTTACTTTTTTGACTGCTGCTGCACATAGTGTGGGTGTTTTCAGAGACCTATTCACAATGACTCCAAGATCTTTCTTGAGTGTTAACAACTAATTTAGATCCCATCGTTCTATATATATATATATATATATATATATATATATATTTGGGATTATGTTTTCCAATGTGCATTACTTTGCATTTATCAGCATTGAATTTCATCTGCTATTTTGTTGCCTTTTGTGAGATCCCTTTGTAACTCTTCACAGTCTGATTTGGACTTAACTATCTTGAGTAGTTTTGTGTCATCTGCAGATTTTGCAACCACACTATTACCCCTTTTTCCACCTCGAAGGCTGCCATCTTGTGTTTGGGAATCAGCCAGTCAGGGCACAGAAACCATAGCATGTGACTCAACTGACCAGTCACACAGTTCAAATAGCAAATAATGAGAGAAATTTGACAGTTGGCCAGTGGCCAAAGAGCTGAACTATGTTTAAATAAACCATTGGATGAAGAATTTAAGATAATACTGGCTCAGAAAAGCTTCCTGCTTCTAACCCCATCTCTAGAAGACATGCAAAATTTGTGTGTCTGTCTGTCTCCCCAATCTGTTGATCTTTGGGGTCAGCTGCAGACTTCAGTCTTGAACTTCTCTGAGACTACCCATGTGCAATCCAGTATTTGTCAGTGCTGCTTCCTGCTCCAGGAGTTGTGCCCGCTTTTCTGTTTCAAGCCAGTTTGTTCTTTTATCCTCTGCCCACAGATTTCCCCAGGGGACCTCTTCAATTAGGAGGTTGGATATTGGGCCATAGTTAGCGGTCTACCCCTTGATTGCTGAGTCCAGGCTAGGATTTAGGAAGACCTTGTATGGTGATAGTAAGCAGTACAGACCGTGAGTCATTTTAGGAGAAAGAGATCCAGGAAGAGCCATGGGGTCTATCTGTGTCCAGCCGCCTTAGCAAAGAATCTTCTTTCTTTTCATTGAAACTGAGGCCTGTCTCTCCTCTACTCTGAGAGAGATCATAGATGATATTTGTGCATGGACGTAGCGATATGGGCAGTGTGTAATATCAGTTACCACTGAAGTCTTATAACCTGTTCTCGTGTAATGTGTGTTTCAAGAAAAAACATTCAGAAACCTATTAGGTTCAATACATCATCCCAAAGGGAAGAATGCAACATATACTCAAACCCCAAAGAAAGATCTTCAGGGAAATGGTTATGCACGACAGCCTCTGCTGAGGCAGTGTAGCCTCCCAAACCCTGGAAGCATACCCATGATAACACATTTTAATAGGCGATTAGTTTGGTTTCTTCTTTGACAAGACCTGTGCAGTGCCATCAATATAGAGAGCTCACAAACTCCTGGGCTGGTTAATTATTAAAAGAACCTGCTAAATATTTTACACCTTTTTAGTAGTGGTTTAGCTCACATCTATTGATATTTCCCCCTTCTCTTTCTTTTTTGAAGTCTCCAAGAACAGAGGGGAAAATAACCCTCAGTAAACTAGGAACCACTTTACACTCATCTAATATTTGAAAAGAGAACACACATCTAAAGCACATGCTTCGCACTATATCCTGGCTTAGAATCCTTTGTCTTGACTTCCCCTATTGTCTCACTCAAGTTCTGCCTTTTTGGGGTAATTGTCACCTTTGAAAAGAGTTGTGAATTTTTTAATATTTAGATTCTGGTAGCATCTAGAGGTCAGCCAAGCTAAGGCCACATTGTGCGAGGTGCTGTACAAGCAGCTATAGTAAATAATAGTAACTGCTCCAAAGAGATCATAAGAGACAAGACCTAACAAGTGGATGAGACAAACATGGGGTGGGAGAGATGTACTAATAAAAATAATAGGGATGCATGTGATTCTTAGCCAGTCAGAAGTAGAAATCACAATTTGCCACCTGTCTGGCCATTTTCAGTTCTGCCATATCAGTGAGATGTTTTGTTACAACTGATAGAAATTCCCCAGACATTGGAGAAATTTGGATTTGAACTTAGTAGCTTGAACCTCTCTAAAATACCTGTAAATCTTTGCCTGCTGAAGTCGGGCTATTTCAGAAGCTTTGTACAATGGCTCCTGAAGAGTTCATTGCCTTCCTTTTAAAACAGGTGCTGAATTACACAGTCAGTTTTTGGATGTCCATAACAAAGATAGTAAATAATAAATCTTAGTCCCTGTCCTCTTTTATAACAGGTTCTCATTATTACTTGAACTAAAATTGCATGTAGGGGCACCAGCATTGGGCCCCCAGGTGCTAGGCACCGTACAAACACACAGTAAGAGACATTCATTGTCCCCAAAGTGCTTTCTGTGCAGTAATACACAGATTATGTAAATATGACAGGTTTCAGAGTAGCAGCTGTGTTAGTCTGTATCCGCAAAAAGAACAGGAGTACTTGTGGCACCTTAGAGACTAACAAATTTATTAGAGCATAAACTTTCGTGGACTACAGCCCACCTATGCATCCGAAGAAGTGGGCTGTAGTCCACGAAAGTTTATGCTCTAATAAATTTGTTAGTCTCTAAGGTGCCACAAGTACTCCTGTTCTTCTTTATGTAAATATGAGCTACATTGTCCATGGGAAAATACTGACAAGTATTAAAGGTACTGATGTCAGATGGATGGCTAGCTTTTATCAGACCGATGGATAGTACCCACTATATGTATAGGCCTGCAGGCCTTGTAATCCTTTCTCTTTATTAACAGTAGGTTTTTATTATATTTCTTAAAGTATATTTAATTTATTGCATCAGTTTGTTGGACACCTGTGCAGGCTTTCATAAGAATTATGCACATAGAGAGAAACAAAAAATACCCCCTAAGACTGTCCTCATTCTTGGGACAGAATGGATGTGTACATGGGAGAAAACTGCTAAGCAGTCTTTGTGATAATGACACTGGCGGGGCATCATTCCATTTAAATTCTTTTAATTGTGTTTTTTTTTCTAATTAGTAGAGAAATACAATGTGGATGTCATGCAGCTACAACAGTGATCTTCAGTGAATTGATTACTCTATGCCTTCTTGCTAGCTTGCAAACAATAGGAACTCAAAGAGAAATCTTGCATCAGGCCCAAAACTTGCACAGGTCCCATTTCAGCAGCCCTTTAGAAATGGGGGAATCCTGTTGTTCAGCTATGGGTGTAGGTCAGGCAAGTATCGCATTCAAATACCTGTGTAGAGGGGCAGACTCACCCCTGGGACACCTCCTGCTGGTCTCTTCTGGGAATTAGCTCATCAACCCAGGAGCGCCCTCTGCAAGCCAGTGAGCCGCCGGTCCTCTAGCCTCCTGTGCCCTTGTACCTGGGGTGCTGCCCCCTAGCAGGAACCCCTCAGTCTTAGGGTCTCCCCTCCCCAGGGAACCCCCCACCCACTATTCCCACCTTGCCTCAGTATAAGGCTACTGCCAGTCATCATCAAGCCCCACGCCCTGGGGCAGACTGCAGTATCAGCCTACTCATCACTGGCAAAGTTGGGTTTAGAGCTGCTGCCTTGGCCTACCCCTGGGCTGCCCTCTGCAACCCCCAGTACCCCTTGGCCTTCTGCTAGGCCACAGCTTGGGGCTTTCCAGGCTGGAGCTCCCTAGCCCTGCTCCACTCAGGTACTCTGTCTTTAGCTCACTCCGGCCCGGCCCGGCCCGGCCCGGCCCGGCCCTCCCCTCCCCTCCCCTCCCTCTGAAGGCAGAGAGAGACTGCTGGGCTCTTGGCTCCCAGCCTCTTTATACAGGCCGGGTGGGCCTGATTGGGGCATGGCCACAGCTGAGCCCACTTTCCCCAATCAGCCCAGGCTTATTACCCCAGCCATAGCCGCCTTCTGGGCTGTTTTAAGCCCTTTAGGGCAGGAGCAGGGTAACCACCCCATATAAAATGGCTCTGCTCAGGGCATGAGAATGGAGGGGAATATTTTTTTCCTGGTTGTAGCTGCAGTCTGTACAATCCCTGCTAATCTTCCTTCTCCTGGGTTTGCGTGTTCTGTACATCTGTTCCTCCTTGGTTGGGGGTTTTAATTTAAAAGATCCCAGGCCTCTTATTTCGCTGTTTGTTGCCATCGGGTTGGGCTTTCTCACTTCCAGTAGGAATGGAGAGACACCTCCTGACTCAATAGATCTGCTTCTGTGGTGAGGTGTATGGACCTTTAGTTGTTAGGAGTCTGGATAGGCTACTGCCACTTCACAAGACAGAGCTGAGAGCTGCACTTTGCTCTCTCATGGAGAATTTACTTTTGTTCTTTGTGGTTTTTTTCTTAGAACAAAAGCAATTCAGACTGCAAGTCTGTTTGTGCTCATTGAAAAATGTATTAAAAACTGATTAGATTGACCCATACAAATGTACTGGTGCTGGCATTGTGGAGCCAGCAGAGCTGGGACACAGTATGAGCCGGATGACACTATGCCTTATGCTTCATCAGCCTAAACTATCAGCTGAAGACTCTGGGAGTCCCATGTAAGAGCAAAAGGCCTGATCCAAAGCCACTGAAGTCCCTGGAAAGACTTCTGTTAACTTGTGGGCTTTGGTAGGGTTACCATACGTCCTCTTTTTCCCGGACATGTCCGGCTTTTCGGCAGTCAAACCCCCGTCCGGGGGGAATTGCCAAAAAGCCGAACATGTCCGGGAAAATGGCGGCTCTGCTCCTCCCTGACTCTTCGGCTCTGTTTAAGAGCCGGGCTGCCCGAGCGCTACCGGCTACGGGCAGCCCCCGTGCCTCCGGACCCTGCACCCCCAGCCGGGCACTTCCCCTCCCGGGTTCCGGCGGCGCAGGGTCCGGAGGCACGGGGGCTGCCCGTAGCCGGTAGCGCTCGGGCAGCCCGGCTCTTAAACAGAGCCGAAGAGTCGGGGAGAAGCAGAGCCGCCGCGGCTGGAGGCTCTGCTCCTCTTCGGCTCTGTTTAAGAGCCGGGCTGCCCGAGCGCTACCGGCTTCGGGCAGCTCCCGTGCCTCCGGACCCTGCGCCGCCGGAGCCCGGGAGGGGAAGTGCCCGGCTGGGGGTGCAGGGTCCGGAGGCATAGGGGCTGCCCAAAGCCTGAGCGCTACCGGCTTCACGGTTTGCCGGGCAGCCTCCAGACCCTGCGCTTCCCCTCCCGGGCTCCAGCTGCGCTGGGGAAGCGCCGGCTGGGGGCGCAGGGTCTGGGAGCTGCCCGGCAAACCCTGAAGCCGGTAGCGCTGGGGAGCCCTTTCCCCCTGGCTGGGAGTGGGAAGGGGCGGAGTTGGGGCGGGGCTAGGGGTGGGGAAATGGGCGGGGCCAGGGCCCGTGGAGGGTTCTCTTTTTTTATTTATGAGATATGGTAACCCTAGCTTTGGATCAGGACCAGGAAGTTCCCAGGCTGAGATGGCAAGGCTGGTCATTAAATAAATCATCCGACTTTTAACTGAGTGGACTTGGTCTGAGAGTGAGAGAGAGCGGGAACGTGGAACCCACACAATGGCCTTGTTTAGTCCTTTGCTGGACTCTAGCAGCACCTCAGTTTCAAATGATGCAAAAGGGCCTGAGTGCCACAACAACCAAAATGCCAGCAGTATCTCATAGCCTGTGCCAAAACTCATAGCAAATGCTAAGCCATTTGCCCTGTTGACACCCAGAAGAATTTCCCTCCTAGTAAAGTGGCCCTCAGCTGTGCAAAGAAGGTGGGTGCGGTGTGCATCATAGACCTCTCAGTACAGGCACTCGGTTGAACACACAGGCCCCAGGCTGAGGGCAAGATGCTGAATGATCATTGTTTCCTGCTAACCTAAAATTTTTATACTTCTTCCTTAAAGCCGCTGTATAGACAAGCCTCTCTAGGGGGTAGGTCCACAAGCCTCCGAGCCCAGAGAGACAGACGCGCACTAGCTCCACTTGAGGTAGCATGAAAAAAAATAGCACTATGGTTGTTGTTACACACTCGGTGGCTTAGGCTAGCCACCCGAGCTTGTACCCAGGGGGTTGGATGGGCTTGGACTGTGGTGGCTTCCTTCTACTCTTCTGTGTGCATCTAAGTGGCAAGAACCCATCATCTTCTGAAATACTGAATATGCCCATATGGCACTTCACACCAGCTAGTGATTTGAATATGGAGTAGTGTGTCAGGGGAAACTTGCTCATTAAGGCCTGGTCTACATTACAGAGTTAGGTTGACATAAGGCAGCTTATGTCAAAAGGCAGCTTATGTCAACCTCACTATGTAAGCGTCTATACAGCAGTGTTCCTCCCATTGATTTAACTTGCTTGCTATGCCGACCTAATAACTCCGGCTCCACGAGAGGCGTAGCGCTTACATTGGTGTAGTTAGGGCAATGCAGTGTCTGTATAGAAACAGCATTGCTTACATTGCCTGTTGCTGCCTTTGACAGCTGGAACCTGGGGGTAGATAGCTGAAGCCACACGGCCTTAGGGCTACAGTGCCACACAATTACCCACTTAAGTTGGTGCAAGCACTCCTGGTGAGGATGCACACTGCCGACAGAAGAAGCATAGTGTAGACATGAAGCGCCGATTTAATTACTGAGGTGGCTGTAGGTCGACCTAACTTAAGTCAACTTAATTTTGTAGTGTAGACATGCCCTTATTTATGTCTAACACCTGCTGGGCACCCTCTTGGTTATTCCAGCCTCCACTTGTTGCCTCATGCAGGAGTGCCTGAAGCTCTCTGGAAGGGGGTGGGGGGACCGGTGCCTGAACTGTCCCTCACTCCCACTCTGCCCCTCCCCCAAGGCCCTGCCCTCATGCCACCTCTTTTCCACAAGGCCCTGCCCCCTCTCTCTCTCCGCCCCTTCTCCCTTGTTGCTTGCCCTCAAGGCCCCCTGGCCTCACCTGTTCCGGGGTACCTGGCCTCATGTCTGTATTCTAGTTTGCAAGTATTTTGGGGCAGGGCTCTGTGAATCACCTACCCTTCCTCTTGGTGTGGTATTCATAAGACAGGACATCCCATTCCTAGCTCTGTTTCTGACTTAGTGCATGATCTTGAGCAAATCACACAACCTTCTTTGCCCTTTAATTTCCCTGCCTGCAAAGTTGGGGGGATGCTTGCCTAACTGCCACAGAGGTTATGATGTCTAATTTTGTATGGTGAGATCCTTAAATGAATAGTGCAAAAGACGATCATTCTCACTTTTGCCCAGGGAAAGTGATCTGCTCAGTTGATATGTATGTCTCTTGTATTTCAGTTTGCCTAGAAACACAGATGCTGGAGGAAGTGGTGTTGGTGGCTCAGTAGGGGCCACTGTTCCCTCTGAATCAGTACTGAAACAATGCCACTGCATGGTGCTAGAGGCCACTGTGCTCTCAAGGTGATAAGATCCTGACCACACGAGCCTATTAAAAAGGCCAGTGTGCTTTGCACAAGGGGAGGGCCATTAACCCTGGTGTCTTGTTTCAGTGCCATCTTGGGGCTCTGGCTTTCCCCCTACAGTGCTGACTGTGCAGTATAATCCCCTGCCTGTTGCATGACATTGTGGCATGCTGTTAAACAGCTCTTGCAATCTAGCCCAGAGATGGCTGTGATGGATAACACAATTCCTTGCTGTGTGCTGAGCTTGTGTTTGTCAGTCTGTTTGTTTGTTTTGGTTGTTTGAAGGACCGTGTGCTGTGGCTGGCAGTTGGAAGGTTTGAAAGCTAGAAGCCTCTGGTAAGTGGCTGAGCCTTCATCAGTGGGTGGGGCATTCATACAGGCCAGGGCTTTATAAAGCAGCGCACAAGCGACCAGGGAGCTTTGCAAACAGGGGCTGCTAACAGGGAGTTTCGCAAGGGAGTTTGGAAGGGGGCGAGGGTCCCTTGCCAGTTCCATCTGTTTTCTCTTGATTCCCCTTAATACCTATAAAGCAACTACATTCATAACTGTTTGCTTAAACAACCCTTTCAGCTGACAGGGGGCTGCAGACGGGAGTTTGACAGAGGGAGGCTTACGATGGTTAGGAAGACCCGCAACACCTGTGCCAGCACTGCTACTGTCTCCTCCACCTGTGCCTGTAGCCAGACAGAGTGCCTAAGCATGGATGCCTCTACCCAGATCCTGGTGTGGTTTTGCAAAGACTGTAACTTGCAATTTGCACTTACTGATATCCAGGCTGGGGGGACCATCCAATGTGAGAGGTGCCTGCTGGTGGAATCTCTCAGGCAGCAGGTGGGAGAGCTACAGGTGGGAGAGCAGCAGGTGGGCAATTCCTCGACAGTGTCCATGTGGAGACAGCTGAGGTAGCTGTCCCAGTACACAGGACTGCTGATACACCACTGGTGGAGGAGGAGATGGCTCAGGGTGGACACTGGCAGCTGGTTACTTCTGGCAGCAGGCAGTGCTCCACCCTTGCTCTGAACCCTCCTGCCGTGGTTATAGGTAACCGTTATGCTCTTCTTGATACAGGAAAGAAGGAATCACTCCCTACAGTAAAGGAGGAGAAGCCTCGTACCCCTAAGGCTGGAAAGTCTGCTGCCACCACTGCGAATAGGAAACGTAGGGTAGTGGTGGTCGGAGACTCTCTGCTGAGGGGGACGGAGGCGCCCATCTGTCGCCCTGACATTTCATCTCGGGAGGTATGCTGCCTGCCGGGGGCCCGTATCCGAGACGTTACGGAGGCATTGTCGAGGATTATCCAGCCCTCTGACTACTACCCCATGCTACTCATCCATGTGGGCACAAATGATACTGCGCGGTGTGACACTGAGCGGATCAAGAGTGACTACAGGGCTCTGGGAGTACGGGTGAAGGAGTTTGGAGCGCAGGTGGTATTCTCTTCGATTCTTCCTGTCAAAGGTAGGGGCCCGGGCAGAGACAGATGCATCATGGAGGTGAATGCCTGGCTGCGAAGATGGTGTCGCCAGGAGGGCTTTGGCTTCCTAGACCATGGGATGCTATTTGAGGAAGGACTGCTAGGCAGAGATGGCGTTCACCTTTCGAGGAGAGGAAAGACCCTATTCGGACACAGACTGGCTAACCTAGTGAGGAGGGCTTTAAACTAGGTTCGACGGGGACAGGTGAGCAAAGCCCACAGGTAAGTGGGGAACATGGAGACCGGGGAGATGGGTCGGAAACAAGAGGGAGTGTGGGCTATATTGGCAGAGAGAAAGGAGAGTCAGGACAAAACTGGGAGGAAAGATCAAACCAGTATCTTAGATGCCTATATACAAATGCAAGAAGTATGGGGAATAAGCAGGAAGAACTGGAAGTGCTAATAAATAAATACAACTATGACATTGTTGGCATCACTGAAACTTGGTGGGATAATACACATGATTGGAATGTTGGTGTGGATGGGTACAGCTTGCTCAGGAAGGCTAGACGGGAAAAAGGGAGGAGGTGTTGCCTTGTATATTAAAAATGTACACACTTGGACTGAGGTAGAGATGGACATAGGAGACGGAAGTGTTGAGAGTCTCTGGGTTAGGCTTAAAGGGGCAAAAAACAAGGGAGATGTCCTGCTAGGAGTCTACTACAGGCCACCTAACCAGGTGGAAGAGGTGGATGAGGCTTTTTTCAAGCAACTAACAAAATCATCCAAAGCCCAAGATTTGGTGGTGATGGGGGACTTCAACTATCCGGATATATATTGGGAAAATAACACAGCGGGGCACAGACTATCCAACAAATTCTTGGACTGCATTGGAGACAACTTTTTATTTCAGAAGGTTGAAAAAGCTACTAGGGGGGAAGCTGTTCTAGACTTGATTTTAACAAATAGGGAGGAACTCGTTGAGAATTTGAAAGTAGAAGGCAGCCTGGGTGAAAGTGATCATGAAATCATAGAGTTTGCAATTCTAACTAAGGGTAGAAGGGAGAACAGCAAAATAGAGACAATGGATTTCAGGAAGGCAGATTTTGGGAAGCTCAGAGAGCTGATAGGTAAGGTCCCATGGGAATCAAGACTGAGGGGAAAAACAACTGAGGAGAGTTGGCAGTTTTTCAAAGGGACACTATTAAGGGCCCAAAAGCAAGCTATTCCGCTGGTTAGGAAAGATAGAAAATGTGGCAAAAGACCACCTTGGCTTAACCACGAGATCTTGCACGATCTAAAAAATAAAAAGGAGCCATATAAAAAATGGAAACTAGGACAGATTACAAAGGATGAATATAGGCAAACAACACAGGAATGCAGGGGCAAGATTAGAAAGGCAAAGGCACAAAATGAGCTCAGACTAGCTACGGGAATAAAAGGAAACAAGAAGACTTTTTATCAATACATTAGAAGCAAGAGGAAGACCAAAGACAGGGTAAGCCCACTGCTTAGTGAAGAGGGAGAAACAGTAACAGGAAACTTGGAAATGGCAGAGATGCTTAATGACTTCTTTGTTTCGGTCTTCACCGAGAAGTCTGAAGGAATGCCTAACATAGTGAATGCTAATGGGAAGGGGGTAGGTTTAGCAGATAAAATAAAAAAAGAACAAGTTAAAAATCACTTAGAAAAGTTAGATGCCTGCAAGTCACCCGGGCCTGATGAAATGCATCCTAGAATACTCAAGGAGCTAATAGAGGAGGTATCTGAGCCTCTAGCTATTATCTTTGGAAAGTCATGGGACACGGGAGAGATTCCAGAAGACTGGAAAAGGGCAAATATAGTGCCCATCTATAAAAAGGGAAATAACAACCCAGGTAACTACAGACCAGTTAGTTTAACTTCTGTGCCAGGGAAGATAATGGAGCAAGTAATTAAGGAAATCCTCTGCAAACACTTGGAAGGTGGTAAGGTGATAGGGAACAGCCAGCATGGATTTGTGAAGAACAAATCATGTCAAACCAATCTGATAGCTTTCTTTGATAGGATAACGAGCCTTGTGGATAAGGGTGAAGCGGTGGATGTGGTATACCTAGACTTTAGTAAGGCATTTGATACGGTCTCGCATGATATTCTTATCGATAAACTAGGCAAATACAAATTAGATGGGGCTACTATAAGGTGGGTGCATAACTGGCTGGATAACCGTACTCAGAGAGTTGTTATTAATGGTTCCCAATCCTGCTGGAAAGGCGTAACGAGTGGGGTTCTGCAGGGGTCTGTTTTGGGACCGGCTCTGTTCAATATCTTCATCAACGACTTAGATATTGGCATAGAAAGTACGCTTATTAAGTTTGCGGATGATACCAAACTGGGAGGGATTGCAACTGCTTTGGAGGACAGGGTCATAATTCAAAATGATCTGGACAAATTGGAGAAACAGTCTGAGGTAAACAGGATGAAGTTTAACAAAGACAAATGCAAAGTGCTCCACTTAGGAAGGAAAAATCAATTTCACACATACAGAATGGGAAAAGACTGTCTAGGAAGGAGTATGGCAGAAAGGGATCTAGGGGTTGTAGTGGACCACAAGCTAAATATGAGTCAACAGTGTGATGCTGTTGCAAAAAAAGCAAACATGATTCTGGGATGCATTAACAGGTGTGTTGTGAGCAAGACACGAGAAGTCATTCTTCCGCTCTACTCTGCTCTGGTTAGGCCTCAGCTGGAGTATTGTGTCCAGTTCTGGGCGCCGCATTTTAAAAAAGATGTGGAGAAATTGGAAAGGGTCCAAAGAAGAGCAACAAGAATGATTAAAGGTCTTGAGAACATGACCTATGAAGGAAGGCTGAAAGAACTGGGTTTGTTTAGTTTGGAAAAGAGAAGACTGAGAGGGGACATGATAGCAGTTTTCAGGTATCTAAAAGGGTGTCATAAGGAGGAGGGAGAGAACTTGTTCACCTTAGCCTCTAAGGATAGAACCAGAAACAATGGGTTTAAACTGCAGCAAGGGAGGTCTAGGTTGGACATTAGGAAAAAGTTCCTAACTGTCAGGGTGGTTAAACACTGGAACAAATTGCCTAGGGAGGTTGTGGAATCTCTGTCTCTGGAGATATTTAAGAGTAGGTTAGATAAATGTCTATCCGGGATGGTCTAGACAGTATTTGGTCCTGCCATGCGGGCAGGGGACTGGACTCGATGACCTCTCGAGGTCCCTTCCAGTCCTATAATCTATGAATCTATGCTGCATGTGGTTTGTGAAGTACTTTGGGATCCCAATGGATGGAAAATACCATGAATGTGTGAGACATCACTGTTGTGGAAAAATCATTGCTGGGGAAAACTTGACTGGAAGATTATGGCACTTAAGATCAGTCTGTCACCTAAATGCTGACGCTTATAAATCCATGGTATGCCCACATCTTGAATACTGCATACAGATGTGGTCTGCTCATCTAAAAAAAAATATACTGGCATTAGAAAAGGTTCAGAGAAGGGCAACTAAAATGATTAGGGGTTTGGAACAGGTCCCATATGAGGAGAGATTAAAGAGGCTAGGAGTTTTCAGCTTGGAAAAGAGGAGACTAAGCGGGGATGTGATAGGGGTATATAAAATCATGAGTGGTGTGGAGAAAATGAATAAGGAAAAGTTATTTACTTGTTCCCATAATATAAGAACTAGAGGCCACCAAATGAAGTTAATGGGCAGCAGGTTTAGAACAAATAAAAGGAAGTTCTTCTTCATACAGTGCACAGTCAACCTGTGGAACTCCTTGCCTGAAGAGGTTGTGAAGGCTAGGACTATAACAGGGTTTAAAAGAGAACTAGATAAATTCATGGAGGTTAAGTATCAAAGGGGTAGCCGTGTTAGTCTGGATCTGTAAAAAGCAACGCATGCATCTGACGAAGTGGTTATTCACCCACGAAAGCTTATGCTCCAATACAGCTGTTAATCTTAAAGGTGCCACAGGACTCTCTGTTGCTTTTTTCATGGAGGTTAAGTCCATCAATGGCTAAGAAATGGTGTCCCTAGCCTTTGTTTGTCAGAGGGTGGAGATGGATGGCAGGAGAGAGATCACTTGATTATTACCTGTTAGGTTCACTCCTTCTGGGACACCTGGCATTGGTCACTGTTGGTAGACAGGATACTGGGCTGGATGTATCTTTTGGTCTGACCCAGTATGGCCATTCTTATGTTCTTTCTCTATTTTCTTTTGTACTGCCCCTTTTCTGAGAGGGTGGGCAGAGATTAGGGAACCTGCTAGTTTGAGGATTTGGAGAAGTTGAATTTATTGTCCTTCACTTCTCAGAATCTGTTTTTTCCCTCCCTCCATACAATGTTGAGAAAATTACTTTTATGTTCATTGAGCAGTTGGGGACCATCTTTTTCCATGAAAGGCTGCAATCCCATGTTGCGGTTTGTGGCTCACTATGAACTATGTAGGATACGGGCCGTGTGTTGTAATGCTAGTCATTACCATCCTGAATTGCTGTGTTTTATTCAGTGGGCAGTGCTGCTGAACAGAGATGGGGACTGAACCCAGATCTGGATCCAAACAGATTGTTTGGGTGTTCCAATCCTAAACCCAGGTCTAGGTCCAGTTGCACGTTTTGATTTGGAGTGTAATAAAGGCGCACCCATCACTGCTCTGGGCACCCTTGTCATTTAAAAAGAACATGCACTAAAATAAATGGACCTGTCAATTCCTGCAGATCAACTGAAATTGCAGCGCTCCCCACAGTCCCCTCACACCAGGCCCTCACATAATAGCTGCCATCTCCCCTTAGTTTTTCTCCATTTCCTTCCATGCTCCTTTAACTGTGGCAACAGGAGAATATTTGCAGTGACAGGGATACATAGTGGTTCTGGGCTCAGGCCTACCCCCAGCCCTATCATTTCTTTCTGCTGCCCAGGCTGCCCCCTTGTACTCACACCTTAGGGGGAAAATTAGATGCCTGAGGCTGTTCCACAGTAACTGCATAATTGGACTCGGTATTGATTAGTATTTATTATTTGTGTTACTGTAGCATCTTGGAGTTTAGTCATGGCTCAGGACCCCATGGCACTGAGTGCTGTACACACCCAGAACACAGAGATGATCCTTGCCCCAACAAGCTGACAATCTAAGTATAAAACAAGAGACAATAGGTGGGAACAGCCAGCAAGGGAGGCCAAGGAAACAGAAAATATTGTTCAGTTTGATGGGCAGGGCTTTGGAGCTGTGCTCCGGCTCTGCTCCAGCTCCAGGCAAAAACCTGCAGCTCCGGAGTTGCTCCGCGCTCCAGCTCCAAAGCCCTGCTTTAACACACTAATTTCCTTCCATCTGACTCCCAAATAGTAACTGTCACTGCCTCTTTCCTTCCTGCATACCAGGAAGCAGGTCTAGGTTTGAACATTACATTTCTATTGATTAAAACCTGTCACTTATTATGCAAATCTCACGATAATCACTTTCTGTAATTTAATGTTGATTCCAAAACTTAATTTTTGAGTCTAAGAATAGCATTTATGAGCTAAATGCAGAGCAATTCACTTCACACTAGGGGTTCCAAGCTGTCACCATCATAAACATTCGGAATGTGTATTCCTTCTCTCCCCCTCCAAATGAATTAAACAAAATGGGCAATTGGTTTATTGTTCTTTGAGGGGGCTTTGAAGAAAAGACAAAAAATAGGGCTGTGCTCTTCTTGTGTGCATGTGTTTTTACTACTGTATAAGAAAGGCTTGAATGTTTTCCCCCATCCCAAGCTTTTTCCTGACTTTTTTTGTTCACATTAGAAATGTGTGTCTAGTCTACTGTGTTTTTTTTTTTTTTTTTTTTTTTTTTTCCCCCTTCTATGGATGACTGTGGATCTGTTAGAATTCTCTCAGGGCTATAATGCAAGTGAAAGCTGATTAATTAACAGAGGAAGTGATGAAGTTTTTACTCAGATTGTTTAAAGGACTTTAAAAACCAAAACCAAACCAAACACCCCCTCCCCCACCCCTGCAAAAACCCAAATATCCTCCCCCACCAATAAACCAAGCAGCTCTTTAACTCAAACACGTGAATCAGCAGTTGGGAGAAAAGCTGTTGTTTATAAAGGGAGTAGGTTGTTGAATTTTAAAGGGCTGACTAACCACATTCTACAGCCGAGACCTCCAAGTGAAGGAACCCGGAGTGGACATTAGTGATAGTTTAAAGATAAAGAACAAGCAGGAGAGAGCATCACACACATTTGTTGTTTTCTGTTTAAAAACCTTTATTTAAAGGTCACCTTTTAAGTGTTTATTTTATCAATGAAAAAGTCAGTACTAGGTACAGGAGGATGATGAGCAAATATTGCTTGTGTCGCTGAAAATCAGCAGAGGGTGATGGAAAATGTCTTTTTATATTACTGGGTTGTAAAAACAAACCAAGTATCCATTGCATTCTACCAGTGAGAGTCTGTGATCAGACTAAAACAACAAGGAGTCTGGTGGCATTTTAAAGACTAACAGATTTATTTGGGCATAAGCTTTCGTGGGTAAAAACCTCACTTCTTCAGATGCATAGGTAGATACAGACTATTACGGCTACCCCCTGATACTTGTGATCAGACTGCATCTCTATGCTGAAGTCATGTTGTTCTGTTTGCAGGCTCTGTTTCATTGAAAATGGATTAGTTGAGGAGCCTCCCTTTGTTTTCTTGGGGGGGTGGGGAATAGCTGTTATTCTGTTTTCAGGGAGTGGTTCTATTATTTTTTGTTTTAAAATCAGGTCATAGTTATGCCACACTGGCTTGCTTGATAAAGCTGACTTTGCTAAAGGTCCGGTTTGTGTGCATCACAAGGCTGAAGTGGGTGGGAGCGGCAGGGACTCTGCTTGACTGATGCTAAATGGCAATAACAAACAGACTTGTTGTCCTTTGCTAGGCAACAAGACAAGTCATTGACTCTCACCCCTTCCTTCAGTTCCAGGCATTAAACAAGTTCTAGACTTCTGCTTTTCTGTTACTAACTTCTGTTCATCACTTAGGACAACACTTTCAAACTTAGGCCTCTAATTTAAATGATTTGCTTTTCAGAGAAGCATAGAACAGCTGAGATGTTTTTTCTTAAGTGTGTACAAATCTATCTGACCCCTTTTCTCTGGAATCTTGTGGTATCATGGGTTTCTTGTGAGTTTTCTATGAGCCAGGTTGGGAATACTATAGTGCTAAAATATCCCCCGTACGTTATGTGACAAGTGAATTCTGTAATGAGCAATGAGAATTTCCGGGGTTTGTTTAAATACTGTAATGAACTGTCTGGGAGTGTATGTATACCATACTCTAAGTAGGGTGACCATATTTTTCCCAAAGGGACACCGCAGTGGCCAGCCGAAGGCCCCCATTTCCCCCCACCCACACGTGGGACCAGTTCACGACCCCCCGCCACCCCCCCGCACAGGTGCTACAGGCCTGCATAGGTGCCACCAACACGCACATAGCTATTATTGAGTCTCCCTTAACTCAATGGTAAGGATCTGTGCTTTTGGAGGAAGAGAATCTGCTTTCTAGCCTCACTGTTGCAGAGAAATTCCAAGTGGCCAAGGTACAGCAAAATGACATTAGTGAAGTCCTGGATAGCTATGGATTTGTTAGTGTTGTAATCTAGAAATTCTGTGCACATTACATAGTGTCACTGCCACAACATGCCCTGTTCTCCGTGCACTTTTTTTGGGCCCTGAAATACTAGGAGAGAAGCCTGTCTCATGATGTTTTCCTGATTTCATTTTGAGTCCCAACCAGGAAGAAGAAAAGGAGAATGCAAAATATGACAGCAAAAAGTTAACTGAACTTTTTTCAGCCTCAACCTTTCCCCTCTCCCTTGACCAAAAGAGAGTCAAGGCTCAGTTTGAATTCTTTTAGGAGATGGACCAAGGAGGTGGTCCAAGATGGAACTGGGGCTAGAGTTTCCATTTGGATTTGACTAATTTGATTTCAATGGATTTTGGCCATAAAAGAGCCAGAAAATAGACCCCTTTTAACTTTGGGATTGTATCCAGAGATCTGAATCAGAATTTCACCTCCATGAAATCCAAAAGAGCTTGGATTGGAGGAATCTGGATTTGATCAGTCTTCAATTCTTTATGCCGAACCATTCTTCCACCTATACATATTTTTTGCCGTGTGTGTTTGTGTATGTATGTGTGTGATATGAGGCTCTTCAGGACATCAGTGTTCAGAGCACAAACTGCAAAGACTCATGAGACCATAATCTCTGGTGATGTAAATTACCACAAGCCCTCTGAAATCAATGGAGCTGTGTCATCTTACACAAGTACAGAGATGCAGAAAATCCAGTCCCAGCTATTTATTTATAACCAAAACATGCAATATAAACACAAAACAAAAGGAAAGGAAAATACAGGCACAAACAATACATCCCCTCACTAGACCCTTGCTGTAGGGCAGCGGTTCTCAAACTGTGGGTCGGGACCCCAAAATGGGTCACAACCCCAGGGCCAGTGTTAGACTGCTGTGGCCCAGGCTGAAGCCAAAGCCCAAGCCCCACCACCCAAGGCTGAAGCAAAAGCTTGAGGGCTTCAGCCCAGTGTGGTGGAGCTCAGGCTTCATCCCCTCTGCCCCTCCCCTGCCCAGGTCGTGTGGCAATTTTTGGTGTCAGAAGGGGGTCATGGTGCAATGAAGTTTGAGAATTGCAGCTGTAGTGCATGCACATCCTTCCTTAATCATTGCTGGTGAAGTACTGCTTTATACCTTGGAGAAGAATTCCATTATGCCCTATTCTTAAAAGGGTACATCCTCCTTCCCAGTAAGAGCTTGCACAGTGTGTGTGTGTGTGTGTGTGTGTGTGTGTGTGGATTAGTTGTCCTCCTTATTGTGAAGGTCATCATCAAGCTGAATTTCTATTTGGAATAATCATTATTACCATGGTTTCTCCTGGGAATGAAACAGCTACCCATTTCCTCTCAAGGAGAGCTTGAAACATATTCTGTGGTTTGTAAATCCTGCTTTGAGATGTTTCAGTGTAAGACCTCCTAAATCAGGTTTTCCTGAGCAATTTCAGTGCTCAGAACCCCAGCAGATGGCCCATGTTCTGATACTTGGACAGAGTTTACAGTTCACAGTTTGTCCCTTTAAATGTTCAGGTGCAAGTTCAGATAAGGCAGCATCAAGCTACTGTGAAAGGGCTGCATGGAATGTGGCTATGACAGATGCAGTTCCAACAGCCTCATCTTGGTAGTCATGCTGCTGAATATGTAATTAAAGCTTGGTAATACAGCTTTGTGATGCTCACCAGAGAAGTAGTGTTGTGTTTAAATTCTCAGATTACATAACCCAATGAGCCACTCATATGTTTAATTGAGATTAGAAGTAGCTAGATGATCATAGTGCCCCCTACACCTTATACCTCTCTACTCAAATCTCTTGTCCTGCCTTTTCAGTGTCCAGGCTAGAAATTAAATGGAATGGCTTGTTTGCTGTACAGGGCATAATTTAAAAAAAATATCAGAAACCCTGTCTCACCTTGTCATCTTTCTCCTTCCATCTGGGTAGGGTGAGTGTGATCAATGAAGTGCTCTATGGCAGTACAAAAACCACCCTCAAATTCTTCTGTTTTTAATATGGGGAAAATCCCAGGGGTGTATCTGATCTCAAAATCCCTGGATCAAGCTTTGTGGGTGCTTTTCAGGATCTGGTTCTGAGGTCTGCATACCACTCATGTGCTGAATCATAAACCTGGATCAGAATGTCCTGAAGTTAGATGTATGGAGTTTGGAAATTCAGATCTGAATTGCATGACTTGGACCCAATATATTAGAGAACTGTAAATCCATTCCTTTTTTTGCGCATTATTAATTTCAGATTGTTATTCAGATATTTAAAATTATATACTAGGTACCTAGAATCCTTATTAAATGACTTGTCTTCTCTCCCACTCTTTGATTTCCTTGAGGGATCAAATTGGAATTTAAAACATTGAATTGTGAGGAACCACAGTTACTTTCATGACATTATGATGTCCTAGCTTCAGGATTATTGTTTCACTGCAAGAAAGGCTGAAGTAGGAGGTGCAATCTTGCAATGTATATGATCAATTAGGAGGACTTGCAGTGTTTCTTTCTTGGAAGTGTCTAGCCCTGCTGGCTGCAGAGGAAAGCTTGAAAATGTGACTGCTAAAAGCTCAGTGCCCAGAAGGCAAATAAAAAAATCTCTAAATATATTATTTGTAAAAATCTCTTGAGTTTTAAGCCAGTCATATGATTTTTGAACACTTGGGAGTTGGCTTATTTTTCAAAGGTGGGCATCTTAAAAAAGACATTCAAATTCTGCATTGGGATGCTTAAATTACACTTTGTCATAGAAGACAGACACACAGGCAAATAGTGTCAGATTCAAGTTCCTCAAAGTAAATTGAAACACTCCCATTGATTTCCGTGGTCTTTGGATCTGGCCCATATATCATGTACTGATCTAAATGTCCTGTTGAGATGCCCATGTTTGAAAATTTGGCCATTAAGTGTTTTCAATAATAGCAAATGGAACAAAAAAAGGTGCTCACCAAGTCACCTCCTGTATAAACAATTCCCCATTCCATCCCCAAATGATCTGCATGAATGAACCTCTAAAATATTTTAGGTTGTGTCCTTTAGTCCACAGATTGCTAGTGAAAATTGCTCATGTTCCTGTAATTCTCCGCTCTCTTCAATTTCATTATGTTGTTACATAGGATACAGATGTTAGTTTCATGTTACTTTGCCTTTTACTCTAAGGAAATAGAGAAAATGATATTCTCTAAACTCAGGCCTTCCATTTCCCCTGACCTCATGTCTATCCTGACTAAGCAGATAATCATCTGCTGATTTTTCTTTTTCCCTCTTGCTTTGTATTGCTGGATTTTTGTCCTTCATGCTCTTATTCTGATGTATCTCTGAGATGAGGTTATTGGTGAGCTGCTCTTGTAATGTATTTCTACACTTGCACTGTGTAAGAATTGGCATAAAGCGTACACATGGTTCGTATCAGATGTATGTTATATTGCTCAGTAGCAGGTGAGGTGCAGCTCATGATCTCAATTTCGTGATGCACAATAACAGAGAGCATGGCCCAATATTTAAAGATGGCAGTTGGAGACAGGCTTCTAGCTTCTTTTCTCAGCTCTGTTGCTGACTGTGTTACCTTGAACAAGTAGCTTTATTTCTCTGCCACATATTTTATTAGCAGTAGGTGATGCACCAAGCAGGAAGACTTGTAGAAAACAACTTTATTATATGGGCCGAGAGGCCAATGTTACGTGTTGATGTTCTACTCTTTGTCTAGCAACAACCCAGCCGTGAATCGCATTCTTGAGCCCCTGGTTCCTTACCAACATGAATTCCCCATGAAACCTGATCCTCATTCTCTAATTCCACCCATCATACTACAGCATAGTTCCCATTCTACAGATGGATAAACAAAAACATCTTACTTCCCTCACAAAGCTGGTATGAAACCTGCTTTGGTAAATGTTTGTAATATTCCTTACGACTCTTAGCTGAAAGGTGCTACAATAGCACCAATGACCATGATAAAATAGAATTTACTCATGTTCTAGACTAGAGGAATGAGTGCTGGATTAGGAATCAAGATCTCCTGGTTTCTAATCCTGGTGCTAGTAACTAATTATGACTACATTTTCCACTGATTCTTTGGTGCCTCAGTTTCTGGGTCAGATTCTTTCAGAGGGATTTAGCACCCATAGCAACTTTTAATTTCAGTTAGAGTTGTAATCTCCGACTTCTGAAAATCAAGCCCAAGTTAGGCAACCAGAAATGGAGGTGGCAAAAATCAGTAGGTGCTTTTGAAAATTGTGGCCATAGTGTACATTTCTGGATAAATAATTTACTTAACCTCCTTTTCCATTTCTTTATCTGTAAAATCGGTGTGATTATATGTAACCTAAAGGGGGTTGTGAGGTTTAAATTGAAATTGCACTATTCTTTGGGCATGTAAAGGATGCTAAAGGTTCTTATTCTGAAATTCAGATTCTGAGTTTTTGATTTAAAAGCAGAGGGATACAAACAAATATTTCAAAGAGTATCTGTCTACATCTAATGTCCTGTATTATAAGAGTTTTGTATAGCTAAATGTTTATTGGGATGGGTGAGGGAGGGTATCTGGCACCAAGTAATTTGTTTGAACAAAGAAAGGGAAAGCTTTTACACTGTGTTCTAATTAGTCAATCAAATTTTGTGTTCACTTTTACTGGGTCTGGCATTGTTTGGTGGAATCTAAAATAGGTTATGAATGTATTTGTCAGGAAAGATAAATCTGTAAGAACTGTTGCATTCAATACATTTCCTTTTTAAGTAGAAACAATATAAAGAGCTTAATTCAGCACTGAATAAATCTCACTTTTGTTGCACTGATTGTATAAAATCCTGGGCTGCTCTACTATGTGTTTGCCTCACACTGTTTATATTACCTAAAATGTCATTCCAGAACAGAGCTTGGCGTAGGACTGCAGTGAAAGCCATTTCATTCCATGTATGGACCTGATCTCCCAAAGCTATTTTAGTGGGCAGCTAGAAAGTATTCCTTTGTGAGCTGTCATTTTGTTTGTGTTGATGTGTGTTAGATAGTTTGATGGGGTGGCTATGTTCCTCTGAAATGCTGTGCTGTGCACTTTCCAGGAAGGGGCAGGGCAAGTTGTGGTTTTCATTTTGTT
Organism: Malaclemys terrapin pileata; assembly: GCF_027887155.1. NCBI lineage: Eukaryota > Metazoa > Chordata > Testudines > Emydidae > Malaclemys > Malaclemys terrapin. The sequence continues at coordinate 54,380,014 of NC_071511.1, read as the reverse complement.
TTGTTAAAACCATATCTTGACATTCTGACCCCGTTAGTTTAGGTCGTGGTAAAATTGTCTAAACCCTTCTGCGTTTTGAAGTGGGATCCATTTAAAAACTCAAAGGGCCAGATTCCCTAGTGGCTGTTAATCAGCACTGATGACAATAGAGCTATAGCCATTTTACACCAGTTGAGGATGTAGTTCCAACATTCACAATTCAATCTTCGGAAACTGGGGTTTCTCCCTGTACTCAGCACAAGATTGTAAACTGGTGGAGAGCATCAGCTGGTTCACCAATGGAAAGAAAAGACCTTCCATCAGCAAGTTTCTTCCTCAAGGTTTTAGTCTTAGGGCTAAATTATGGCATTTAGCCACATTCCTCAAATAGGGGAAGACACGCTGCCCCAGGAGGAGCCTGCCTGAGACACAATATCCCCTGCAGCTGCTCCCTGAAGGGTGAGGAAGGGGTACACATGCACCAAACAGTAGGTTGGGTACAGTGCTCTTGTAACCTACACGCCTCCTGGGTGTGGTGTTCTGTCCCATCTAGTGACACTGAGACCAGAGAGAGAGAGAAATTAGAGAGAAATTAATGAGTCTGCTACAGCCTTAGCTAATAGCTACATGGCTTTTAGCTCATGCAGTAGAGGCTCGTGCATTTAACTCCAGAGGTCCCAGGTTTGATCCTGACTGTGGTCTGTTGGTGTTACACTCTCCCTTATGATTTTTAGAGAAAATTGGTTAAAATGAAGAAAAATAAAGTTTATATAATCAGGAACAGTATCAAGCACCTCCTCTGCAAATACATAGCCTGGATATATCCCAGCCATGTGCTAGCTCCTCATTTTCTCGTTCTGTTGTAGCTAGCTAGTAGCTGTTCTTACATGGTTGCCTGCCTCCCCCAAGATTCTAATGAGGTCTTTCTTGTGTTCTGGAGGATTTTCCTTTTGTAGCAAGAGGGCAGTTCTGCCTATCTGCCCATTCAGCTCTTGGCTGCTTTGTTGAGGCTACCAACTGGTACCAACCATGATGATGGACTTGTGAGTTTTGGAGACTTAGGACCAGATTTTCAAAGGTATATGGGGGCCTAAAGATGCATCTGGACACCTAATGGGATTTCAAAAGCCCTAAGCAGGTTGGGCACCCAACTCCCCTTGTAAATCCCACTAGGTGCCTAAATACCTCTGGTAAATGTGACCCATAGATGCTAGGAGTTGAACTGAAAGCACTAATATAGTACCCAGAGACCATGCAACAGCTGTTAGTGGTTTTCAGTGCCTTAGGAACTGAGCTAGATTCAAACTGTTGGTGTGGGGATGAAAGACTGGGTATTTGTTACTAAGCCCCTCATCCTTCCAGCATATCCTGAGTTACTTACTTCATTGTTGTGACTGTAGGATGTTAAAGAAGACCATGTATCTTAAAGCTGGGGTTGGAGTAAGCATGGGTGCCACCAAAACACATTCAAGGAGTGAACCATGCACTGGCCCATTTCTCAAAATATCTGGGCTGCGTTCTCACATCAGGGCACACCTACTCCCTGCTGAGAAAATAGGGGTTTAGAAGGGATATCAGAAGATGTTAGGGCCACCTCCATTTCTCCCTTTTGAATGCAGCATCTTTTTCAGTGAATTTAGTGCTGGTACAGCAATAATTTTGATATCTAGGTCGATGTTCATTGGGTCAATCAGACACATTCATTTGTCCCCACAAATGAATTACTTTTACCCATCAGATAGTCTTGTCTGTTTATTTCTAGTCTGATTTCAAATGGCCAAGTGAATGTGCTTCCCCTACAGCCCTTGAAAAACATTTTTATTGCCTAATAGATCTAGTCAAATCTAGAATTCATTGGGCAGTGCAGGACACTATTCTAGTGCACATGAAAATGGGGGAGAGCCGGCATGACCATCATTAACGCATTCATACTAGGAAGAAGCAAGATCATGCTAGCGTATTAATGTATCCCTCTCTGGTGCATCAGTCACATATGGAAGTTTATGGGCCTGGTCCGTTAAGCAATAGAGGCTTATGCTTTTAGAGATAAGTCCCAGGTTCAGTTCCTGCAGATGGCCCAGTCAGGGCACTGTTACACTTGAAGAAAGAGGTGGATAATCGCCAATGGCAAAATAGAAAACCTGTTACACACTTCCACCTTAATTGAATTGGCTCGTTAGCACTGACCCCCCTTTCCCCCCACACACTTGGTAAGGCAATTCCCATCTTTTCATATGCTGTGTATTTATACCTCCCTACTGTATGTTCCACTCCATACATCTGATGAAGTGGGTTTAACCCACGAAAGCTTATGCCCAAATAAATTTGTTAGTCTCTAAGGTGCCACAAGGACTCCTCATTGTTTTTGCTGTTACACAGTGACGTTGACAGAAACCCATAAGCCTATGTTATGCTAATGACACCTCCAATTTCCTGCAATATTCTGCCTCCAAAAAGTAGTTTGAAAAATGAAGGCAAATTTCTTTGGCTGGGATTTCCAAAGGTGCCTAATGCAGTTGGACACCCACCTCTCATGGGTTTTCAGTGGATGTTGGGCACCTATATCTCTCAGCGTCCTTTGAAAAAATCTCAGCCTTGATCTCCTCATTGGGAAAACTCAAGAGCTCTTTTCTTGTAATGCTATGTATGGAAAAAACAAAGCAAGCCTCTTCAGTACAGCAGTTGCAAAAGGCTTTGTAAACACAGCTGGGAAAATGTGATTGTATATGTATTGATAATAACAATTCATCTCCTTTTAAAAAATATCAAAACTGAAGAGTGAGCTGTAAAATGGAAGCTTTTAGATCCCTTCTAAAGTATTCTATTGTAGCTTCCTGAATGCATACGCCTCCTTCTTTTGATACAATAGGCACTTTGGTTTTGCCCTGGGTTGCATACCAAATACAGTTAGTCAATGAATATTTAATTTCTATTAAGGCAGGGACACTGTTACATAAAGAAAATGCTTTGTGTATGGAAGGCCTCATCTTGCACCAGTATTGCATTGTAATAACCCCACTGATATCAGTTGAATTACTCCTGATTTAAATCAGTAATTCCAAGGGCAGAATTAGCCCTCAAAACCTCAATATTTCTGATAGTTTATACTCTAACATGAGGAACCACAACAGATGTTTCTGTAAGTGTAGCCCAAGAGGTTGCATTGTTCTAAAAAGCAAACTCACTGTCTCTGTATAGGTTAGGTTTGCCAGGTGCCCAGTTTTCGACTGGGACGCCTGGTCGAAAAGGGACCCTGGCGGCTCCAGTCAGCACCGCCAACTGGGCCGTTAAAAGTCCGGTCAGCGGTGCTGCAGGTCTAAGGCAGTCTAGTCCCTATCTGTCCTGCCACCGCGCTGCACCCTAGAAGCAGCCAGCAGGTCCGGCTCCTAGGCGTGGGGGACCTGCTGCCTCATAGACTCATAGACTTTAAGGTCAGAAGGGACCATTATGATCATCTGGTCTGACCCCCTGCATGCTGCAGGCCGCAAGACCCTTCCCTGGACTCTGCCGTTGAAGTCCCCAATCCTGTGTTTTAGTGACTTCAATTGGCTGAGACCCTCCTGCTAGTGATCCCTGCCCCATGCTGCGGAGGAAGGCGAAAAACCTCCAGAGGCTGAGCCAATCTACCCTGGAGGAAAATTCCTTCCCGACCCCAAATATGGCGATCAGTAATACCCCGAGCATGTAGGCAAGAGTCTCTAGCCTGACCCTTGTTGGCCATTATGCTATTTACGTACCATTGCTTGGTTTTCCTTGGCTACTATGTTTTACCATTAAACCATTCCCTCCATAAACTTATCTAACTTAATCTTAAAACCAGACAGGTCCGTCGCCCCCACCGTTTCCCTCGGAAGGTCGTTCCAATATTTCACCCCTCTGACGGTCAGAAACCTTCGTCTAATTTCAAGCCTGAACTTCCCCACGGCCAGTTTATATCCATTCGTTCTCGTGTCCACATTAGTACTAAGCTGGAATAATTCCTCTCCCTCCCTTGTATTAATCCCTCTAATATATTTGAAGAGAGCAATCATATCCCCCCTCAGCCTTCGTTTTGTCAGACTAAACAACCCAAGCTCCTCTAATCTCTTTTCATACGACAGGTTTTCCATTCCTCTGATCATCTTAGTCGCCCTTCTCTGCACCCGTTCCAGTTTGAGTTCATCTTTTTTAAACATGGGAGACCAGAACTGCACACAGTACTCCAAATGAGGTCTCACCAGCGCCTTATACAACGGAAGCAGGACCTCCTTATCCCTACTAGATATACCTCGCCTAATACATCCCAAGACCGCATTGGCTTTTTTCACCGCCACGTCACATTGTCGACTCATAGTCATCCTGCGGTCCACAAGGACCCCTAGGTCCTTCTCCTCTTCCGTTACTTCTAACCAATGCGTCCCCATCTTGTAACTAAAATTGTTATTAGTCATCCCCAAGTGCATCACCTTACACTTTTCACTATTAAATTTCATCCTATTTCTGATACTCCAATTCACAAGCTCATTCAAGTCTCCCTGCAGAATATCCCTATCCTCCTCTGAATTTGCAACTCCTCCCACCTTCGTATCATCCGCAAACTTTATCAGCCCACTCTTGCAATCGGTTCCGAGGTCAGTTATAAATAGATTAAATAAAATGGGTCCCAAAACCGAACCTTGAGGCACTCCACTAGTAACCTCCCTCCAACCCGACAATTCACCCTTTAATACGACCCGCTGCATTCTCCCCATTAACCAATTCCTTATCCACCTCTCGATTTTCATATCGATCCCCATGTTTTCCAGTTTAACCAATAATTCCTCATGGGGTACAGTATCAAATGCTTTACTGAAATCCAGGTATATTAGGTCCACCGCATTTCCCTTATCTAATAAGTCCGTTACTTTCTCAAAGAAGGAGATCAGATTCGTTTGGCACGATCTGCCCTTCGTAAAACCATGCTGTAATTTATCGCAATTGCCATTAACCTCAAGGTCCTCAACTAGTTTCTCTTTCAGAATCTTCTCCAGCACCTTGCACACTACAGATGTTAAACTAACAGGCCTGTAGTTACCCGGATCACTTTTTTTCCCTTTCTTGAAAATAGGAACCACGTTGGCTATTCTCCAGTCTAACGGGACCACCCCCGAGTTTACAGATTCATTAAATATAATCGCTAATGGGCCTGCTATTTCCCACGCCAATTCCTTCAATATTCTCGGATGAAGATCGTCCGGTCCTCCCGACTTAGTCCCATTAAGGCGTTCAAGTTTTGTTTCTACCTCGGATGCGGTAATCCCCCATCCTGTATGCCCCTCTGTAACGGTGCTAGTATCCCTAATACCTTCATTGGCCTCATTAAACACCGATGCAAAATATTCATTGAGATATTGCGCCAGGCCTGGATTATCTTTAATCTCCTCTCCGGCTATAGTCTTCAGCGGTCCCACTTCTTCTTTCTTTGCTTTCTTCCTATTTATATGGCTGTAAAACCTTTTACTATTGCTTTTAATTCCCTTCGCTAGGTCCAACTCTACACGGCCTTTGGCCTTTCACACTCTATCTCTACATTCTCACTCTATCTCTACATTGAGAGCACTGGCTCTGCACTCCCATTGGCCGGTTCCTGGGGGGGGGGGGGGGCAGTGCCTGTGGCCGACAGCAGTACATAGTCTCCTGGCCCCTCCCACCTAGGAGCCAGATCTGCTGGCTGCTTCTGGGACACAGCACAAAGCCAGGACAGGCAGGGAGCCTGCCTTAATACCGCTGCGCCTCAGATCGGGAGCTGTCCAAGGTAAGCCTGCCCCCCCCCAAACCTGAGCCCCAATCCCCTGCCCCAGCCCTGAGCCCCCCCCAAACCTGGAGCCCCCTCCTGCACCCCAAACTGCTCATTCCCAGCCCCACCCCAGAGCCTGAAAGCCTAGTCAGAGCCCTCAACCCCTTGCACCCCACACCCTGCCCCAGCCCAAAGCCCCCTCTCACTCCCTGAACCCCTCATCCCTGGCCCCAGCCCAGAGCCCATATCCCCTCCCACACCCCAACCCCCTGCGCCAGCCCAGAGCCCCCTCCTGCACTCCAAATCCCTCAGCCGCAGCCTGGAGCCCCCTCCTGCACCCCTGGCCCCACCCCAGAGCCTGTACCCCCTCCCACATCCCAACCCCCCCGCCTCATCCTGGAGCCCCCTCCTGCACTGCAAATGCCTCATCCCCAGCCCAAACCCAGAACCTGCACCCCCAGCCAGAGCCCCCTCCTGTACCCTGAACCCCCCATTTCTGGACCCTCCCTGGAGCCCTCTCCCCCAGTTCTGTCACCACACATAATAAATAATAATACAGTAGTCAGGAAAGGGGCTAATTACACTGGTCTACAATTTTTGAGAAGTCGTCTGCTTCAGAGATAAAATGTGCTATTTATTATGTATTTTGATGTGCTGAATTCAAATATGACAATTAAAACAACTGGCTACTGTTTCTAAGATATTTAAGTTTTTACATTTTATGTCTATGTATATTGTGTAGATAGTAGAGTTTTAATCATAAATTGTAAACCTAGGTCTTTTCATGTGTTTATGGTTGCTTTACATGATCATATTTCTCCTGTCCTGTTTATGTAACACTTTAAAAATCAGCAAAAGGGTTCTATAAATAACATTTATTATGAAACAAAAGGCAAAAAACTATTATGTACAAAGTTTAGTCCTATTCAGTGTCTACTCAGCGCTTCTTGGCTTGTCTCTTGTATTCATTAAATGGAGCATCTCTTGTCACTGTCCAGCAATAGTCTGCAAGCATTGATGGGCTCCATTTGCCCTGATAGCGTTTCTCCATTGTTGCAATGTCCTCGTGAAATCACTCGCCGTGCTTGTCGCTCACTGCTCCGCAGTTTGGTGGAAAAAAATCTAGATGAGAGTGCAAAAAATGTATCTTTAGTGACATGTTGCAACCAAGGCTTTTGTATGCCTTGAGGAGGTTTTCCACCAACAACCTGTAGTTGTCTGCCTTGTTGTTTCCGAGAAAATTTATTGCCACTAACTGGAAGGCTTTCCATACCGTCTTTTCCTTGCCACGCGGTGCATGGTCAAATGCATCATCTCGAAGAAGTTCACAAATCTGAGGACCAACAAAGACACCTTCCTTTATCTTAGCTTCACTTAACCTTGGAAATTTTCCATGGAGGTACTTGAAAGCTGCTTGTGTTTTGTCAATGGCCTTGACAAAGTTCTTCATCAGACCCAGCTTGATGTGTAAGGGTGGTAACAAAATCTTCCTTGATTCAACAAGTGGTGGATGCTGCATCTGAAGAAGTGAGGTTCTTACCCACGAAAGCTTATGCTCCCAGTACTTCTGTTAGTCTCAAAGGTGCCACAGGACCCTCTGTTGCCTTTTCCTCCCAGGCTCCAATGACTGTCGGAGTGGCCAATCTTTCTTGATGTAATGGGAATCTCTTGCACGACTATCCCATTCGCAGAGAAAACAGCAGTACTTTGTGTATCCAGTCTGCAGACCAAGCAAGAGAGCAACAACCTTCAAATAGCCACAAAGCTGCCACTGATGTTGGTCATAGTTTATGCACCTCAAAAGTTGTTTCATGTTGTCATAGGTTTCCTTCATATGGACTGCATGACCAACTGGAATTGATGGCAAAACATTGCCATTCTGCAGTAAAACAGCTTTAAGACTCGTCTTCGATGAATCCATGAACAGTCTCCACTCATCTGGATCGTGAATGATGTTGAGGGCTGCCATCACACCATCGATTGTTGTTGCAGGCTACAAGATCACCTTCCATGAAGAATGGGACAAGAACCTTTTGACGGTCACAGAACATGGAAACCCTAACATCACCTGCCAAGAGATTCCACTGCTGTATTCTGGAGCCCAACAGCTCTGCCTTACTCTTGGGTAGTTCCAAATCCCTGACAAGGTCATTCAGCTCCCCTTCTGTTATGAGGTGTGGTTCAGAGGAGGGGGATGGGAGAAAATGTGGGTCCTGTGACATTGATGGTTCAGGACCAGAAGTTTCATCCTCTTCCTCTTCCTCGACTGACTCAAGTGAGAATGATTCTGGTGCATCAGGAGCCGGCAGTCCTTCTCCGTGGGGTACTGGGCATATAGCTGATGGAATGTTTGGATAATGCACAGTCCACTTTTTCTTCTTTGACACACCTTTCCCAACTGGAGGCACCATGCAGAAGTAACAATTGCTGGTAGGATCTGTTGGCTCTCTCCAAATCATTGGCACTGCAAAAGACCTAGATTTCCTTTTCCTGTTCAACCACTGGCGAAGATTTGTTGCACAAGTGTTGCAGCATATGTGTGGGGCCCACCTCTTGTCCTGATCTCCAATTCTGCAGCCAAAATAAAGGTGATAAGCTTTCTTAACCATAGTGGTTATACTGCGCTTTTGTGATGCAAAAGTCACTTCACCACAAACATGGCAGAAGTTATCTGCACTGTTCACACAAGTACGAGGCATCTCTCCTCACTTTGGCTAAACAGAAATGTGTCCCTTTGCAAAATCAAACACTGACAAATAAGAGAGCACGACACTGTATGATTTCTAGAGCTGATATAGGGCAATTTGTTCAGCAGGGTGATGTAAACTTCGTTATGATTGTTATTCATATGACGTCTAGGAATAACATGATGCAATTCATATCGTATATGACGCAATACCAGCTTCAGATTGCATCATTCATTGTTTTGCCTAAAAAGCAAGTACTGTCCAAACCCAGTCATAGATTTATTCATAGATCCAGTCAAAGATGTATTTTAGTCATTTCTGGTTTAAATTGAGATTCCCTTCCCTTTAGAACTCACTTATCCTCCTCCATTCCCAAGTCAAGGGTCGTATATACTGACCCAATATCATATCTTGAAAACTAGAGCCAATCAACAATTTTAAGCATCATTTTCGTTCTCAGTGACCCAGAATTAGTAAAGTTTGACTACATTTATTTCAGAAGCATTTTGGCTGTAGAGCAGTGTTAGAGGCTCATTAAAGCAGGGATATAAAGAGAAACCAAACATTAGAATGTCTGGAAATTAAGTTGATATATCCAGCCTCCTTCCCCACTGCTCTGATCCATTGCAACCAAAAGTGAATTAAGGTTAAATAGAACCCAGAGCCATCAAAACTGAGTCCGTGGCAAGATTTCTCCCTCCCAAATGGCCTCATCTTCCATCCACTTTTGGTTCCTCAATGTGCCTCCGGTTGGCTGTGCCCTGTGCAGATGCCTACTGCTGACTCCCTGCTTAGTCTAGGACATCTGCTTGCATGAGGGTGTGGACCCTGCCTTAATCCACTTCTCATTGCAACCCAAACCGTAGCAATGAATGGGACTTTAAGAGTTCACATGAACAAAGTGTTTTGATATGAGACATTGCAACCTGAGAATAGAGCAACATGGTGTTGTGTGACTTTATTAGCTCATGCCTAGGATGCAGTGATCTGTCCTTTCGATAACATGCTTGGAATGCCCTAAAATATTGTGTTTGTGTTTGTCATCTGTGCCTACTGGAAAGAGCTAAAATGGTGCACGCACAGTAACAATCAGTCAATAATAATTCACTGTGAAGGGTTTACTCTTCAAACATGAGCTAAAAAGATTTGTGAGGAAATCAACAATGAAAAGAAATACAGAGTGCAAAATTGCTTTTTGCACCAGCTGCTTTGTGGTGTGTTTCTCTTTCCAGAGGATGCTTTTTGTAGCTCTCTTTCCAGAGCGATGAACAAAACTGTAAGAGAAGAGGCCGAAATCTTGATCAGATACTTCAATGTGTGCTCTGGAACATTAGATGCTGTGTGTCATGGAAAAATTTGTTTTTTGTTTTTGTTTTTAAAAATAATCACGGTGAAGAAGATCTATGGCTATTATTCTTTGCTTAGTTTCAAGAACAAGATTCAGACTCTGGGAATAGTGTTTGACTTGTTATCTTGGAGTTTTAAGTTTTCAAGCTTTACTGCTTAGTGCTAAATCAAAGGAAAATAGTGCAAGTTTCTCAGTAGCTACAGAAGCTTTCAGATTTCCTTCCAAGGCTTCTTCCAGGTCATTCAGCTTTTCCACTCCTTGACTTATAACAATAAAATGATAAACTGTCTTAACTTGAGCTTGGATCTTGACATGAAGCAGTAGGGGCAGCAATGTTATATGGCTTGAGTTTCCACATGGCTAGTTTTTATGGCTGCAGTTCCCTGTAGTCAGGAAAGACAGTTGAAACTCATTTTTTAAACTGCTTTATTAAATAAAAATAAACGGCCCTGTGTTTTTTAAAACACAACTACCCATAGTTTGTTTTTTAATTTATTTTATTTTTCTACTTAAAAATAGGTTTGTATGGTATGGGCCAAGGATCAGAGGTCAAATTCAGGCCTTCCAATGGAGCTTGCACCTGTGTATAACCTGCCTGAATTTGGCCTACTGTCTTTGAATAGTTGTGAAAGCTGGGCAATTTTCTCTTGAATGCTACATTTTCTATTGGCTTGTCAGCCGATTAGCCCCCACGGAGTGCTCCCTAAACCCGTTCCATCAGAACCAAGTCTCAGTAAAAGTTAACAGTGCAGAATTTCCTCCGTATATGAAGTGGGGACTGAACCAAATGAACTTGGCTAGTGCTTCAATATGTCTGTGCACATCTCTCTCCTCCCTCATCGCTCTGTCACACTGTATCAAGGAGGTCACTAAAGAGATGGTCTGTCTAGTTCCTGCACTGGCAGGCAGGGCCAGTACAAGGATATTTTGTGCCCTAGGCAAAACTTCCACCTTGCGCTTCCCTCCCCCCCTCCTTTCCCCCGGAGCATGTATGTAGCAAGCTATATCCATAGATCTCAAATGCTTTACAAAAGCAAGAAAGTTTCATTATACTTGTGTTACAGATGGGGTAACTGAGGCACAGAGCCACCCTGACTTGCCCAAGATGACACAGTAAGTCAGTGGCAGAACCCAGGTTGTACTCATTCACAGGTCTGTACCCTTTCCACTGAATCCTACTGCCTGCTTCCCTCCTGGGTACAGTGTTGGGAAGAGGGAGGTGAGCTGCTACTTTTTTCCCTTGGTGTCTCCACTGCAGCAATGGGACTGTTGCCGGGTTATTTGATGAGCAGGCCCTGTCTCTCTCCTCTGCCCCAAAGCATTTATAACAGAATTAATCTGGAGACAGGTGCAGTCTGTCCTTCAGGCCTGACCCAAAGGCCAATGGAAGTTTTGGATCCGTGTCTTGGTCACTCGGCAAAGCCGCAGACAGGGCCGGCTCTGGCTTTTTTGCCGCCCCAGGCAAAAAAGCCGCCGGCCGCCCCCCCCCCCCCCCCATGGGGGGGGAGGGCGGCCGGCGCCCCGGGGGGAGGGCAGCAAACCCCGGCGGGGGCTCCGCTCTACCCCCGGGGGGAGGGCGGCGAGCCCGGCCGTGGCCCCGCTCTCCCCGGGGGCTGGAGTGCCGCGCAGCCCCCCTCCAGGTGCCGCCCCAAGCACAAGCTTGGTGGGCTAGTGCCTGGAGCTGGCCCTGGCCGCAGATGTCCTAACCTCTCCCCCCCACGTCAGCCCCCCTTCCCCACCGCCCTCTGCCTGTCAGGCTCCCCAGTGCACCGGGACCTGCCCCCACGACCTGACACCATGTGGAAGGCAGTGCCTGGCTGGGCCCCGTCTTGTCCTGATCACCCCTCCACGTGGCCTGGCCCCGGCCAATGGGTGGCTGCAGCCAGGCGCCGGGGGATGTGAGCAGCTGGGCCCCCGCCCCGCTTCACCGGCTGCTCCGGGCTCCCCTCCATAGGCCCCAGGCGGAGCTCGCCCGGCTCAGGCTCATGTCCCCGAAGGTGCGGGCGGCAGTGCGGCCTGCAGGTCGGGCCGGGAGTCTGCACGCGACCAACTCCAACAGGCCATGTGGCCCTGCCCCCGGGGCAGACTGAACCACTGCGACCTCTAGCAGGGAATACAGGGCTGCACTTTCTGTCCCCTCCCAGTTGGAGAGATGGTATCTCCCACAGAGCCCTGCACTCAGCTGGTTGCTGCTCTTTGGGCACCGCTTTTTGGTGCCTCCAAATCTTGGCGTCCTAGGCGGCCACCTAGTGGTTACACCGGCCCTGCTGGCAGGAGCTGTAGCTGAATGGTTCTCCTTCTAAATGAGTTAAAAGCAGATCCACTAAAGACTGGGGACCACCTCTTTTGCTGGTGTAGATCTTCACAGCTCCACTGCAGGCAGGATAGGGTTGCCAGGTGTCCGGTTTTCGACCAGAACGCCTGGTTGAAAAGGGACCCTGGTGGCTCCGGTCAGCACCGCCAACCGGGCCGTTAAAAGTCTGGTCAGCAGTGCTGCAAGGCTAAGGCAAGTTAACTGCCTGTCCTGGCTCTGCGCTGCTCCCCGAAAGCAGCCAGTAGATCTGGCTCCTAGGAGGGGGCGGCCACAGGGCTCTGTGTGCTGTCCCCACCCCAAGCACTGGCTCCACACGCCCATTGGCCGGGAACCAGGGACAGTGGGAGCTGGGGTGGGGTGGGGGAGCAGTGCCTGCAAGTGAAAGCAGTGTGCAGAGCCCTGTGGCCCCCCTCGCCTAGGAGCCAGATTTACTGGCCGCTTCTGGGGTGCAGCGCAGAGCCAGGATGGCAGGGAGCCTGTCTTAGCCCTGCTACACGGCTGACCGGGAACTGCCCAAGGTAAGCCCATGCCCTAACCTTGAGCCCCTGCCCCAGCCCTGAGCTTCCACCAAACCCGGAGCCTCTTCCTGCAACACAAACCCCTCATCCCCACCACCCGCCCAGAGCCTGCACCCCCCAGTCCAGAGCTCTCACCCCCTTCCTGACACCAAAGTCCCTGCCCCAGCCTGGAGCCCCCTCCCGCACCCTGAACCCCTCATTTCTGGCCCCACCCTGGAGCCCACACCCCCAGTTAGAGCCCTCACCCCCTCCCAACCCCCCAGCCCAGTGAAAGTGGGTGAGGTTGGGGGAGAGTAAGCCACTGAGGGAGGAGGAATGTAGTGAGCAGGGGTGGGGCCTTGGGGAAGGGATGGGGCTAGGGTGTTTGGTTTTGTGTGATTAGAAAGTTGGCAGCCTGAGGCAGGAGAGCTATGCTAGTTTACACCAGCTGAGAATCTGGCTCTGCCCTTCTCGTTTATTGGATGCATCTTAGAGACAGGGAGGGACCCATCGAGCAGATTGCCAGTTTGAATTGCTCCCTCTCCATACATGCTCCCTCCACAGCTTGGCGTCTGGAAAGATCCTTTATTCAAGCCTTTGGTTAGGAATGATCAATAAATAGTGGATAAAGCAGGAGTCAGCAACCTTTCAGAAGCGGTGTGCCGAATTTTAATTTATTCACTCTAATTTAAGCTTTTGCGTGCCAATAATACATTTTAAAGTTTTTAGAAGGTCTCTTTCTATAATATATAACTAAACTATTGTATGTAAAGTAAATAAGGTTTTTAAAGTGTTTAAGAAGCTTCATTTAAAATTAAATTAAAATGCAGAGGCCCCCGGACCGGTGGCCAGGACCCGGGCAGTGTGAGTGCCACTGAAAATCAGCTCTCGTGCCGCTTTCGGCACCCGTGCCATAGGTTGCCGACCCCTGGGCTAAAGCATCAATATAAACAAACTGCTTTTGTCATACTGGCCATGCCTCAGATGAACTGGACAGAATAATAATTTGTTGTTTGTATTATAGCACTACCCAGAGGCCCTGATCTAGGATCAAGGCCCCATTCTGCTAGTTGCTAGACATATATAAAATAGCAAGACAGTATCTGCTCCAAAGAGCTTACAATCTAACCAGGTGTTGCTATGCAAATGCATTTTGTCTGCTGGCGAAGGAAAATGTCTTGACTTATCTGTCTAGCCAAGGGGTGGAATGAGGAAATGTAAACTTGGGAGAAAGCGGAAAACATTTTCACTTAGGTCTGGTCCACACTAACCCCCCACTTCGAACTAAGATACGTAGCTGAAGTCGAAGTACCTTAGTTCGAACGTACCGCGGGTCCAGACGTGACAGGCAGGCTCCCCCGTCGACTCCGTGTACTCCTCTCGTGGAGCAGGAGTACCGGCGTCGACAGCGAGCACTTCCGGGATCGATTTATCGCGTATAGACAAGATGCGATAAATCGAACCCAGAAGATCAATTGCTTACCGCCGGACCCGGAGGTAAGTATAGACGTACCCTTGGTTTTAGACAAAGCTTGTAGCTTTTCTTAGTGACACAGACTAGTAATTTACATATTCTCTTAGATTTGGGTGATAATTGTTATTAAATCTTAGTTTATCAATTTTTGGCTGAGAAACATCTTTCAAATTGTTTAGTCTGATTTCATTTGACATCCACATCATGAATCCAAGCCTAGCAACTTTCACCTTATACAGTGCTGTTTTTAACATGATACATGTTGAATCAGTTCAGTAGCACTGACTTGGCAGTGGACTTTTGAGATACCGTGGATTGGAATAGAAAACTGGTCTGTTTCCTTAAGTTTTCACTCTTGCATCTTGGCTCAACCTGTAGTACATTTTGAGCATTCATGTTACAATGTGTGCAGAGCACTAATAGGAATAAAATAAAGGGGATTTTGAGCTATTAGCAGCCCTTTTGCATTTTACAGTATTGTTCAATTTCCCAGTGCAGGAAGGAAATTTAAACACAGTAGGTTTGTTTGACTTGGGCATGTGATGATTACATAGGTGTCTAAGAAAGTATTCTAACCATTCTTGGGTTGGAGTTTTCCGAAGAAATATAAGGTAATTAGTGCAACTGTATGCATTGCACCGAATACTGCAGTGAAATATCAATGAAATTTTTCACATGAGGCTGATTTAAACCATATTGCGCCAGATTCAGTGGCAGTTAGGTGCCTAAATATCTCTGGGGATCTGGCCATTGAAACTAATGGAAATCCCCCCCTCCATTGACCTAAGATAGCTTTTTGTATCTCACCCCTAGCTTACGAAATGCTGTAAACAATTAAGGAAAATATTTCTTTAGATCGGAAGAAAATGGAATGTCCTGTGTGGTTAGGGAAAGTGCATAAGTGCTGGTCATTTAATTATAGGTATATCTCCATATATTATAATATAACATATCTCCTAGAACTGGAAGGGACCCTGAAAGGTCATTGAGTCCAGCACCTGCCTTCACTAGCAGGACCAAGTACTGATTTTGCCCCAGATCCCTAAGTGGCCCCCTCAAGGATTGAACTCACAACCCTGGGTTTAGCAGGCCAATGCTCATATATGGTTCAAAATATCTTTTTTTTGAGTGGTTTCTTCCTTTTTTGCCAAAATCTCACATGCACTAGTGCAATTCAAGGAAAGTGAAATTATATCAATTTAGTAAATCCATCTTCTAGTAGAAAATTCACTGTCCTCCTAACACAGCTGAGGCTTTTTTTTTCTTTAGCATTATAGCTGGGCTGGTTGTGGTTTAAATCCTATGGACACATTTAAGCCCTTTTACTCCAGTGTTACTCCAGAACAATAAAGGTTGCCTTTATTCAGCTGGTCCCCAAACAAACCATAGCAATGTTCTAGCTCCGATGGTCTTTTGCCAAACAAAACCTGGACTAACTGTTTAAAAAAACATGCAAAATCTCAGATCCACTCACCAAGAGTGAGTGTCCCCACCATTTGCCTGCACCCAAGAAGTGACAAAATGAAGAATCTGAAAGTCTAATCGCTTTTATTGTTAAAGAATATGGAACCTATTTAAAAGCTGAATAATGGTAGCTCACATTAAAGTGCACTACTAATTGGTGGCACCAACTTAAGCTGGTTGGAAAAATTCCAACTGGAGCTCAGAGCTCCAGTATGAAACTGCAGAAAAACCTGAGTCTCTGGATTAAGTTTACAAGTGTGAGCAACAAGGGTGATGTCATAGTGGGAGTCTGCTATAGACCACCAGACCAGGGGGATGAGGTGGATGAGGCTTTCTTCAGGCAACTAACAGAAGTTACTAGATCACAGGCCCTGGTTCTCATGGGGGACTTCAATCACCCCGATATCTGCTGGGAGAGCAATACAGCAGTGCACAGACAATCCAGGAAGTTTTTGGAAAGTGTAGGGGACAATTTCCTGGTGCAAGTGCTGGAGGAACCAACTAGGGGCAGAGCTCTTCTTGACCTGCTGCTCACAAACAAGGAAGCATTAGTAGGGGATGCAGTGACCATGAGATGGTAGAGTTCAGGATCCTGACACAAGGAAGAAAGGAGAGCAGCAGAATACAGATCCTGGACTTCAGAAAAGCAGACTTTGACTCCCTCAGGGAACTGATGGGCAGGATCCCCTGGGAGAATAACATGAGGGGGAAAGGAGTCCAGGAGAGCTGGCTGTGTTTTAAAGAATCCTTATTGTGGTTGCAGGAACAAACCATCCTGATGTGTAGAAAGAACAGTAAATATGGCAGGTGACCAGCTTGGCTTAACAGTGAAATCCTTGCTGATCTTAAACACAAAAAAGAAGCTTACAAGAAATGGAAGATTGGACAAATGACCAGGGAGGAGTACAAAAATATTGCTCAGGCATGCAGGAGTGAAATCAGAAAGGCCAAATCACACTTGGAGTTGCAGCTAGCAAGGGATGTTAGGAGTAAAAAGAAGGGTTTCTTCAGGTATGTTAGCAACAAGAAGGTCCAGGAAAGTGTGGGCCCCTTACTGAATGGGGGAGGCAACCTAGTGACATGGGATGTGGAAAAAAGCTAATGTACTCAATGATTTTTTTGCCTCTGTCTTCATGAACAAGGTCAGCTTCCAGACCACTGCACTGGGCAGCACAGTATGGGGAGGAGGTGACCAGCCCTCTGTGGAGAAAGAAATGGTTCAGGAATATTTATGACTGGAAAAAGGCTAATGTAGTGCCCACCTTTGAAAAAGGGAAGAAGGAGGATCCGGGGAACTACAGGCCAGTCAGGCTCACCTCAGTTCCTGGAAAAATCATGAGCAGCTCCTCAAGGAATCGATTCTGAAGCACTTAGAGGAGAGGAAAGTGATCAGGAACAGTCAGCATGGATTCACCAAGGGCAAGTCATGCCTGACTAACCTAATTGCCTTCTATGATGAGATAACTGGCTCTGTGGATGAGGGTAAAGCAGTGGACTTGTTATTCCTTGACTTTAGCAAAGCTTTTGATATGGTCTCCCACAGTATTCTTGCCAGCAAGTTAAAGAAGTATGGGCTAGATGAATGGGCTATAAAGTCGATTGAAAGCTGGCTAAATCCTTGGGCTCAAGGGGTAGTGATCAATGGCTCCATGTCTAGTTGGCAGCCGGTATCAAGCGGAGTGCCCCAAGGGTCGGTCCTGAGGCTGGTTTTGTTCAATATCTTCATTAATTATCTGGAGGATGGTGTGGACTGCACCCTCAGCAAGTTTGCAGATGACACTAAACTGGGAGGAGTGGTAGATATGCTGGAGGGTAGGGCTAGGATACAGAGGGACCTAGACAAATTAGAGGATTGGGCCAAAAGAAATCTGAGGTTCAACAAGGACAAGTGCAGAGTCCTGAACTTGGGACAGAAGAATCCCATGCACTGCTACAGACTAGGGACCAAGTGGCTAGGCAGCAGTTCTGCAGAAAAAGACCTAGGGATTACAGTGGACGTGAAGCTGGATATGAGTCAGTGTGCCCTTGTTGCCAAGAAGGCTAACGGCATTTTGGGCTGTATAAGTAGGGGCATTGCCAGCCGATCGAGGGACATGATCATTCCCCCCTATTCGGCATTGGTGAGGCCTCATCTGGAGTACTGTGTCCACACTACAAGAAGGGTGTGGAAAAATTGGAAAGAGTCCAGCGGAGGGCAACAAAAATGATTAGGGGGCTGGAGCACATGACTTATGAGGAGAGGCTGAGGGAACTGGGGTTATTTAGTCTCCAGAAGAGAAGAATGAGGGGAGATTTGATAGCTCCTTTCAACTACCTGAAAGGGGGTTCCAAAGAGGATGGATCTAGACTATTCTCAATGGTAGCAGATGACAGAACAAGGAGTAATGGTCTCAAGTTGCAGTGCGGGAGGTTTAGATTGGATATTAGGAAAAACTTTTTCACTAGGAGGGTGGTGAAGCACTGGAATGGGTTACCTAGGGAAGTGGTGGAATCTCCTTCCTTAGAGGTTTTCAAGGTCCGGCTTGACAAAGGCCTGGCTGGGATGATTTAGTTGGGGATTGGTCCTGCTTTGAGCAGGGGGTTGGACTAGATGACCTCCTGAGGTCCCTTCGAATTCTGATATTCTGTGATTCCATGAAATACACCATACCTGAAAAGCGGCTTGAGCTCCCACCCAGTGACCTGGGACAATTACACAGCACACTCTGGGCACCTCTAAGAAGCAATTCTTCCCCTCTCGCAACCACAGAGTCCGAGTGTAGCAAAAATAATAAAAGGAGGGAATTAACTCAGCATTAATTTGGAAAAACACCGCAACTAGGGCTCATAAACACAAACCATGAGCAAAAGACTCACCCCCAAGTAAGTTGGGCAGTGTCCTTTTCCCCTCAGGGTCTTAAATCCAGCAACCCAAAAGTCCCTTTAATGTGCCCATCCCTTCTCTGTACCCCACTCACAGTTGCTGTCCTATCAACTGCTGGGCAATTCAGGTGTCCCTTCCCCCACTGCTGTGTGCTGCTCCTGCCCTCTGCCTTAGAGCTGCTCCCGGGAGCCTCCTGCTTGCTGTGCAGGGGTGGGGGGAAGAGTAGTGCTAATGTCAGGGGATGTCTGCCCCCCCCTCCCCCCGCTCCTGTACCCCATCTCCATAGAGCAGGGTGGGGACATGACAGGGCTCAGGACGGAGGGAGCTTGCTGGCAGTAGCTGCTGTCTCAACTTGCTGATCTACTTAAAAAAGCATTGTACTTAGAGTGGGGTGAGCGTACTTAAAGGGGCAATGCGCGTCTCTCTCATGCACACGGTGTGTGTCTCTGTCTCTGTCTGCCATGCTGTTTCCCCTCCCTCCATTCGTGCTGCCTTGTAGAGCGTGAGGCTACATTAACAACAATGTGCTAACCCTTGAGGGCTCAGCCGACTGCTAGTTCATCATTTAGCAGTAAGGCATTCCCTGTGCAATATCCCACCCTTTGACTTCACCACCTCAACCAAGCTTCACAATCATCATTGCTGTGTACAGTGTAAAATTGTACTGTGTATAAAATTGTACTGTACTGTATTCCAATAAATAAAAAATAAAGTATTTCGTCGGGCAAAAATTTCCCTGGAACTTAACCCCCCTATTTGCATTAATTCTTATGGGGAAATTTGATTTGCTTAACATCATTTTGCTTAAAATAGCATTTTTCAGGAACATAACTACAACGTTAAGTGAGGAGTTACTGTATCATCCTCCTTCATTCTCCTTGCCAATGGTGTTGCTGAGGGTGGGTGTAGTGATGTGGAGTGGCCTCCCGAGGACCTGGAGTGGGAGGGCCCTTGCACTGAGCCCTGGTGGGCGGAGGGGCAGGAAGTATAAAAGGTGGCCCAGAAAGCTCAGTAGGAGGAAACCACCGGAGAGACCAGATGCCTTCTGTAGCCTCCCGAGCTGGGAAGTGGCGGAGAGTGCCGAGGGAGCAGAGGACTGGCCTGGGCCACCAGGGCCACTAGCTGATTCAGACCTGGAGGAAGACAACTAGTCTCGACCGCCCAGACCATCGTTGGACCTGACCCCGGAGGGAGAAGATGACTGGCCTGGACCACCGATGGACCAGACCCCCCAAAGACTTGCCTGCAGTCCTGGAAGCCGCCCTCAACCTCGACCCCTCTTCACAGCAACAAGTACACGAAGAAGGGGAGTGTGGAAGTGGCCCAGGGATAGTAGACCCCCATCTGGCTGCAGTGCTGACAGAGGGGGAGTCAGCGTGTTGTGGCGTAGATCCCCCCTGACCGAGTGACAAAGTGCTTTGTCACTGTTAGGGTCCTGGGCTGGGACACAGTGGAGTGGGTGGGCCTGCGTCCCCCCTGCCACCCGAACACAGGGGTAGCAGTCTCCCCATGCCAAAAGCCTGAGCCTCAGTCTCTTTGCTGCCCTGCCTTGATCCAGGGCCTGGGCTAATTGGCTGTTTATTTGCTGTTCAGCCTGCACACAGGCCTGAGTCCCAGCTGCGAGTGGAGACTGCTTCGTTCCCCATGGCGGCCGACGTATCAGTGATGTAGTGAGGTGGGATGGCCTCCCAAGGACCCAGAGTGGGAAGGCCCCGGCACGGAGCCACTACAGTGGGAAATAAACTGTAGAGGTTGTGATCTGTGGAAGATGGAAATTAGGAGTGAATGCCCAGTCCTAGACACACCTGCTTAGTGACTCTCTACAGCAGTGGTTCTTAACCTTTACTGCAGCCTGCACTCCTTTGGTTCTCAAAATATGTTCTCGCACCCCTTATCAAAAATCAAAATTATGTTCTCACACCCCTTAAACCTATATATATTTTTGTTTGTATATTACAGTAATCATTAAAAAATGTATAATGTTAATAAATATATAGGTTTGATGAAACAAAGTAGTTGTACTTACGTGCCTGTGCTTAATTTGTGTTTTTGATGATTTACCTTCTAAAAAAATCTGGCATGTC
The DNA here is from genome assembly GCF_027887155.1 of Malaclemys terrapin pileata. Lineage (NCBI taxonomy): Eukaryota > Metazoa > Chordata > Testudines > Emydidae > Malaclemys > Malaclemys terrapin. The sequence continues at coordinate 54,359,549 of NC_071511.1, read as the reverse complement.
TTGCACCCCCAGAAAGGGCATCTTGCACCCCCAGGGGGGTGCATGCACCCCAGGTTAAGAACCACCGCTCTACAGTGATTGTACGATTCATCATCCAACTCCGATATCGTCATCTCTAACATTTTGTTTTAATGGTGTTTTCAGTTCAGTCTGACTTTCTGCTCCAGGACATGATGTGGGGAGACCACCCCCTTTGGCAACTTTCAGGTACTGCAGGTTGTATTAGCTAGTCTGGCAATTAAATAGGGTTACCATATTTCAGCAAGAAAAAAAGAGGACGGGAGGAGCCCCGCCCCTGCCCCTCCCACTTCCCCCCCCAGAACCCCCAACCCTCCCCCCGTTCCTTGTCCCCTGACTGCCCCCTCCTGGGACCCCTGCCCCTAACTGCCCCCCAGGACTCCACTCCCTATCTAAGCCTCCCTGCCTCTTGTCCCCTGACTGCCCCAACCCTTATCCACACCCCCACCCCCAGACAGACCCCTGGGACTCCCACGCCCCATCCAACCACTCCCCACCCCCTGACAGCCCCCCCCCCCCCAGAACTCCCGACCCATCTAAACCCCTCTGCTCCCTATCCCCTGACTGCTCCGATCCATCTCCCCACCCCTGCCACCTGACACCCCCCCCAGAACTCCAGACCCATCTAAACCCCTCTGCTCCCTATCCCCTGACTGCTCCGATCCATCTCCCCACCCCTGCCACCTGACAGCCCCCCCCAGAACTCCCAAACACTCCCCCCGCTCCTTGTCCCCTGACTGCCCCCTCCTGGGACCCCTGCTCCTACCTGCCCTCCAGAACCCCACCCCCTACCTAAGACTCCCTGTTCCTTGTCCCCTAACTGCCCCCTCCTAAGACCCCCCCCCCAACTGCCCCCCAGGACCCTACCTGTACCCTGACTGCCCAAAACTTTCTCCACTCCCCCCCAAAAGCCCCCCCCCCCCGTTTCTTGACTGCCACCTCCAGAACCTTCCTGCCCCCTGACCTCCTTACCCTGCTGCTCAGAACAGGGTGTTGGGCTCTGTGCAGCCGAGCCGGACACGTGGCTGAGCTCCCCTGCACAACAAAACCCGGTCCCTGGCCCTGCACAACAAAACCCGGTCTGGCCCTGCACAGTGCTGCCGGACTGGGCTGCAAGGGAGCTGCCGGCTCAGAATGCAGGGCGGATCCGGCTCCTCTCCAGCTGCTCCTGAGTCCAGCCCGGGACTTCCCTGCAGCCCTCCCAGCCGCTCGCTCGCTCTGCTCTGCGGGGGGGAAATCCCGGACATTGTGAGTGCTTTACAAATTCCCCCCGGACGCTATTTTTAGCACAAAAAGGAGGACATGTCCGGGTAAATCCGGACGAATGGTAACCCTAAATTAAAGGACAGAGGAAAACAGCTGAGATCTCTATGGGTATGTCTGCACAGCAGTTAAACACCTGCGGCTGGCCTGGATCAGCTGGCTAAGGCTCATGGGGCTTGGACTGCAGGACTGTAGATCCTTCCCCTTGGCAGGGTCTCAGAACTCAGGCTCTAGTCCAAGCCCGAAGGTCTACACAGCAATTTTACAGCCCTGCAGCCTGAGCCCCACGAGCCCGATTCAGCTGACCTGGACCAGCTGCAGGTGTGTGTTTGCAGTGTAGACATACCTGTGTGATCAGCAGACCTTGGATTCATATCAGAGTGTTGCCTCTTGTATATCCTTTCAGGAAACCAGAACCACTCTCTCTTCTCATGAGGATGGTGAAGCTTTTCTTGAGTTATGGCTTGGGGGAATGCAGCATCCAGCCAATTATGTACTTTTTGTCCCCTGATAATTTCTGCGAGAGTTGCACAAGTGAAAGATTTACTCACTCTTGAGTCTCTAGCAGAGCAGAAATAGTCTAGTGACCTCTGGGATGATGCACTCCAGGTTCCTTGGCTGGGAGAAAGTGACATCTGAGCTGTTGCTTCAGAGCTCTCTCTCTTCCTCCTCTTCCCCACATTTTTGGGACTGGTTTTACTAGAAATAGTGCTCTCAGAAGTGACTGCTAGAACATATTCCCTTTGCACACATTAGGCACCAAATTCTGACCTCTGTGCTTGGGTACCCACGCTGCAATCAGTGCCATTTCACTGGAGTAACGGGAGGCAGAATTTGGCTTTTTGCAGCTACTTGTGAGGCTTTTTCTTTATTGGGTTAGTCAGATGCTGTGAAGTTCATTCTCATTTGGATTAATCATTAAAGTATTTTGTAAAACAAGAATATCTAGTATAACCCAGGGAATTTATCAGGTAGTTATGGAAAAACTGGTTAGGAACAAGTTTCACCTTGTGATTTCAGTCCTTAAACTGTTGATGATTCTCCCATGGGAGGAAAACAATTGGGTTTTTCCTCTAAATTTTTATTGTAATTTGACTTTCCTGAATCTCTTCTGATTACATTTCCTCATCTACCAGCAGTCCTTGCTAACATAAACTTAAATACCTTAAAGCTGAAGATCTCAGTGCTGTGATTATAATAAGCTCTCACTCTCCTGGACAGAATCCCAAATTATGTGTATGTTGACTGAAATTACAAAAAAGAGAGAGACCTGAAGTGAAGTTCCACACTTGGGGCTTGATTCTCCATTCCATTGGTGACACTGGTGCAACCCCAGAGCATTAGATCTGCAAAGTTTGGATTTAGATGGCGTGGTCTCTCAAATACTTCTGAGTTAGAGATTAATTAAAGGGCTTTTTGTCTGCCAAGTCTCGAGTTCAGGTCCTTTGGAGTTTTTTGTTTTGTTTTTATGCAACAACTGATCTGGCTAATGTCTGAAAAGTGTAGGGTATTAGACTTATTACACTGCTTCAAGTGTTAATGACATTGGACCAGGTTCACTGTTACACTGGTGTAAATCTGGAGTAACACTATTTTAAATCAATGGAATTGCTTGCTCTAGAGTTATACCAGTATAATCAAGATCAGAATCTGTCTTAGGATCTTTAGAAGGAGAAACTCAGAAATTCAAGGGATTGAACTCCTTGTATTGACAAGTGAATGTAGAAGGAACAGTTCTGAAACCATTTTATTATTGTTGTGCCAGATCTTCCACTGGAGTAAATTAGAGAAGCTCCATTTACCTCAGTGGAGTTCCCCCACTCATACCAACTAAGGATCTGGTCCATCGAGTCTCTGTATATTTCTGTTAATGCTGTTGTCAAGGCTGCTTCCCCACTCTGAACTTTAGGGTACAAATGTGGGGGCCTGCATAAAAACTTCTAAGCTTAACTACCAGCTTAGATCTGGTCCGCTGCCACCATTCCCAAGTGGATTCCCTTCCCTGGGAAGCCTTGAGAAACTCTTCACCCATTCCTTGGTGAATACAGATCCAAACCCCTTGGATCTTAAAACAAGGAGAAATTAACCATCCCCCCTCCTTCCTCCCACCAACTCCTGGTGGATCAAGATCCAATTCCCTTGGATCTAAAAACAAGGAAAATCAGTCAGGTTCTTAAAAAGAAGGCTTTTAATTAAAGAAAAAAGGTAAAAATCATCTCTGTAAAATCAGTATGGAAAATAACTTTACAGGGTAATCAAACTTAAAGAGCTCAGAGGACCCCCCCCCCCAGCCTCAGGTTCAAAGTACAGCAAACAGAGATAAACACTCTAGTAAAAGGTACATTTACAAGTTGAGAAAACAAAGTAAAATTAAGACGCCTTGCCTGGCTGTTTACTTACAAGTTTGAAATATGAGAGACTTGTTTAGAAAGATGTGGAGAACCTGGATTGATGTCTGGTCCCTCTCAGTCCCAGCGAACAACTTCCCAAACAAAGAGCACAAACAAAAGCCTCCCCCCAAGATTTGAAAGTATCTTGTCCCCTTATTGGTCCTTTGGGTCAGGTGTCAGCCAGGTTACCTGAGCTTCTTAACCCTTTACAGGTAAAAGGATTTTGGAGTCTCTGGCCAGGAGGGATTTTATAATACTGTACATAGGACAGCTGTTACCCTTCCCTTTATAGTTATGACAGCTGTGGAATCACATTGTTGTTTATTTACTTTATAAGAGCATTCTCTTCTTTTTCACAGCGAGAGAGTGGTCTGGACTCGATGGGAGTTTGCCCAGGAAACTTTGCCTTTCACAGGATAACAACAATTTGTTGTTGTTCCTGAAGGGAGGGTTAAATTGCTAAATTCATTTTCTGCTTCAGTCTTGTTCATTCACATTTTTTTTTAATGCATGTGGTTATTTCTAGATGTCATATGCTCGGCACCTGATGCTTTGCAATAGCAAAAGTGAAACAAATTGAAGCAGCACCAGTGCCGACTTGGGTTATACTATGGAGATGTACAGTGTACACTTAAGACAACGAATCAGGGCCATTTTGCTACCTCGGCAGCACAAAATTGATTAATCATAGAGGATAGTAGAAGCCAAGAAAAAGATCACTTGCAATAAGCCAGATCAAGTGTTTAGATAGCTTCGGGCAATATTCACAACAGCCACAATGTTTTATTGTGCCTAATATTTTTTGAGCTAGTCAATGGAGCAGTTATCCAGTCTGGAAGGTTAACAGTCACTGAACAGAACCTTGGGTCTCTGCTAGTCTGCAGCAAGGAGGACAATTAGTACCTGTGGCAGAGGTGGATATTTTTTCTTTGGGTTGTATCCACTCATCCGTTGAACACTGGACAGAGAGTACTGATTCCCTTAGTACAGGGTACAAAACAGCCACAACACTGGGTTATTCCTGACATAGACTGAACATGAACCAGCAATTTACAGGAGAATGGTAATGGGATATAGAGCCCGTCTTCTGAGCCACTCACTTTCCCCAGACAGCAACCTTATTGAAACTGCAGGATGGCTTTTAAAGTGCTTAAGGGTGGGGTTGTCTGTACAGTGGTGAGACTGATAACGCGGGGTGCTGTGAGGGTAAGGCTATTCGTGTTTGTGAGATGCTCACATATTACAGTGTTGAGGTGTAAATTCCTACATAGAGTTGCCCTGAAGATCCCTACATTGCAATGAGGAGGCAGCTGACATACATGCACGATATAGGTATGAGACCGTTGCGTCTGCCATGTATGTACAGTGGCCCTTACAGACAGGGCCGGCACCAGGCACCCAAGTACATGCATGGGGCGGCACCTGGTAAGGGGCGGCGGGGGGAGCGCAGCGCGGCATGGCATTCCGCGGGTGAGGGGTGCTCCAGCGGCGCGGCGCTTGGTGGGGGGGGCGGCGCTCTGGGGGGGGCTCCAGCGGCGCTCGGAGGGGGCAGGCTCCGGCGGCGCGGTGCTCGGCGGGGAGGGGCAGCGTGGGGCTCGGCGCTCGGGGGGGGGGTTCTGGCGGCGCTCGGCACGGGGGGGGTGGGCTCTGGCGCGCGGTGGGGGGGGGCGGCGTGGGCGCGGCGCTGGAGGGGGGGTTCCGGCGGCGCGGTGCACGGTGCTCGGCGGGGGGCAGCGCGGCTCTCGGCTGGGGGGGCGGGGCAGCGCTCGGTGGGGGGTTCGGGGGGACAGCGCTTTTTTTTGCTGCATGGGGCAGCAAAAAAGCTAGAGCCGGCCCTGCTTACGGACAAGTCCTGGAGTATTTAATATGGATGAAACCAATAGGAATCCAACTGAAAAAGTCTAGCATTTGCAAGGGAGTGAGATTATCTGTAGGATTCTGTATCCGAGATGATATATTTGATTACATTTGATAGGGTGGCATCAGGCTGGTTACAACCCATCTTTTCTTCATGAACCATGATTTTCAAAAGTGACGAGTGGATTTGAGTATTTCCATCTTGTGGTGTCTGACTTGAGACCTCTGAAAGGGCCCCGGTTTTCAGAGTGCTGGTGCAGCAGTGTCTGACAATCAGACCTCTTTAAGAGGTCTCATGTTGTGCACCCCAAAATTGAAGCATCTAAAATCACTAGTCACTTTTGACAGTCTTGGGTGTTACGATTTTGGTTTTCAAGGATTGGATGGGATGGTACCAGTGACACCAGGGGTAGCTCTGGAGCCTGAAGTTTATGCTATAACTCACCAGGGATGGCCTTCCTGCCAAAGAACCCACTTCACCCTATTTCCTATGCCTTTCCAAGTGTGTGAAAGGTGGCCAGTGCTCTCCATTCAGCTTGCCCAGAGAGAAGGCGTAGATTCTACCGGGAGAGGCTACAGTGCCTGCCTGACTTTTTAATTATTCCTCCCTCCCCTGCCCATGAATGTGAGAGTAGGGAATGGCTTTCTCTCGCTAGAATGATTGGGGTTTTTTTTTAGTCAGTCAATCTGGGGCTTCATTAGACTCACTAAATCGACCGCTGGTGGATCGATCTCAGAGCATCGATCCTGGTGGTAGTGTATACATAGCCTGAGACAGACTCCTGGTAGAGACTTACACACTCTTCAGCGACTAATGCACCTCACCCAGTATTTGTAGTGATGCTCAAATAGTGTTGTCAGAACAGTTGGTTTTATTAGTTCACTGGCACACAGCATAGGAAATCCTTAGGTTAGCATAGAGAACTGAAGTTTAAAGCATAGACCATTCTGGTTAGCCCAAAGCCCAGGCAAGCTGTAGTGAACCTCCATGTTCAAGCGCTCTCTGTCTCTCCATTTGACCTCCATCAGTTCCCAGGTGAGGGTCCTTGACTCCCTCCAGCAGCCCCTCACCTCACACCTTCCCAGTCTTTTGCTCTCCAGCGCGGGGCTTTTGCTCAGCTTCCCTGCTGAGAGGTGGGAAAAGCCATCTCCCTCCAGGGCTTTGGGTGCTAGGTGTCAGTGTCCTGGGGATTGGATTTTCCATTATCATCTGGGCTTCTCCATGGATCTGGGATAGGACTCTGCCAGCCATTTTGTAATAACCCATCCAGGCTCAGACAGCCAGGCAAAGTTCATACCTATGCATCCGAAGAAGTGGGCTGTAGTCCACGAAAGCTTATGCTCTAATAAATTTGTTAGTCTCTAAGGTGCCACAAGTACTCCCGTTCTTCTTCATACCTATGTGTCTCAGCCTTTCCTGAGAGCAAACAGTCCTCTCCCCAACACCTTCTAGGTAGCCATGCAAAATATAGGGGAAATGGAGGCACACAAGATTCATTAAAATATTATAGAAAATTCCCACTTTGACATAGATTGCTATGGAATATAGAGAATAAATAACAACCACCAGCTGTTTGCTGATTCCCTACATTGCAGTTGTATTCTTTGCAATTTATATACTTCATGCTGTTTCTTAATTATCTATAATTATCTGTAGTCTTGCAAGATCATTATTATTTAATTATTTGAGTTGTAGTACTGCCTAGAAATGCCCTAGTTAGAGAGGGGGTGCCTTTGGGCTAGGCATTGCACAGCTGCAAAACAAAAGGACAGTCCCTCTCCCAAAGAGCTGGCACTCTAAGAACTATATTGCTTGTTATGCACAACTAATATGGAACCAATAAAAATGCAGTTTCATAATTTCTGAAGGGGAACTCAGCACTTGGTTTGCTAAACATGCCCAAGAGAGTCAGGAAGTGCATTACGTCTGTCTGCTTCATTATGCAGCTATTTGATATTCCAAAATGTAATGCTACTACCATATGTGATGTTACTATCCACAGGTGACACCGTAGATTTCATTCAGCAAGGGGCTCCCACAAACTGTCACAGGTGTTCTTCTTTCATTTGAAAATGCTTTCTTAAAAGACACATGACTACATTTCTTACAATAGCTATTCTTCTTTTTTGGAGTACTCCAGATCAAATTACATCACACTTAACAAATGTTCTTTCTGTCTAGAACAGGGGTGGGCAAACTATGGCCCGGGAGCTGCATCTGGCTCTTCAGACGTTTTTATCTGGCCCTTGAGCTCCTACCAGGGAGCAGGGTCCAGGGTTTGCCCCACTCTGGTTCTCCAGCCAGGGGGCTGGCTCCGTGCAGCTCCCAGAAGCAGCGGCATGTCCCTCCTCCAGCTCCTACACGGAGGTGCAGCCAGGGGGCTCCGCACGCTGTCTCCTCCCCAAGTGCTGCCCCCGCAGCTCCCACTGGCTGGGAATCATGGCCAATGGGAGCTGCCGGGGCGGCGCCTGCGGACAGGGCCGTGTGCCAAGTCGCCTGGCTGCACTTCCGTGTAGGAGCTGGAGAGGGGACATGCTGCTGCTTCTGGGAGCTGCTTCAGGTAAGCACTGCCTGGAGCCTGCACCCCTGACTCCCTCCCACACCCCAACCCCTTGCCCGAGCCCTGATCCCCCTCCTGCCCTCCAACCCCCTTGGTCCCAGCCCAGAGCACCCTCCTGCATCCCCAGCCCCAACAAAGAGTCCGTATCCCCAGCCGGAGCCATCACCTCCCCCCCCCCCCAATTCCAACCTCCTGCCCCAGCCTTGAGGCCCCTCTCCCACACCCTGAATTCCTCATTTCTGGCCCCATTCCAGAGCCTGCACTCCCAGCTGGAGCCCACACCCCCTCCTGCACTTCAACCCTCAGTTTCATGAGGATTCATGGCCCGCCATACAATTTCCATACCCAGATGTTAGTCTTTAAGGTGCCACCAGACTCCTTGTTGTTTTCATACCCAGATGTGGCTCTCGAGCCAAAAAGTTTGCCCACTCCTGCCCTAGAGACTAGTTTAATTGCCTATCTCCATAGGTAAACCATATATTGTTTATATGGTATTAATTTAACCATGCGTTAAGAAGTCAAATGTAAGAGACTGCAAAGAACTTTGCAATTTTAAAAGACCTTGATCAGAACATGGATGGAGAGGAGGCTCTGATATTATCAGGGTTTTGCTATATCTAGAATTATTGGCTTTCCTTGCACATCACATTACACTGCAGTGGATAGTCTAGGTCAGGAGTGGGGAACCTTTTTTCTATCAGGGGCCACTTACCCACAGAAAAAATCAGTTGCGGGCCACACAGCCCCTCGGGGCGGGGTACGGTGGCTTGGGGCTTCCCCTAGGCACGGAGTGGGGCCAGAAATGAGGGTTCAGGGTGCGGGAGACGCCCCAGCTGGGCCAAGGGTTGAGGTGTGGGAGGGGGTGAGGACTCTGGCTGGGGGTGCAGGCTCTGGGGTGGGGCTGGGGATGAGGGGTTTGGGGTGCAGGAGGGGGCTCCCAGACTGGGGCCAAGGGTTTCAAGTGCAGGAGCGGGCTCAGGGCTGGGGCAGGGGGTTGGGGTGTGGGAGGAGGTTTGGGGTGTAGGGTCTGGGAGGGAGATATGATGTGGGAGGGAGTTCTGACCTGGGTTAGGGATGTGGGCTCTGGTCGGGCGGTGCTTACCTCACGTGGCTCCTGGTCAGCAGCGCAGCGGGGCTAAGGCAGGCTTCCTGCCTGCTCTGGCTCTGTGCTGCTCCCAGAAGCGGCCGCCGTGTCCAGTTCCTAGGTGGAGAGGTGAGAGGGCTCTGCATGGTGCATGCTGTGCAGGCACCACCCATGCAGCTCCCATTGGCTGCGGTTCCCGGGAACTGTGGAGCCAGTGCTGGGGGCAGGGGCAGCGTGTGGAGCTTCCTTGATCGCCCCTGCTCCTAGGGGCCGCAGGGACTTGCTGGTCACTTCTGGGAGCTGCGCAGAGCCGACCGGACTTTTAAGAGCCTGGCAACCCAAGCTTCCTCCTGCAGTGGGGCGAGCCAAGCCTCACAGCTCCAGCCCTGTGGTGGGGCACTGAGGCTCGGGGTTTCTGACCCATGGTATGGAGACTTGCCACAGGCTGGATGAATGAAGCCACAGGCCGGATCCGTCCTGCAGGCTGTAGCTTCCCTACCTCTAGTCTAGGTGTCCGCTGGTGGTTCTAACATTAAAAGTGCTTACAGCCCTGCATGCTTATAGTTGGGCGTGTAGCCCCACATTTAGGCAATGGAATAATAGCCCTTAACTTCAGAGGCACAGAGCACCCCTAGGTTTTGTTGACTCCCTTAGGAACTGTGGCTGGCACATCAGGGATTGAACTGGGGACTTGCACAGGTAAAAGCATAAGCGGTTACAGCTTGAGCTAAAGAACCCAGTGGCCCCAGCTGGGGTTCTAACAGCCTCAGACCCTCTGAGGTTCAGGCAGAGCGGGGGACCTAACACTTTCACGTGCGTTACAGGTGCTCAGCTCCTCTGACAATTGCAATTGGATCGCTTTTATTTAGGTGTATAATGATGGTTCTAGATAGCTACCTTGTAGCATCCAAGTTTGAACATTTTGTTTCAATATCAAAAAGATTTGGAAAATTGGCGGGAAGAACAGCAAAAATGATCAGATAGATAGATTAAAAGTGACTAAAATACTTGGCTGAGCAACAATTAAGTGGGCAGAGGAGACCTAACTGTATACAAATACTAAAGGATGCAAACACCGTGGAGGGAGAGGAATTGTTTAGGATGGTACATGGAGGTAAAACTAGGAACAATGGGTCCAAATGATTAAAAGGATCATTACAGGTTGCCTATCAAGGAAGGTCGTCCCAGCAGTGAAAGGTACTGACTTGTGGGATAGTCTCCCAAGGGAAGTAATGGAAGCTCCATTACAGTGGTTCTCAAACCGAGAGGTTTGGAGTGTGGGAGGGGGCCCTGGGCTGAGCCTGGGGCAGGGGGTTGGGGTGCAGGAGGGGGTTTGCGGTGAGGGCTCTGGGGGGGTTTGGGTGCAGGAGGGACTCAGGGCTGGGGTAGGGGGTTGGGGTGTGGGCTCTGGGCGGGAGTTCGGGTGTGAGAGGGGTCTCAGGGCTGGGGCAGGGGGTTGGAGTGTGGGAGGGGGTGCAGGCTTGCGGCTGGGGGGTGGGGCCGAGGGGTTCGGAGTGCGGGAGGGAGTGCGGGGTGCAGGCTCTAGCTGGGCGGTGCTTACCTCGGGTGGCTCCCGGAAGCAGTGGCATGTCCCTGTGGCTCCTAGGCTCAGAGGCAGCCAGGTGGCTCAGTGCACTGCCCCTGCCTGCAGGCAGCACCCCTGCTGCTCCCATTGGCTTCAGTTCCCAGCCAATGGGAGCTGCGGAGCCGGCACTTGGGGCAGGGGCGGTGCGCAGAGACCCCCTGGCCGCCCCTACACCTAGGAGCTGGACGTGCTGGCCACTTCCAGGAGCCGTGCAGAGCTAGGGCACGTAGGGAGCTTGCCATAGCCCCACGGCGCTGCTGACTGGACTTCGGTCTATTAAAATCTCTTGCTTTGAATAGCAACTGGGAGATTGAGGCCGATTCCAGGAGACTCCTGGCCAATCCAGGAGGGTTGGCAACCCTACTTCAGTCCCAGGGGAGGGAGGGCATGGCAAAGTCAAAGCCTGAGCCCCACTGCCCCTGGCTGGTGGGGGGGAGGGCAAAGCCAAAGGGCTTCAACCTCAGGCGGGGGGCCTGTGACCTGAGCCCCCACCACCTTTGGCGATGTGGCTCAGGTGTTGGCTTCAGCTCCAAGTCCCAGCAAGTCTAACACTGGCCCTGTCAACCCCATTAAAGCATCATCGTGACCCATTTTGGGGTCCTGACCCACAGTTTGAGAACTGCTGCTCCATCACTGGGTACTAAAAGAAGCCCTAGAAAATGTTCTGCTGGGGTAGAGTAGTTGACCTAATACATTTATTCCATCTTCACTATGATTCTTTGCTGGAAGATTTGCACTAATTTTATCAGTTAACAAGAAAGATGTGTGTGTCGGGGGGGACTGGGAAATAATGATAGGGAGATTTATTTTTAACATCTCTCGGTGTTGATTTACATCCTTTCTAGTATTGTTAGCCAGAAAAGTCATACTTTGCAAGCCATGCTGGATTGTTTCATAACCTTTTATTAATTTCCCTCTTCTTTGGATGGTTAGCTATGAACAGATGTTCTCCGGCTAACGAATGTAAAACGTGGAGAAACAAGATGGTTGAGGTAATATCTTTTATTGGAACATCTTTTGTTGGTGAGAGAGACGAGCTTCTGAGCTACACAGAGCTGCACCTCAGGATTGGAAGTCTGTGTAAGCTTGCAAGCTTGTCTCTCTCACTAAGGGAAGTTGGTCTAATAAGAGAGATTACCTTGCCCAACGTGTCTCTCTAATCATAGGTGCCGAGTTTCTAATCTGCTGGGAGATGCTCCCCCCGACTCTGCCCAGGCCCCACCCCCATTCCACTCCTTCCCCCAAGGCTCCACCCCTGCCCTGCTTCTTCCCACCCCTGCTCTGCCCCCTCCCCCGAGCACGCTGCGCCCTTGCTCCTCCCCCTCCCCCTCAGCACCTCTTGATGTCGTGAAACAGTTGATCTGCGGCAGGAGGAAGGTACTGGGGTGGGATGGAGGCACTGATTGGGGGGGCCCGCTGGCGGGCAGGAGGTGCTGGGGAGAGGGGGAGGTTCTGGTAGGGGGGCTGCTGAGCACCCACCATTTTTTTTCCCGTAGGTGCTCCAGCCCTGGAACACCCACAGAGTTGGTGCCTATGTCTCTAATAAACTGGGGCCAGCACGGCTACAACAACACTGCACACAAAAATTGTAAAACTAGTCAGGATTAACATGATGGTGTAGGTGTAGCATTCTGTACTTTTAGGGAAAAAGTTACATTTCAGGTTAAATTCCTAGCTGGCCAAGTCACTATGGTTGCTCTCCGAAGGCAATGGAGCAATTTGGTAACTTTTATTTGCCAAATGACATTGCCTTCTTGTCATTTTATGCTTGAGTGAAGTGTTGTTGCATTAGTGTACGTGTTTCCATAATGCATATTGTACAGAAAATGTTTAACTCCTGTCTTTTCTCTTCCCCCTTATCTTGGATTTTCTGTTGTCATTTGGCTGTCCCTAAAGTAGTGGTCCCCAAACTTTTGAGAGTTGTGCTCCCCGCCTTTACCCCTGTCTGCGCCTCACCTCACCCCCAGAGCCAGAGTCGGGAGTTGAGCTGGAGCTCGGGGGCAGGATGCGGACAGGGCAAGGGGCCCGAAGCTGGGATCGCAGCTGAGGGTGGGGAGGGGGTCTGGGGACAGGCCATGGTTGGGAGTGAGGATGGAGCAGAGCTGTGGAAAGGATGAGGTTGGGTGGCGCTGCCTCCCTTCCCCCCATGGGGGCTAGCCCGGGCTAACTGCGCCCCCCCTTGAATGTCCCTCTGAGTCCCCCTAGGGGGGCATGCCCCACAGTTTGGGGACCTCTGCCCTAAAATAACGCTCACATTTTCCTCTTTGTTTTTTAAGGAGAGTAACAGTCCAGTTGTGCTAAGCTCCAACTACTCTCTTTGTGGTAGGAGGGACTTCTATGTAATAAAGAAAAAACATGGAGTTAAAGATTAACAAGAATTTATACATGTTCTTATTGAAAGAACAGAACAGGAACACTTCCAGGAAGCTCTTAGTGAAAATACACTTTCTGTGATTGAGTCTTGTTTAATTTTGAAGATTACCTGTTGCTCAGTCATTTCACAATTTCTAAAAGTTAGAAATATCATGTGCTCAGATTATTCAATGAACTAAACAATTGCCCTGGGACTTGATGTTTTCCCCTTACCATGTTGTAGACATGGAGGAATTTCCCACCCTGTTGAATTGTTTCTGAAATTTCAAATAGTATTTTTCAAGGGTTGAATAGGCTGACTTTCAAGGGTTGAATAGGCTGACCTCTTCTTTGGCTTGCAGCTGAAAACTGCATTATCTGTTTTTTACAGTGTGGTTCTGATCAGAAAAGTGACTATGTAACAATATTATTGAATATTTATATATGGCAGTGTCTTCCAAAAGCCCCAGTCAGGAACTGGGCCCCTTTGCGCTATGGGCAGAACAAACACATACATATACATTGGGCTAGATGCTTAGCTGGTGTAAATGTGTTGACTTCATTGACCTCACCTTAGCTGTGCCCTGTTATCCTAGCTGAGGACCTGGCCAGCGGGCCTTGGCTTACATTCATAGAATATCAGGGTTGGAAGGGACCTCAGGAGGTCATTGCTTACAGTTTAAAAAGAAATAGCAGCTTCTTACTCAACAAACCTGTTTCTTGTGTGTACTCAGCTCTACATCTGCTTATTTTAATGGCAAAAATAATAATTTTTTTAAATCATCTGGTCAACCCTGCAGAGCTTTGGGAGGGGGAGCTAGATTGTATTCTGATTCTTGCCCATTAACAGAATTTTAACTAATTTCATGTGGCAGAATCTACTGCTGGTGACAATGCATGAGCCAGCTAGAACTCAGCTTGACTCTCAGAGCCCAGAACAAGTTTACAGGATTGAGAGTTTGGAATAAAATCCCAACCTTTTGCTTCTAAACTGAGCACATTTGAATCAATGTCATTTTGACAGAGTGACTTTGCAGATAACACTACACTTTAAGTAGATGGACAGATTCAAGACCTCCAGACTGAGATTTTCAAATAAAGTCACCTAGGGGATTTAGATGCACAGTTTCCATTAATATTAATGGTAGCTGTGTGTAAATCCCCAAGAGGCCTTTGAAGATCTTAGATTAAATGGATAATTTTTGCAGCATTTCCTGGACACTACTGTGCTAATAAGCGATGGTCACATCAATACCACCCTATACCGGAAACCTACTGACCGCTACACTTACCTACATGCCTCCAGCTTCCATCCAGGACACACCACACGATCCATTGTCTACAGCCAAGCTCTAAGATATAACCGCATTTGCTCCAATCCCTCGGATAGAGACAAGCACCTACAAGATCTCTATCAAGCATTCTTAAAACTACAATACCCACCTGCTGAAGTGAAAAAACAGATTGACAGAGCCAGACGAGTACCCAGAAGTCACCTCCTACAAGACAGGCCCAACAAAGAAAATAACAGAACACCACTAGCTGTCACCTTCAGCCCCCAACTAAAACCTCTCCAGCGCATCATCAGAGATCTACAACCTATCCTGAAAGATGATCCTTTACTCTCACAGATCTTGGGAGACAGACCTGTCCTCGCTTACAGACAACCCCCCAACCTAAAGCAAATACTCACCAGCAACCACACATCACTGAACAAAACCACTAACCCAGGAACCTATCCTTGTAACAAACCCCGATGCCAACTCTGTCCACATATCTATTCAAGTGACATCATCATAGGACCTAATCACATCAGCCATACCATCAGGGGCTCGTTCACCTGCACATCTACCAATGTGATCTATGCCATCATGTGCCAGCAATGCCCCTCTGCCATGTACATTGGCCAAACCGGACAGTCTCTACGCAAAAGAATTAATGGACACAAATCTGACATCAGGAATCAAAATACTCAAAAACCAGTGGGAGAACACTTTAACCTGTCTGGTCATTCAGTGACAGACCTGCGGGTGGCTATATTACAACAGAAAAACTTCAAAAACAGACTCCAAAGAGAGACTGCAGAGCTAGAATTGATATGCAAACTAGACACAATCAACTCCGGTTTGAATAAGGACTGGGAATGGCTGAGCCATTACAAACGTTGACTATCTCCCCTTGTAAGTACTCTCACACTTCTTATCACACTGTCTGTACTCGGCTAGCTTGATTATCACTTCAAAAGTTTTTTTTTTTTTTTTTTTTTTCTCTTAATTAATTGGCCTCTCAGAGTTAGTAAGACAACTCCCACCTGTTTATGCTCTCTGTATGTGTGTATATATATCTCCTCATTATATGTTCCATTCTATATGCATCCGAAGAAGTGGGCTGTAGTCCACGAAAGCTTATGCTCTAATAAATTTGTTAGTCTCTAAGGTGCCACAAGTACTCCTGTTCTTCTTTTTGCGGATACAGACTAACACGGCTGTTACTCTGAAACTTGTCATTTTGCAGCATTGAAAATCATTTGAGGTGGGGGCTGGTAGGTTCTGCACATGCTCTCTGGAGAGCTCAGTGCACCTTCAGGAGGAACCATTCTTGATCTAGTTCAAGATAAGCAATTTTGTAAAAACTGAAACAATTTTTTCCCTTCAAAATGGAGTCTAAATTTGCTTAAAAATCAATTCCTCAAACCAAATGCCTATAAATACAGTCCACATTACCTGTTATGTACGGTACTTCCTTCAGCTCTTCTCAGTTCTTAAATGTGCTAAGCAGAATTGCAGAAGCAAAGAAATTTATCTACACAAAGCAGAGATGCTCCCATGGGTAGGAATTGCCTACACTGTTTTAAAGAAGCTACACTGAAATACAGTTTCTACCCTTGCTGTAATCTGGCTCTGAGCAAATGTCAGTTTCTCCTGCCCACTTAAGATGTCCCTTCCTGTCTCCCCGAGATTAAAAAAAGTGCACTGAGGAAAGTTGGATTTCAGGATGAAGCCCAGGACTCCATATCACAGCTAGTCGGGAGTTTTTTTAACAAAAGCTTTTAACCAGAAAATGCCAATTGGTTGAAACAGAAACTTTTGGCAGGAATGCATCAGTTTTGATTAAATTTTCACTAGGGAAGGTTTCTCAGGCCTAGGATGGACTTTCTGGTTAGAACCCAACACTCACACAGTGCTATACCTACCCAAAACTCTGGCCACTAGCCTGGTAGCAGAGGTACTCTTTTGGGATGTGGGAGACCCAAGTTCAAGGTCCTGCTCCGCATTAGAGTGCCCTAAACACTGTCCTGATAACTATTCTGGGGTAGTCTCATTTTTCATGAATTTTTGAAAGGTGTTTTTTTGAAATCTTGAATGGTTTTCCTGTCCCATGAAAATTTTCTCCACCCATCTCTACTCCATATACTTTCCAAATGACCCTGAGGAAAAACCACTTACCTTCTTTGTGCCTCAGTTTCTCCATTTGCATATTGTCTATTCTGTATGGGGTTTTCCCCACTTCCTTTGGACTCTTAGGTAGAGTGTTAGTGACAAATTGCTCAATGGTGGTTCTGTTTCTGAACACGTGCACTTTCACTCTACATCGGGGTGGGTAAACTTTTTGGCCTGAGGGCCACATCCGGGTATGGAAGTTGTATGGCGGGACATGAATGCTCATGAAATTGGGGGTTGGGGTGCGGCAGGGGGCTCCAGCTCCGGCTGGGGTGCGGGCTCTGAGGTGGAGCCAGAAATGAGGAGTTCAGGGTGCAGGAGGGTGCTCCAGGCTGGGACTGATGGGTTTGGAGGGTGGGAGGGGGATCAGGACTGGGGCAGGGGGTTGAGGCGTGGGAGGCGGTCAGGCTCTGGTTGACGCTTACCTCAAGCAGTTCCTGGAAGCAGCGGCATGTCCCCCCTCCGGCTCCTACGTGGAGGCACGGTCAGGCAGCTCCCATTGGCTGCAGTTCCCAACCAATGGAAACTATGGAGGCGGTGCTTGTGGCGGGGGCAGTGTGTGGAGCCCCCTGTCTGCCCCTATGTGTAGAAGCCAGATGGGGGACATGCTGCTCCTTCCAGGAGCCGTGTGAAGCCACAACACGCACGGAGCGGGGCAAGCCCTGGACCCTTCTCCCTGGCGGAAGCTCGAGGGCCGGATTAAAACATCTGAAGGGCCGGATGCAGCCCCAGGGCCATCGTTTGCCCACCCCTGCTCTACATCTTTTTTTTTTTTTTAATGAAGGCAAACAATAAGAAAGAATAAAAGTAAAGTCTCAAGAGAGAGAGAGGTGTGTGTGCGAGAGAGAGAGAGACAGAGAAAGAGAGATCTATACAGGCTTCAGCAAGTGTGAGAAATGTAATGCAATATATACTGGAAAAAAGTGGGGGCTCATGGATTCTTAGCTATGGAAATCACACTATCAAAGCTAAAGCTTTTCCTATTAAAGTCATGTGTCTAGCATTCAGGGAAAGGATGCTGTCGCACAAAGTGAAGCAGCTTCATGGAGGTTGATTAATATAATTCTGGTATGGGCCTGTGCCAATAGAGAGGTCTATGTCAGATGGGGATGCAGACAAATGTGGTGGTTAAGCTGCTTGAACCAGGGACAAGGCCGGGAATTATATGCATGCTTGTTACATCGTGTAAATTGCTTGCATTTTTCTCCTTTTGATGCTATTTTTGCTTCTTCACCACGTAATTTGGATTTGAATAGAAAACAAGTTCTGCACTGTGTTAGATGTGGTGTCCCGCTTCTTTCCTGGCCTGACATGTTTATCTATACAAAGCATTATGAAGGAATTAAAGAGGGGAGCAAAGGAGCTCAGAAATTCTTTTGAAAACCTTGTCAGATTGTTAATTAATGGGCAGTAGCAGAGGGAGTGAAATCTGTTGCTTGATACCATAATAGGTAGTGCTGTGTCTCTCTCTCTCAGTCATCCATAATGGATGGATTTATTTTTGGTAATGAGACATTTATCTTCTTCGCAGCTATGAAAAGCTAGTTGCAGCATAAAAATCAGTTGGAAATAATGTGACAGAAGTTAAGGGGGCAGATATGTTTCTTTGGAATGTTTAGCACATCTGCTTAAACTTTGGGGCTTTTTGTTTTTGTTTTTTTGGGGGGTGGCAAAATTTTTGCCCCACTCCTGCTAGAAAAACAAAACTGTAACTTGATGTCTGCACCTGCCATAGCTGTTACTCTGATAGCATCAAATGATGGCATGGATGTTTTTACTGTGTGAAGATTAGTGAAATATCTACAGAGGCTATAATTAGTATTTTAATTATCAATGTCTAAAAATGGACAAGTGAGAGAGCTGGGCTCAGCTAGCCAAGCTGAGGAACAGTGGGGGGAAGATGGCTCTTTTGGTTAATGTTTGGACCTGGGAGTTGAGAGAGCTGGGTTCTGTTCTTTGGCCCTGCCTTTAGGCACGTCACTTCCCAATACGTTATCAAATTTGTGAGCCAAAAGTGAGGCACCTAAATCCATAAATAGCTGACTTGATTTTCAGAATGTCATGTCTGGATGGTTTGTACGAATCCAATGGGGACAAAATCAAGAGAGTTATATGGAAATTTTTCTGAAACCCTATTGCATTTAATAGCCTTTCTGTAGGTTTTTGAGCCATTCTATACAATTGTATAATAGGGTTGTAATTTTCGACGTGGGAGCTGCAGGTACTTGACACCTTGAAAAATCAATATATTGGCACCCAAGTTTAAACAATATTGGCCTGAAGCTCTCTGTGCATCTCCATTTCTTCAGATGCCAAACAGGGAGCATGAGCAAGCTTTTCAAACACACCTTGTGGTTTTGGGCTGCCTTTAAAGCAAAAGTGCTGAGAAACCTTTTATGGTATCTCAAGTTGGGCACCCAAAGATGGAGGCATCCAAAATCACTGGATGTTGTTGAAAATAGTGGCTAGTGCCCATCTCTTAAGGGTGATGTGAGGCTGCCTCAATGTTTGCAAAGCTTTGACCTTTTTGCCAATGAAGCGCAAATTAGGAATGAGAACTGCAGCCTTTTCTTGGTGTCTGGTTAGCAACAGACCCACAGATCACATGAGATGGTTACTATTCATGATATTCTGTTATTTCGTACATCTCTGTCTTTTCCATAGGAAAAGTTGTGTGCTACCATAGTATGGTCTCTCTTCCTGTAAGAGTCCTCACCTAGCCATTTCCCTTCACTTTTCCGTTCTTGTACAAAAGTTATTCTCCTCATCTGGCTACTGCTGTAGCCTTTGTCTATATACTATAAACAATACTCCTCCCACCCATGGTGTTGGAAAACATTGGTTGCTAGAATCACAGTCCACAGAAGGTTAGAGAGGGAAAAAATTCCTGTTCTTTTATCACTTTCTTCCTCTCAGGATCCTCTGTTCTTTGCATGACTGAGGTCACTTTTTCCAAAGACATGTTTGTTGTAAGACCTTTCAGCAGTGTTGCTGGTTCCTCAGTTGAAGGGCATTGGAAAGTCAGCCTGACAAAGTTGGGAAGAATGTTTCATTTAATTTTAAACTGCAAATCAAACTTTCACTATTTCATGCTGGAGGTAATGTCATTTGAGAAGAGGGACATGTACTCCCAACCTCTCAATGACAAACTGCAGTGGGCTTAAACATACAGCCCCACACCACCCTTACACACACAGTCCTGACATTTTACCGGGAAGGATTGTTAGGCGTGTAACACATCAGAGCCTGGGAATGCTCTTTCTTCACAGGAAGAGCACGGCAAATGACAGCCTTCTTCATGCTGTCACAAGTGACACTGCAACCATCCTGACAGTGCCATTTCGACATACTGGATTCATTTATGCAGCAAAGAAGTGAAAATGAGTCAGAACTCCTGTGGGCAACAAGATAGATATGAATGTTCTTTGTTTTCTATTAAACACATTCTCTTCAATATGGCATGAGCTTTGTAGGTTTTTTTTAATGCAGAGCCTGTTCGTCAACATACTTTAGGATGGGTGCCCAGAAGTGTACCTAATCTACACAATTCAGATTGGGGTCCAGGTCTGGATTTGTAACACCAAAGTTTGGGGGCATTGAGTTTCAAGGGGCTCAGGAACTCCGTGATAAGTGCCTCCCACAGACTATAACCACACCAGAACCCAGCTAAAATACTGATTCTAAAATGCCTTCAGAATGACTAAAATAGTTTTGTGTCAGACTCTTCAGAGACAACTGGGCATCTGCTCTGAGGCACAGAGCCCCTCCTGTGAGGTTCGGAGCCCCCAGGGCACTTAGCACCTTGCTAGTGATAGTCAGGGCTTCACAGGTGTGAGTCTTACATGTTCAGTGTCTATTTCATGGATACCAGCCCTGAAGGCAGGACATGCCATAGGCCAGAATCTGTAGCAGGAAGGACATAGACAGCTCCTCTTCCGTCCTGACAGGCTCCCAAAGATAAAGCCCCAGGCCCAGATTTTCAGAAGTGCTCAGTGCCCATGATGAGCCGTAATCGTTCATTAAAGGCTTAGATCTAACCTCTCTAGGTGGATCCAGGTGCCAGACAGGCAGCCAGTACCAAGTAGCAGGCAGGCAGGCTCCCATTTGCCCAGCCTACCAGTTGTGCTGTTTGATTGCATGTTAGGCAGTCTGCTGTAGCGTGCATTGTCGGAGTGCCGTCTTGACATCACAAAGCTATGCGCTGTGAGAAGGGGACAGAGAGAAACTCAATATTCTGTGCACGGGCTTCCCTACCTGAGCTAGCTTGAATACAGCTAGCATGGGTAATAGGGTGGGCAGGTGTCTGATTTTCTGTCTGAACAGATACCCAAAGTCTGGCTTCCACAGGCGGGGGAGGCAGGGAGGTGCGGAGTCATCACTCGCGCCAGCCCCTACTTAGCAAGGGCCACCTCCTACCTTAATCGGCTCTGCAGGTGAGTCCTTCCTGACCCATGTGGGGGGGGGGAGGGAGAGGGAAAGAGGAGTGAATGGGGGGCATGTTCTCAGGGGGAAGGGGCAGGAGCGGGGCCTTGGGGGAAGAGGTGGGACAGGGGTGAGGTCTGGAGGGAAGGAGCGGGGCACGGGCATGTTCTCAGGGGGAAGGGGTGGGGAGGTTCCGACACTCCTGCTGGAGTGTCCGGTTTTTAAATATTACAAAGTTGGCAACCCTAACAGTAGTAACATAAACAGCACAGTACAGGCAAGAGAGCCAATTATGTACCCTGAGTACACACTGGCCTCTCTAGCTTGTGCTGAAGCCCGTGCCATGCTGTTTACAGCACTATTGTTACCTTTTTAGCTACATTCAAGCTAGCTCTGGTAGGATCGCCTGTGTACAGAGTTTGCTGTGTAGCTGTAGCCATCACGGTATAAATAGGGTTACCATATTTAACAAATAAAAAAAGAGGACCCTCCACGGGGCCCTGGCCCTGCCCATTTCCCACCCCCAGCCCCGCCCCAACCCCAACCCCGCCCCTTCCCCGCCCCAATCCCACCCTAACTCCGGCCCCTCCTCCCTCCCAATCCCAGCCATGCGAAAAGGGCTGCCCGAGTGCTACCGGCTTCACGGTTTGCCGGGCAGCCCCCAGACCCTGCGCCCCCGCCAGCGCTTCCCCAGCGCAGCTGGAGCCCGGGAGGGGAAGTGCCCAGCCGGGGACGCAGGGTCTGGAGGCTGCCCAGCAAACCGTGAAGCCGGTAACGCTTGAGCTTCGGGCAGCCCCTATGCCTCCGGACCCTGCGCCCCCGGCCGGGCACTTCCCCTCCCGGACTCTGGCGGTGCAGGGTCCGGAGGCATGGGGGCTGCCCAAAGCCCGTAGCGCTCGGCTCTTAAACAGAGCCGAAGAGTCAGGGGAGGAGCAGAGCTGCCGCGGCCGGAGGCTCTGCTCCTCCCCTAACTCTTCGGCTCTGTTTAAGAGCCGAGCTGCCCGAGCGCTACCGGCTTTGGGCAGCCCCCATGCCTCCGGACCCTGCGCCGCCGGAGCCCGGGAGGGGAAGTGCCTGGCCGGCGGCTGGGGTCTGGAGGCAAGGGGGCTGCCTGAAGCCCATAGCGCTCGGGCAGCTCGGCTCTTAAACAGAGCCGAAGAGTCAGGGGAGGAGCAGAGCCACCACGGGAGGGGAAGTGCCCAACTGGCATTTTCCCGGACATGTTCGGCTTTTTGGCAATTCCCCCCGGACAGGGGTTTGATTGCCGAAAAGCCGGACATGTCCGGGAAAAACCGGACGTATGGTAACCCTAGGTATAAACCAGCTTGACAGTGGCTGACACTTGATATTCTAAATTCAGGACTATCCTGACTTTCTAAATCTGGTCCCTATCAAAGCCCGAGAAGCTCAGTGGCAGGTTATTGCCTCCTACTAAACCAGCGATCTTGCATTGGGGATGCAAATCTCTTCATCATCTTAAGTTCCTTCAAGGGGCTGTGTGCTACTGACTCTGCCGAGATTTGTCGCACTGTTAAACAATAACAGAATGCCATTTATTTAAATATTTTCGGATATTTTCTACATTTTCAACTATATTGATTTCAATTACAACACAGAATAGAAAGTGTACTGTGCTCACTTTATATTTATTTTTTATTACAAATATTTGCACTGTAAAAAACAAAAGAAATAGTATATTTCAATTCACCTAATACAAGTGCTGTAGTGCAATCTCTTTATAATGAAAGTTGAACTTACAAATGTAGAATTATGTACAATAAATAACTGCATTGAAAAATAAAACAATGTAAAACTTTTGAACCTACAAGTCCACTCAATCCTACTTCAGTCAGTTGCTCAGACAAACTTGTTTACAATGTCATCTGAAAGTGAGAACAGGCATCGCAAGATATTTATGTGCCAGATGTGCTAAAGATTCATATGTCCCTTCATGCTTCAACTACCATTCCAGAGGATAGGGGCGGCAGGTTTGTAGAAATATTGGTGGTGCCCAGAACGCTCAGAGCCCGCCCCCCCAAACTCCGCCCCCCACCTGCCTAAGGCTCTGCGAGGGAGTTTGGGTGGGGGGAGGTGGTCTGGGGTGCAGGCCCTGGGTTGGGGCAGAGAATTGGGGTGTAGGACGGTTGAGAGGTTGGGATGGGGTCTGGGGTGCAGGCTCTGGGATGGAGTTTGGGTGCTGGGTGCAGGCTGTGGCTGGGACAGGGCCTGGGGGTACAGGAGGGGGTGCTGAGTGCAGGCTCTGGAAGGGAGTTTGGGTGCAGGCTCTGGAAGGGAGTTTGGGTGCAGGAGGGGGTGTGTGGGAAGGGGGTGCAGGCTCTGGACTGGGACAGGGCCTGGGGATGCAGGAGGGGGTGAAGAGTGCAGGCTCTGGGACAGAGTTTGGGTGCAGGCTCTGGGAGGAAGTTTGTGTGCTGGTTGCAGGCTCTGGGCTGGGGCAGGGGCTGAGGGTGTAGGAGGGGATGAGGGGTGCAGGCTCTGGGACAGAGTTTGGGTGCAAGCTCTAGGCTGGGGTGCAGGGTTCTGGGAGGGAATTTGGGAGCCGAAGAGGGGGTGTGGGCTCTGGAAGGGGGTGGTGGGTGCTGGGGGGGGGACTGCCATCACATGTGGCTTCCTTCCTCCCCTGCTGCCCCTCGCCATAGCCTCACTGAGGGTGGGGGATGGGGCTGCCCCTTGCCCAGTGTTTGCAGGAGTGGTGGCTCGGGGGGGAGGGGGGTGTGTGGATCACAGGGTCAAACACTCACCGAAGCCCCAATAGCTGCTCAGGTGAGTCACGGAGGTCCACTCCAGATGTCTCCTGCCGGAAGCCCCCTCGGTGTCTGGTGCCAGGGGAGGGGAAGGGAGGGCTGCCAAGCACATGTGTGCCTCCTCCCGCTCCCGAGGTGCAGTAGCAGCAGCAGCTGCCTCAGCCTGCTGCCGGTGTTGCTCTTGTGCTGTGCTGTAGCTGCCGGCAGTGGAGGCCAGGGAGAGCTGTGCCGCTTTCACTCAGGCAGGGGTGCTCCGGGGGCCAGGGAGGGATGCTCCGGGGGCTGCTCCGGGCAGGGCCGGGGGAGAGACCCAGCTCCAAACATTGGTGGAGGGGACCCCCAGCCCTGAATATTGCTGGAGCCTGGGCACTACAAGAGAATATAACTCGCCGCCCCGCCAGAGGACATGCGTCCATGCTGATGACAGGTTCTGCTCGATAATGATCCAAAGCAGTGGGACCCGACGCATGTTCATTTTCATCATCTGAGTGAGATGCCATGAGCAGAAGGTTGATTTTCTTTTTTGGTGGTTTGGGTTCTGTAGTTTCCGCATCGGAGTGTTGCTCTTTTAAGATATCTGAAAGCATTCTCCACACTTCGTCCCTCTCAGATTTTGGAAAGCACTTCAGATTCTTAAACCTTGGGTCGAGTGCTGTATCCATCCTTAGAAATCTCACATTGCGTTTGGTCAAATTTGCTGTGAAAGTGTTCTTAAAACGAACATGTGTTGGGTCATCATCCAAGACTGCTATAACATGAAATATATGGCAGAATGCAGATAAAACAGAACAGGAGACGTACAGTTCTCCCCCAAGGAGTTCAGTCACAAATTTAATTAACACATTATTTTTTTAACGAGCATCATCAGCATGGAAGCATGTCCTCTGAAATGGTGGCCAAGGGATGAAGGGGCATATGAATGTTTAGCATATCTGGCACGTAAATACCTTGCAACGCTGGCTACAAAAGTGCCATGTGAACACCTGTTCTCACTTTCAGGTGACATTGTAAATAAGAAGCAGTCAGCGGTATCTCCCATAAATGTAAACAAACTTGTTTGTCTTAGCAATTGGCTGACCAAGAAGTAGGACTGAGTGGACTTGTAGGCTCTAAAGTTTTACATTGTTTTGTTTTTGAGTGCAGTTATGTAACAAAAAAAATCTCCATTTGTAAGTTACACTTTCACGATAAAGAGATTGCACTACAGTACTTGTATGAGCTGAATTGAAAAATACTATTTCCTTTGTTTATCATTTTTACAGTAGAAATATTTGTAATAAAAAATAATAGAAAGTGAGCACTGAACACTTTGTATTCTGTGTTATAATAGAAATCAATATATTTGAAAATGTAGAAAAACATCCAAAAATATTTAATTTCATTTGAAAAAAAAAAAAAAAACAGGAGTACTTGTGGCACCTTAGAGACTAACAAATTTATTAGAGCATAAGCTTTCGTGGGCTACAACCCACTTCTTCGGATCCGAAGAAGTGGGTTGTAGCCCACGAAAGCTTATGCTCTAATAAATTTGTTAGTCTCTAAGGTGCCACAAGTACTCCTGGTTTTTTTTTGAGGATACAGACTAACACGGCTGCTACCCTGAAACCTGTAATTTCATTTGGTATTCTAATGTTTAACAGTGCAATTAATTGCAATTAATTTTTTTAATTGCACTTAATTTTTTTGAGTTAACTGTGATTAATTGACAGCCCTAATTACTTTACACCAGGGCGTCCAAACGTTTCCACACAGAGACAACTTCCCTGAGCCCTAGAAGTGCACATAAATTCTGTATAATTTACAGAATAATTCATATAAAAAATAAACACGCTCAACTATAATATCTGCTGTACTGTCAGCTTCTACGAGAGACCATTGCATTGCTTGACTATTGGAAACAGAAATAAGATGAGTGCAACAGCTATAAAAATCTGCTACTGTTTTTTGTCCTCCCCAGGCTATTTTAGGGAGTGGGTGGCATTCTGAATGTTCATTCTTCAAACTGTAAATTAACAGATTAGTGGCAGAATTTCATTTTCCTGTGGTCTCCCTTCTACTCTTTAGGAACGTAGCCTGGTTTGGTTCTGATCCTTTGGGATATCCGTAGGAAGTGTGTGCTTGTGACTGAAGTTAATTGGGCTCTGAAAAGAATTGCTGCTCCATGCCAAGGCAGTTGAAACCACATTCCTTTGGCAGTCTGAACTAACATTAGATAAGAACAGTTCATGTCAGAGTTGCTTGTATAATGGCAACATTTATTATTATTAATAATACCCCCTGTGAGCCATCTGAGACATCTTGCCGTCTTCTGACAGATGGAAAGTCCATCATTTTCTTGGAATCAGAATATACGTAGAACACGAGTTCTCAGCCTTCAACAGCAAGCTTTATCCAAAAATCCTTAGAGCTCAAAAAAAGTCCAACCTTATTTTTTTATTATTTTTGGCTGGGTTTTTTGCTTGTGAAGGGTGAAAAATGAGTACTATTTTAGGTCAAAATCTTTCTTACCGGTAAACAATAATGTAGGAAGAGGGCCTGAAACATAAGCTCTTGTATCAGAGGCGTGGTATGAGGGCCTGAGGCCTAAACTAAAGTAGTGGTCAAAGCTTTGCTGCTATAAAGCAAAGTTAAGTTGTGAGCAAAAGGCAGGGCCTGCTCACAAAATCTGGAAAGAACAGGGATAATATTGCAGAAACACATATTCCTAAGCAGTGCTAGGCACAAGAACACATATGCAAACACATTCCAGAAGGATGGTACCAGAACAGCCTGATACCAGCATATTCCTCAAAGAGAACAGCAACACACTGACCCATCCTAAAGATAAGGTCAGGATGACAGCATGATGGATAGAAATGTTTTGATTGAACCAACAGGTACAAGGGAATGGGTGGCACCCAAATACATCAGAGGGTGGCACCTAGATACATCAGGGCAATTCATAACTTGTTTGTATCTGTGTATAAAGATGTATCTCCGAGGTCGTCTTTGGTTGGTCTAGGGGATAATGGAAAGTCCCGCCATTAACTGAGCTAGTCAACTGCAACGGGCATACATGTGTTAGTGTATCTGTAACCATTGAGCCAGGACATTAGAACCGTGCTTCATTGACAATAAACCTGACCAAGTGCCTTCAATACGAACTGAGTCTGTGGTTATTGGGCAGTTCGATCAAGGTCTGCTGTGCCAACTGTCTGTGCAGAGCTGGGACAGGACACAAAGGGCTCCCACATGCAGCCAACATCTAGCAACATCTGACTACAAGTGTGAGCTGATGTATCTGTAGACAGCTTCCTGCAGCAGATGCTGGTGATTAAAACACATACTCAGTGCTCCTCCTTCAATGAATGATATTTTTTAAAACAAATTTGTACTTTATTTTCCACAACGGCATGGGCATTTGGAGGCTTATGAAGTCAAATGTGGTTTGATAGGGCTTGATCTAACACTCCTTGAAATCAAGGGGAGTCTTTCCACTAATGTTAGTGGGCATGGGATTGGGACATAATAAGTATGAATACAAAAGGTGCAGAAATTCCATCATTACTTACCTCTTACTTTTGTAGAGGCTTTTCTGTTGGGCTCCCCAGAAAAGCCTCTACAAAAGTAAGAAGTGAGTTATGATGGAATTCCTGTACCCTTTGTATCCATAGCATCTCACAGCACCTTGGTAAGGTGGAATAAGTTCTGTTAGTCTCTTTTACAGATGGGAACTGAGGTATGATGAGATCAAGTACCTCTACCTCTACGCTCATCCTAAACAGGAAATGAAAGAGGGCAAAAAAAAAATCTGCTGCAAAGGAGATGTACTGATATCAGGTCTCACAGGTTACCAAGGACAAATATTGGAGTGGTTATATATTATGTCAGTCAGCATGGCTAAGGTTAGGTTGTCACAGCGGTCACTCACCCACACACACCTAGGAGAAAGGGATTAAGGCCCTCTGCTCAGAATATGACTCTAGCTGTGGTGATACTCCCTGATGTCAGCAAGTTGTGGGTGGAAGCACAGAGGGATGAGGAGTCCAGTCCCCCCCCCCCCCCCCCGGTCATGAGCCAGAGTAGCTTGCCAGGCACACAGGAGAGAGGAAAGGGCCAAAGAACCTTACTTCTTGCACAGAGCAAGGTGTTAGTAGGGGAAGAATTGCTTATGGCATATAACACACTAACATAGCAACAACCCACCTGCCTCTTCTGATCTACAGGGGAATAGCCAAATGGAACAGACACATTTCAACATCAGACAAACATGTCCGCTGATCTTAGAAAGGGTAGAAGCATTTTTGACATGTTTGGATATTAGGGTTGCCAATTTTGGTTGGACGTATTCCTGGAGGTTTCATCACATGACATAATCTTTAATTAAAGATTAATCTTTAATTCCTGGAGCCTCCCGGACAATCCTGGAGGGCTGGCAACTCTGATCTGCCAACTGGGGAAAGCACTTATCAAGCTGCAGGTGAGTGTGGGTGGAGGCGCAGGGATTTTGCTACTTGTATATATGGACTATACCTACTGGAATCTCACAGACAAACCTTCTTGCATCTATTCAATCTTCACTCTAGGCATCTGAAGAAGTGAGGTTTTTACCCACGAAAGCTTATGCCCAAATAAATGTGTTAGTCTTTAAGGTGCCACCAGACTCCATGTTCTTCTTGAAGGGAAAGGGAAAATTTGGCCAGTGAACATGCTTTGGCAACCAATGTGTCCAGCTGAATGCATATTTCTAATCCCAGTGCCTTTCCCACAAGGTATAAATTGGCACCTTGTAGCTGCTCCAGGTCCATGAGAACCTGTAGAATGACTGTTTGGGACACAGAAGCAGAGAGTGTGTTTCAGTGAAGAAAAGAGCCCGCTTTTATGTAGCATACCAGCTGGCTTCCCCCAAAACCCCTTCCCGTGTTCATGCACCGTATCTTAGATTTCCCTCGTATTGCTTTCTGGGGTCCCTGTTGGTAAGTGTAACAACTCTTCCTGCTAGTGGATGTAGAAGGGGTATGTAAGTTGAGCAATGACATGCGGTAATGAATAGAGCACAAGTCTAGGAGTCAGGAGACCTGAATTCTGACTGGCTTGGCTTTGCCTCTGACTTGCTGTCTGATCTTGGATGAGTCACTTAACTTAGCTTCTGTTTCCTCTTCTACTTTTGTCTGTCTTGCCTATTTATTTAGGTTGTAAACCTTCCAGGGTGGGGATGGACTTCTCTCACTCTGTCTATGTACCATGCCTAGCACAATGGGGCCCTGATCTTGAGCTAGGTCTATAATAATACAAACATAGGGCTTCTGCACTTCCTGAAGCTTCTTAGCAAAGATCAGTACAACAGCTCTGAGCATAGGCCCTGGGGAGGCTTTGGGGTTCACTTTACATTTGTGGCCACATAGGGCTGGGACCTTGGTTTGATTCCCTGTCCTTCATGCTGGCAGGCTACAGTGAAGAAAGAATTCCCCAACAGGGCTCCCACCATTCCTGTCTGGAAGTTTGTGCTTCAGACTCACTTCATTTTAGGTGGGTGACCAGAGGTTCAGAGCCTGCAAAAGGTTGGTTGGCTATGTGTGTAGGGGGGTGCTACTGCAGCCTTAGAAGAGATTGCAGGTAGATGGTGGCATGGGTGTGCAGGAAAGCATTCAGAGAAGTGCCTGGTTGCAGGACTGCAAGTAGCTAGGTGGGTCCCCAAATGTGTTACTCTGTACGAGGCACTGCAACATCTACATGGCCCTGGGTAGATAGCAGCTAAGCTCTAACACCCTATTCAGGCAGCTCTTCGTCCAGTTGACTCACCCCCTTATGGAAAGAGAGCCATGCAAAACCCCACCCCTTTGGCAGAGGAAGGCACTCTATGGAGCTGTCACGGGCAGAACCATCAGAGAGATGTTCTCCAATACATCCACAATATCCTTTTATTCCTCTGTGTCTTGGTGTGCTGTCCAATGGTAGGTACTGACAGGAACCTATGTAGATTAATCTCTATTTACTAGTGTAATTGCCACAGTGCTGATATTAGTCCCATGTCATTACAGCTGTTCATGAATAATTTCATATTGAATGTGATGCAGTAGCAGCAAATGTAAGAACAGAGTTAAATAAAACATTTGTACACATCAATCAAGTTGCATTAATGCGATTTAGCTAGAAGGATTTCACTGCTATCTGTGAACTGTCATGGTATTTTTAGGATGCTTAAAACACCAGTTTGAGAAATAGAATTGAAGAGAATAAATATGAATTATCTGGTATGAGTTACATAAGGTGCTTTTAGTATCTGGCACTATTTTAAGTTGCTGTGGAATCCAATTCCATCTTATTACCAACTGAGCCTTTGTCTGATGTATTAGATCAAACCGTATTCCTGTCTCTAAACGCTAACAGCAGCACATTCAGTCCTCTGGATTTCGGCGTCTAAAGTGGGTGTTGCAGGAAACTTGGCACCACTGCTCTTTATAGAATAATAAACACAGATGATGTTGCCTTGGGTTTCATATAGACTTGGATGCTGTTGCCTCATATCAGATGATTCATAGACAAATGGTGACTATTAGCTTTTAAAAATAACATTACTAGTTGAAGAAAATGGAAGAAAGATGCTTGCCAGGTTTCACAGATGGCCCAGGGTGGTAGTTCCTTTTTTTTTACTTTGAGCTGACAGAACATTTTGCACTTTATTCTTCCAGTGGCTGCATTACATTGTTGTGTAATTTGACTATTTTTCTCTTTTCCAGTGGGCTGGAACATACCTGTAGAGCTGTAGTTTCTCCTCTTCCATGCTTTGCTCAAGGTACGTTCTTTACAAATTCCTGTTCTTCAAATGATCTGTATCAAATGCAGATTATGGAAAGGTCCATTCTTGATAAAAGTAATCTGCAACGCTATTGGCAAAAGAATATTCATCTTTATTTCTGGTTTTGTATGTCTCTGCATCCTGTTTTCTTGATTTGGGGTCTAACATTTTAAAGCACAAAAGAAGGGTTCAGCCTAGGAAATTACACTGAATTAGAGCAAGACATTGAGGAGTTAGGTGAACTAACTGTGCAGACTGAGTAGTTGTGTCACCCCGGTCCTCTAACCTGGGGTGCCCTTTACACTGCTTTGCTGCTGTAACTTCCAACCTGGATTCCTCACAAACAGCCTCCTGCATGTAAGTCACTTCCAGCTATGTCTGTGTGCTTCAGCCAGATTTTGGCTCTTACTAGCCTTGGTTATGCTGCAGGGTGACCCCAATACAATCCCAGTCCCAGATCTTCCCCCAGAAACATATGTCGTGTATTGCCCAGCCCTCTCCTGGACAGTACAAATATGTTAAGGCCGTTATCCCTTTTAAGGGAATTTGCACACAACATGTTACTCCAAATGGATTTACCCAGACACTTCAACTTGAACACACTGGATTAGACCAAACAGTAAAACAAGTGTATTATCTACAAAGAGAGAGATTTTAAGTGAGTCCAAGTAATGAGGCATAAAGGTCAGAAATGTTAACAAGAAAAATAAAAGTAATATGCTTACTAGTGCCGAACTTAACAAACTATATTAGATTCAAAACAAAATTTTCTCACATGCTTCAGCAATCTGACTAACCAAACTCTTTAGGTCAAGATCCCTCCCCCAGAGTCCAATGGCTGCTTCCTTTGTCTTTTCAAGTGCAGTGAATGCAATAGGCAGGGAGTGAGAGGGGGTGCCTTGGGATTTTGGCCCTCCTTTTTATAGTTTCAGTCCTCCTCTTGGAAAAACATTTCCAGCTGAGCACCAGGAGCCACAGAGCCTATGTGGAAGGATGTTTCCTGCTGTTTTTTTTTATCTGTTTGAAAATCCTTTGTCTTCCCTTTCTTCTTGATGACTCTGTTTATTGGTTAAATTCAAATTAAGCCAATCACACATTCCATTGTTTAGGACAGACCTATTTGCCAGCTTCTATGTGGGCAGGACTGTGGGGTTTGGAATATGTGTTAATAACACCATACAGGAGAATCTTATAACTTCACACAGTGTTGCCACACATATTTTACCAGGACAATACTGACCAGCAAATTATGAGTTTTTAAATGACTCCTCACAAGACATGTCTTGTACAAAAATCACACCTCTGTAGGTGTGAACACAGGGGTGTATCCTGTCACACTCACCCTGTGATAATTATGACTTTGCAGCCAGTGTAGACTGGGGCAAGTCATGTTCAACATTGTATCATCTGGTAATCGGTAAACCCTTGGCCCCAATAGATTAATTCATGACCAGCTCGATCTTATCTAAACTGATTGCAAAAGCCATAGTAAATATCTCGTAGTTAACGTGACCTCTCAAAGTTGTGTTCTAACTCAGTGTAATTTTCTGGCGAAAACAATCCCAAATGGAAGCAATGTCCCTTTCTCTTCCTTGCCAAGAACCTAATCTTGCTAGCCCTCCTGTAGTATTAGCGGTGGTGTCCTGCCCCTACCCTGCCGGCTCAGAGGGAGGCCACTCTGCTTCACTACATTCGCTGAGGCATTGCCCTGTTTCAGGAGAGTAGCGATTCAAGTGTTGGGGTTGAGGCCCCTCTGGCACGATAATGTACAGCAAACAAGCAGTCTCAGGGATCCGGCCCTCAGGCAGGGTAGAGGAATCAAATAGTCTTGGGGTGCAGATCCTCAGGCAGGACAGAGCAAACAGTCTTAGGGTTCAGGCCCTCAATCAGGGTAGAACCACAAGCAGTCTGTGAGCTCAGGCCTTCAGATGGGGCCAAACAGTCTTAGGGCCCAGACCCTCAGGGAAACAATCTAGGGGCTCAAACCCTCAGGCAGGGCTGGAGCAACAAACAGTCTGTTGTCCTAGCTCTAGCAAATGGCAGACAAACGCAGGCCCCTTGGCCTAAGGTGGGGAGGCTGCCACCCAGGGGTGGAGTTGGCAGCATGGGTAATGGGACCTGGGCCCACCCTACTTCACCGGGTCTGAGCCCAGGGACCTAACAGTGGCAGAGTGTTCCACCACTGGGTCAGCGGGGATCCGCCTGAAACACGGTGACTGGTGTTTGGGCAGCAACACAACCAGACTATAATCGGTTTTCCCTGGGCTATTTCCTACTCTCCCACCATCATGTATCTGTGGCTCGGGGTTGTTCCCCACCTCTTCGGGGTATGTGGCAAGCAGCAGTCCTGGCAGCTCTTCGCCTGGGTTGGCCTCCTCCAGGGGCAGGGCGTGGTGCAGCATGGGTTCTGCTCTGGGGATCTGCAGCAGGCTGGAGACATCTGGCTCAGACTCAACTGGGTTACAGACCCCGCCTTTTATACTTCCTGTCCTGCACCTTAGCTTCTGGTGGGAGGGATGAGCCTGGCCTGGCTCCACCCACCAGGGAATCGCCGAGTGGCTCCTCCCCCTTTGGCTCAGTGGGAGGCCACTCCGCCTCACTGCACCTCCATAGGCAGAGCTCCCATGGTTGTCAAGTTCTGAATTCAGACTTGTGCATTTCCTTTGCAGGAGTTTGATATCCTAAGCAGTGTGTGCAGGGAGAATTGCCTGCAGGGCTGGAAGCTCTTCCAGAGGCTCTGGAACTAAAGTTATGTCAACTAAATAAAGAAGAAACTGATGTTCATGGGTTTAAGACCAATCTTTACTCCAACCTGCTCTGTGACTTGGACGAGCTAAGACTCAATCAAATACGCTTATTGAAAATGTAATGTAATAGGGTTAAACCAATAAGGTTTAATAGAAAATTAACAAGTTTCTCTAAAAACCCAGCAGAATTTAACAGAAAATGGGATCCTTTCTATAGATTTTTCTGAGTCTTCCTATAGAATCCTGTAGCATGAATTTCATTTTCTATACAATTCTGGACGATGGTCTGAAAAGCCTATATACAATTAGCATTTCCTATTGAACTCTACATACATTTTCATAAGGGAACGAGCTGGTAAGCAGAGAGAGGAAGGACATACTTTTTCTCCCTCCCAAAGAGGAGGAGTAGAGTCAGGGGAATCTGCTCTCTGGACTGTCATACCCTGATAGGGTGACCAGACAGCAAGTGTGAAAAATCGGGACGGGGGTGGGGTGGTAATAGGAGCCTATATAAGAAAAAGACCCAAAAATCAGGACTGTCCCTATAAAATCAGGACATCTGGTCACCCTATACCCTGGCAAGCCTGGAGCATTCTAGTCAGAACTCCCACTGCACAGCTAATTCTCCTCTCACCCATCTTTGGTGGTACCTTCTAGCAGCACAGCTCCTTTGTGAGCTATGGGGTGGGATGGGGAGGGAGTAGCTTGCAGGGGACTGTGCCTCTGCTTTAGTGTTCCTAGGTTAATGGAATTTCTGTAAGAAACTGTGGCAATCTGTGCATTTGGAAGGAGGTATCCCCTACTGCCTATTTGTGGGCACACAAATCTTTCTTCTTTTTGTCCGCAGCCCTCACATCTGGAAGAAAAGAGCTGAGAATGCTAGAAAGTGAATTTGCACTGAGTTTTCCCATGTAACGCTCACCCTGCTGTAGGTTGTTCTGGAGGAGTGAGTAATATACAATAGGCCTTTGTCTTCACGTGGATTTATTTGTTATTTTTAAGTCTAAATGTCTAGTTTGACCCTGATCAGAGATCTGAGAGAGCTGTTTTTTTTCCTGAGGCTCAGCAGTTCATCTTTTCACACACTTCTCTGAGTGTACAAGATTTCATAAATCTCTTCAGTGCTAGAATTAAGGCGAATTATTCTCATTATGTCTGAGTCAGAGCCTCTTACAGTTAGAATGAACTAGAGAGGAACCAAAATAGATATAAGAAGGTGGGGGCTAACATTTCTACAGGAAGGTTAGGTATTTTAGTGGCTTCTGTGTAGGCTCCTTGACAAAACCAGTTCTGACTCGTGCGCTGTCATACATGTGAAGGGCCAAGTTCTGTCCTCAGATCTAGGTACACAGTTCTCATTAGCTGCCATATCTGTGAGGCACCAAATAAGCTATTTAGAATTAGGCACTAAATTAACTATTTTTTGCTTTGTATCCTTGTAACCAAATTTTCTGGATGAACCCCCCCCCCCTCTGGTTTATTGTAAAAATGTAGCACTGTTGGGCCATGTGAATGAATACGAACTAATTTTAACTTGAAAGTACTGTTCTTCCAGTGATGTCCCTGTGGGTGCTCCACTGTAGGCGCGGCAGCGTCCCCTGTGCCTGGGATCAGAGGATCTTCATCAGCAGTGCCCATTGGACCACACATGTGCCCATCTCTTGTATATGTAGCACTGTGCGGTCCGACTGCCCCCCAGTTCCTTCTCTACCGCCTATAGTCTGGGACTAAATCCACAGCACAGCCTGCGTCTCCTTTGACCTCTTAGATAGTGCATTACCTGTTAGTTGTAGTGTAGTTTAGTAGTTACTTCTTTCCTTTTCTTGTTGTCTGCCTATTAAACAACAACTTAATTTTTCTTCTCCAACAGCCAGCTGGATCTAGTCTCAGGAATATTAAAGGAATTGCAGCTGTTACTTTTGTCTACTGTGGCTGGTTCCAGGGCCTGGCCCTGAGATCTGGCTGACAGTGTTAGCAGCATGAGGCTAGAGGTACAACTGCCTCCATTAACACCACAGTATTTTATTCTTTGCCCCGGGCCCAAGTCCAAAGTGTCTTTCACATTCTTGTGCATTCACTGTTTGTTCTGAACTGTGTTTTCAAGTGACACTGAAGCATCAAGCTACTACTAGGCCCATGAAAGGAGGCCTGAAGTTCCTGCTTCCAGCTGAATTCTGTTTTTTAAAAGATGCTAATAAGCACAGTATTCAATGCAGGAAGAACCAGATACTCTAGGATGTAAATACAGCTTTACACAAATTAAGCTGTTTTGTGCAGTTTGAGAAGCAAACGCCTTTCTCTGTCCAGAAATGCAATAAAGTACCCAGGAAATTACTTTTTTCTCCTCCTTTCCTCAGCCACTGCAGTCATTTTTGATACCCAGTTATTGGAGGAGTTATTAGACATTTAGCTGAATGCAGAGATTCTTTTCAAAGCACGCTTGGAATGTGAGAAATCACACACTGGAAATTTAGGCCTGATCTACACTAAAAAGTTAGGTCGAAAGAAGCTGCCTTAAGTCAACCTGTTAATATATGTGTCTATACTGCTGGGTCCTTTATACCAACCTAAGTCGCCTCTAAAGTCGACTTCTGTAATCCACCTCTGTGAGAGGCATAGCACTTAATTCGATTTTCATGGGTCGACTGCGAGGTAGTGCAGACACAGCGTTTTGTAATTCGACTTAATTGGCCTCTGGGTGGTGTCCCACAATGCTAATTTGTAACCTCTCTCGAGATCATTCTCAACTCTGCTGCACTGCATCCAGGTACACAGGAAACAGCCCCTCCCCTGCTAAGCCCTGGGAAGTTTTGATTTACCATTTGCTGTTTGATCAGCATTGGGAGCATGCCAGCTTGAGAACAGCTGATCATAGAGACTACACGCCCCAAACGCGCTCCAGCCTGGTCTGCACAGGAGGTGGTGGATCTCATCACTGTGTGGGGAGAAGAGTCTGTGCAGAAGAAGTCTGTTCAAAGATCGCTTGTGGAATGGGGGAGAAGGGCTACATGAGGGACACACAGCAGTGCCGTGTGAAAATAAAAGAACTTCGCCAAGAGTACCAGAAGGCAAGGGAGGCTGAACCCCACACATGCCGGTTCTACAACGAGCTGCATGCGATTCTCAGTGGTGGCCCTACCAGCACCCCCACAAGCAACGTGGACACCTCACAGGTGTGAATCTAGGGACAACAAGGAGAATGATATCGTGGAGGGGGAGGAGGAGAATGGGAGACAGGCAAACGGTGGATCCATTCTCCTCGAGAGCCAGGAAATATTTTTAACCCTGGAGCCCTGTGGATCGCAGGACATCACAGTGTCTGACTGTGATGCTGGAGAAGCACCGCTCATGAGTATACAGTTACAATCAAAGTCCTGTTAAACTTTAGTGGGCACACACATTCAGTGGTATTGCATGTTTACTGTGAAGAAAAAGTGAGGTGCTGTGGTTCTCTGCTTACAAGAAGCTGCTCCAGCTATGCAGAGGGTGGCCCCTGAAAAAGACTGTTTATGTGGATTGGGATAGCCTGGGAATCCTCTAAGGATATCTCTAGGAAACTTTCATGGAGGTACTCTACAATCCTTTGCAGAAGGTTTCTGGGCAAGGCAGTCTTATTTCTTCCACACAACTCCTGAATTAATTCTACTGGCATCATTGCAGTACACAGCATAGCAGCATAAGGACTGAGTCTATGCCCAGACGCTTGCAACATCTCCTTCCTTTCTGCCTCTGTTACCCTCAGAAGACTGATATCACATAGGGTCGCCTAGGAGAAACGGGGGTAGTTCTCATTAAAAGTGCTCTTACAAGGAAAAAAAGGGCATATAGACCCACCCCATGCCCCCACATTTCAGATCGCCAAACCACACAGCTGCTAATGTGCCTTTACTGTGTTTGGTGTGGGTCAGCAAGTAGTTTAAAGCACCTGGAAGGAAGGAAGCTGGGACTGGGACCCCATGTGAGAGATTCTGCAGTTTGGGAGTGAAAACGTTTCCCTCCCTTCACCCTGTTCGTAAACAGCTTCCCGTGGTGCTATAGGGAAGGGCCATTGTTCGACTAGCTACCTCTGCTACCAACATGAGCCTGCCATAAACTTCATTAAAAGTGCAGTCACTCATGACGTGGAGGGGCTTACTCACCATGGCTGGAGCAGCAAAACAGCACAGTGAACGGGGATGAGATGCTTTGGATTATGAGGGACCAAACAGACATGTTGAACCGTCTGGTTGAACTGCAGGAACAGAAGCAGGAGGGTAGAGTCCCTCTGAAGACCCTGGTGGACAGCCAGCCAGCATTGCCTGGTGCAGAATCACCCTCCCCTCAAGCAATCCCTTTCACTTAACTCGGGGGGAGGGTACAAGGAACAGAAGGCGCCAATTCACAGACCTTTGATGGTCTGGAATGCGGTATTATAAAGCTGAAAATGTTTCTCCCGTTCCAACTTGACAACCCCTTTTCCCCAAGGTTACCATTTTTCTGTTCTCCCTCTTTACTTATATTTGTTAAATAAAGTAAATGGAATCGAGAAATAAATGTTCTTTATTGAGTAGAAGCAGTGGGCTTGGGTGGGGGATTGGCTTTACAGGGACAGTCATACAAGGCAGGTGAAGGTTTGGAAAAGGGGGAGGGATAGCTCAGTGGTTTGAGCATTGGCCTGTTAAATCCAGGGTTATGAGTTCAGTCCTTGAGGGGGCCGTTATAGGGATCTGGGGCAAAAATCTGTCTGGGGATTGGTCCTGCTTTGAGCAGGCAGTTGAACTAGATGACCTCCTGAAATCCCTTCCAACCCTGATATTCTATGATTCTATAAAGCACAATGCAAACAAGCCACTCACATTACTGTGACTCATTATTGAAACAGCTTTTCAAAGCCTTGTGGATATGCAGTGCCCCTTGCTGTGCTCTTCTTATTGCCCTGGTGTCTGGCTGCACAAAAATGGCTGCCATGCAATCTGTCTCAACTGCCCACCCCTGCAGAAAATTTCCCCCCTTTTTTTCACAGATATTATGGAGCACACAGCAGGCAGCTATAACCATGGGGATGTTCTCTTCACTAAGGTCCAACCTTGTTAGTAAACGTCTCCAGCGCCCTTTCAAACGACCAACGGCACATTCAGCCACCATTCTGCATTTGCTGAGCCTATAGTTGAACTGTTCCTTACTGCTGTCCAGATGGCCGGTGTATGGCAAGGGGTAGGCTGGGTCTCCCAGGATAACTATAGGCATCTCAACGACATCAATGTTAATTTTATGGTCTGGAAAGAAAGTCACGGATTGCAGCTTTTTGAACAGACCCGAGTTCCTAAAGATGCCTGTGTCATGAACCTTTCCTGACCATCCTACGTTGATGTCGGTGAAATGCCCCCTGTGATCCACCAGCACTTGCAACGCCATTGAAAAGTACCCTTTTTGGTTTATGTACTCTTTGGCAAGGTGGTCTAGTGCCAAGATGGGGATATGCATGCCATCTATCGCCCCACCGCAATTAGGAAACCCCACCATGGCAAAACCATCCACTATGTCCTGCACATTTCCCAGACCCACTACCCTTCATAGCAGAAGTCGATTAATGGCCCTGCACACTTGGAGCACAGCAGTTCCCACAGTTGATTCCCCACTGACCAGTAACTGTCTGGCATTGCAAGCTTCCAAATAGCGATCGCCACTCACTTCTCCACTGTCAGAGCAGCTCTCATTTTTGTGTGGCTGAACTGCAGGGCAGGGGAAAGCTCTGCACAAAGTTCTTAGAAGATGGCCTTCTGCATTCAAAAGTTCTGCAGCCACTGCTCGTCATCCCATACCTGCAAAACGATGTGGTCCCACCAGTCAGTGCTTGTTTCATGGGACCAGAAACAGCTCTCACCAGAGTGTAGCTGCTCTGTGACTGCCAGCAGCAACTGCGAATTGTTTTTTTCAATGGCTTGTAGCAGGGCTGCTTGCAGGACATCACTATGTTCTGCGTGGCGGACCCTACTTCGCTCTGGAAATACTGCAGAAGAAGGCGTGAGGTTATGAGATGCTCAGAGCAAGAGTGCACAACTAAGCAAGCTCCATGCTGCCCGCTTCTTATTTACAATGTCACCAGAAAGTGAGAACAGGCATTTGGAAAATATTTACGTGTCAGATATGCTAAACATTCGTATGCCCCTTCATGCTTCAGCCATCATTCCAGAGGACATGCTTCCATGCTGATGATGCTCATTTAAAAAAAAATGTGTTAATTAAATATGTGACTGAACTCCTTGGGGGAGAGTTGTATGTCCCCTGCTCTGTTTTACCCACATTCTGACATATATTTCATGTTATAACAGTCTTGGATGATGACCCAGCATATGTTGTTCATTTTAAGAACACTTTCACTGCAGATTTGACAAAACGCAAAGAAGGTACCAATGTGAGGTTTCTAAAGATAACTATAGCACTCGACCCAAGGTTTAAGAATCTGAAGTGCCTTCCAAAATCTGACAGGGGCGAAGTGTAGAGCATGTTTTCAGAAGTCTTAAAAGAGCAACACTCCGATGTGGAAACTACAGATCCCAAACCACCAAAAAGAAAATCAACCTTCTGCTGGTGCCATCTGACTCAGATAATGAAAATCAACATGTGTCGGTCCGCACTGCTTTGGATTGTTATCGAGCAGAACTCGTCATCAGCATGGACACATGTCCCCTGGAATGGTGGTTGAAGCATGAAGGGACTTAAGAATCTTTAGCGTATCTGGCACATAAATATCTTGCGACGCCGGCTACAACAATGCCATGCGAACACCTGTTCTCACTTTCAGGTAACATTGTAAACAAAAAGTGGGCTGCATTAGCTCCTGAAAATGTAAACAAACTTGTTTGTCTGAGCGATTGGCTGAACAAGAAGTAGGACTGAGTGGACTTGCAGGTGCTAAAATTTTACGTTTTATTTTTGTATGCAGGTTTTTTTTACATAATTCTACATTTGTAAGTTCAACTTTGATAATAAAGAGATGATACTACAGTACTTGTATAAGGTGAATTGAAAAATACTATTTTGTTTATTTTTTTACAGTACAAATACTTGTAATCAAAAATAAATATAAAGTGAGCACTGTACACTTTGTATTCTTTGCTGTAATTTAAATCAATATATTTGAAAATGTAGAAAACATCAAAATATTTAAATAAATGGTATTATATTATTAACAGTGCGATTAATCGCACGATTAATTTTTTTAATCGCTTGACAGCCCTAATAAAACCATGCACTATATCCAATTGTCTTTGCTGCCCTTTGATCTTGTGGGGAGCCTTTCTACGCTTCAGACCATAATTGCCATCTGGATTGAACTCTCTCTTTCTATAATGCTTTTTTTGCACTTCAAAGTGTGAGGTGCAAAAAAGGCATTACTGTGATCAAACTATTATAGTGAAACTGGTTCTGTTACTTCCATAATAATTCTGTGAGGAGCTGCAGTGCTGGGATGGCTTCCATGGGAAGTGAAAGAAATCATCCACAGATGGAAAATGTACTGAATGTATTGATGTGCTATGTTG
Source organism: Malaclemys terrapin pileata (assembly GCF_027887155.1). Classification (NCBI taxonomy): domain Eukaryota; kingdom Metazoa; phylum Chordata; order Testudines; family Emydidae; genus Malaclemys; species Malaclemys terrapin. The sequence goes on along the minus strand of NC_071511.1, from coordinate 54,318,764 downwards.
TTATTGGTTTGACTGGGATTTTTTTTTCCAACTAGGTGGAGTGCACTTTGAGGATGAGAATAAAGGCATCATTAGTAGCAGAAAGTTTCACTTGATTGGTAGGAGAAAGTTCTCTCAACACAGTGTTCTTTCAGTGGGAGTTCACTGGAAGGGATGGCCTGAGCACTGGATTCAGAACATCTAGAGTCTATACAACCACAGGTTTCATTCTTGGTAGAGCTGGGTCAGACCTTCAGCCTTCTGAGGTAGATTTAGGGTGGTCTCAATCCACAAACTCCATTTACTTCAGTGATTGATCTATACCAGCAGGGGATCTGGCCCATAAAGTTCCATGCAATTTATGGGTCTCTTGATATAAACCTGAAAATGTGAGGTCTTGTCTGCTCTGTAGGGATCTTATAAATGTTGTTGAATTTATTTGTAAGAGTTGGGGTTTGTCTTTGTCTCTATTGCAGAAGGGCTCCTTTGGTTTAGAAGGGTGCTGTGAAAATGTAACACTGCTGTAGGATTCTGTTGGATGGACATCCAAAGGAATACTGGTATATTTCATGGTGAAAAGGTAAACACAGGACTGGATTGGAGATGCTGAGCTTAAAAAGCAGGGTTGTGATTGGTTTGCCCTTTGGGACTAGTATTTGTGCTTGTGAATATTAGTTAAGTGATGGTACCAGAAAATGTAGAGGCATTACAGTCTTCTAGACCTATGAAGGAAGAAACCAACAAAAATCCCAAAACTGAAGCTTATTGGTTTTCAAAAACAATTAATTTGAAGTGAAACAAATTAAAAACTGATTTGGCTTCATTCCAAAATTACCTTTTGAAAAATAAATAAAAATAAATAATCACCAAATGCTGTTTTCCCACATAAAAATGTGTTTTCAGCCCCCCCCCCCCCCCTTTTTGTTAGGAAAGTTTTGTTTGGTCAAAAACTTCAAGCAGTTCTAGTCATTTGTATGGCACCATAGATGTGCATAGCACTCTGCCAGTGCACAGGAACCCGAGGACTTTACACTCAAAAAGGTAACCCCAACCATATACTGCTAGGGCACACAGCAGTGTCCCACCACAAGTTTCTGACTGCATTTTGTTAAATGACTAATCTTTGGGATCTCTTTGTGCTGAATTGGGTCTTGGATTCTTTTCTCTCTGATCTTCAGTCAGGAATGTGGCATCTTACAATTCCTCAGACTTTACTAGCCTACAGTCATCTAGTGCATGAGAGTTCAGATCATGGAGTTTATAATAGTACCACCCTCCACACCTCTAGGGAGCCAGTGTAAACACAAATGCAGATTTATTTAATGGTGAGGGGAATGGGTTAGCCTCAATGGCAAACAGCGCTCAACAAACTGCAATAGTACAAACTCCTCTTAGGGCCCAACCCAGTGCCCACAGACGTCACTGGGGGCCTTTTCCTGGCATTCGGTGGGCTTTGGACCAGGCTCTCAATGCCATGCTGCCTTATCTACTTGGAGATGGAGGGTGGCTATACTGTAACCTCAGCTTTGGCCAGACTGGACTGACTACTCCCAGGAAGCACAAGTATGCCTCAGAGGGTGGGCAAACTGAGTGGTGCAGGTGGCACACCAGAGTCCCAACGATTTGCCTGCATATAACTATTGCTCTTGATCTGTCCCAGGAGCACCTCAGAGCATGAAATGAACCTATTTGTGAGGTGCTGTACTGGCATCAGCTGCTGAAATAAACTTGGTTTAAGAGTGTCCTCAATCCATGCTAAAGTCTGTGTGATCAGGCCTTCAGCTGCCATGGTGATGACTTGGGGGGAGGGCTGTATTTTACATCCAAAATATACCCCACACAGTGTTCAGAGGCTCTCCGCAGGAGCACTGGTTCAGGCCTGCTTCAAAGGAAGTTGCACTAACTGAATCTGGTGATTCCTCCATCAGCTAGGAGTCCTCAATTACTGACATGTTCCCTTTTTGCTTTAGCTTAGAGCTCTCGACAAGGTTGCTGCACAAGGTGGAATCGCTGCTTACAATAGAAAGCCTCTTGCAGTGAGTCACATGAGTTTGTTGAACTCTCGCTGGTGTAATAAATAGAATATCTGAGTGCCCGTTGGCAGTTGTTTGGATATCTACATTACCACCGCACTTGATGTATGTGACTTCCTAGAAACTTCCCTATCCGTCATTTCTTTAATGCCTTCTGACTTGCAAACCATAAGAGCTTTAATTTTAAAAGATTGGCTGCAGCTGAGGAGAAAAATTATGGCATTTCCCCTGAGCACCTAGCGATTCCTCTTCGAGATTTACAGTGTATCCTGGCATTAAAAAAAGAGTTACAACCCTGAGTTAGAAGACGAGAAGGCAGAGAAAGCCCAGGAAAAAGAGAATGTGTCAAGCAATGTTCGAAGATGCTGTTCATTCTGCATTTTTTCTCAATGTGGGTATTTGGGATGGGGAAAGGACAAAGGAGGCAGAGGATGGATGGATGGAAAGACAGTGGAGAAAGAACCTCAGGGTCATACGGTCTCCCTGCTCCCAGGATTCAGGAGGGGAGTGGGATTCTGTGGTTCCAGGCTAGGAAGTGGAGCATTGCTAATACGGACAGCTCTGAAGTGCCCAGAGTTTCCCAAAGGGATATTTGAGACCTAAGCGTAAAGCCCTTTGCAGAAAATGTCCAGCCAGCAACACCACCTGTTTTAAACCGATGGGGCTGCCACTCACCTGCTTTTAGGAATCACAACTGTTGCTTGTAGGGCATGAGGTCTAGTCACCTGAGTAGGTACGTAGGGGGCTGGGCAGGACTGTACTTGGGTGGCTAGCCTGAGCCACACCCATGGCTGCACTGCTATTTGTAGTGGAACAGAGCTAGCATATGTATGTCTACCTGAGCTGGGAATGACGTCTCCCAGCTGCTGTGGAGACATGGCAGGGTGGTCACAGCCCATTTAGGACTTATGAACTCCAGCTCTTTGTCAGGCTCTTTTGCCGCTTAAAGAAATGAACAGGTGGATATGGTATCAGCATTTCTTTTTTTTTTAATGTGGAAAAAAAACTAACAAGGAGAACAGTATAGATCTCTAACTTGGATCCTTCCATTCTAGTGTGGATGGGCCTTTTCTTTGGCAATAGAAATAACTGAAAAATAATTAATCAGCATCCATTTTCAAAAATGTTTAAGGACCTCACCTCTTCCCACCCACAAAATCCCTGCTGTCATCAAATTCAGCCTGGAAATAAGGTTCACATATTTAACAATAAGGGTAATTAACCATTGGAACAATTTACCAAGGTTGTGACGGAGTCTCCGTCACTGACAATTTTTAAATCCAGATTGACATAAGAACGGCCATACGGGGTCAGACCAAAGGTCCATCCAGCCCAGTATCCTGTCGTCCGACAGTGGCCAATGCCAGGTGCCCCAGAGGGAATGAACAGAACAGGTAATCATCCAGTGATCCATCCCCTGTCGCCCATTCCCAGCTTCTGGCAAACAGAAGCTAGGGACACCATCCCTGCCCAGCTTGGCTAATAGCCATTGCTGGACCTATCCTCCATGAACTTATCTAGTTCTTTTTTGAACCCTGTTACAGTCTTGGCCTTCACAACATCCTCTGGCAAGAAGTTCCACAGATTAACTATATGTTGTGTGAAAAAATACTTCCTTTTGTTTGTTTTCAACCGACTGCCCATTAATTTCATTTGGCTCTTGTGTTATGAGAAGTAGTAAATAACACTTCCTTATTTACTTTCTCCACACCAGTCATGATTTTATAGACCTCTATCATATCCCCCCTTAGTCGTCTCTTTTCCAAGCTGAAAAGTCCCAATCTTATTAATCTCTCCTCATGTGATAGCCGTTCCATACCCCTAATAATTTTTGTTGCCCTTTTCTGAACCTTTTCCAATTCCAATATATCTTTTGTTAGATGGGGCGACCGCATCTTCACACAGTATTCAAGATGCGGGTGTACCATGGATTATATAGAGGCAATATGATATTTTCTGTCTTATTATCTATCCCTTTCCTAATGATTCCCAACATTCGGTTAGCTTTTTTGACTGCTGCTCTACTCTAGGAATTATTGCGGGGTCAGCTCTGTGGCCTGTGCTGTGCAGGAGGTCAGATTAGATGATCACAGTTGCCCCTTCTGGTCCAGGAATCTATGAATCAAAGCCGACTCCCTGTTCTATACTAGCTAGAGTCCTTAAGGGAGACATTTATTTCCTATTACTTCCATACAAAGGTCCTGCACTGAAATATTTTGCATACTTTTTCAGACCTGCAGGAAACATTAAGCACACTCAAAAGTACAGCTATGAAACCAGTCAGTTCAGAATCAGTGGGGGAATTGGTGGTTGATTTTGTCACAACCATGATGAATAAATCCAATAGATTGCCTCGTTTTGCATAAATGCATCTTATTTCTAACTAATAATTAATACCAGCTGTTGAACCAACAGAGCTAGTGGGCAGCCTTGCCTTTGAATTTTGTAATATATTGAATGCTTGGTCTCTTACATGGATTTTTTTCAATGTCTTTTATTTAAAAAAAAATCTTTTTACGCACCTATTAGATAATTGCTGCTAGGGGAACAGCCATTAACGAGCCATTGTCTACCTACCTTAGACTGTAAAATACCATTTGATAATATAAAAAAGGCATGTATGTATTTAAAATAATTTTGTTACAAGTACAGATTTCACTGCCAAAATGTGTTAACATATAGAATAACAGGCAGAGAGGGAATGTGGTCTAGTAGTTAGAGCAGGACTCCTCCGGTCTGATCCTGCAAGCACACATACACATGAGTAACTTTATTCATTTGCAGTTACTCATGGGCATAGGTGTTTGCAGAACTGGGCCACTGGGTTATATTTTCATGTCTGGCCTGGCCCTTTCCCTGACAGAGGGTATGTCTACACAGCAGCTGGAAGTGTGATTGTAACTTGGATAGACCTACCTGCGCTAGTGCAGCTAATAATAGTTGTGTAGCTGTGGCATCATCAGTGTGGGCTGTCCGAGCATGCCAGGAATCCTGGAGACATATTGCATTCCTAGACTGTGCTGAAGCCCCAAGTTGCTGCATCTTCACTGCTATTGTTAGCTGTGCTAACACAGGTATGTCTACCTGTGCTGCAGTCATACTTTGGATTGCAGTGTAGACATACCCATAGTCACTTAAAGCTAAATTTCAAAAAGTGGCTGCTAATTTTGGATGCCGGGTTTGGATCCCATGGATTTAAAATGGATTGCCACAGATTTGCAGGGCTCTCCTTTTGATCATCAGGTCCTGAAGAAGAGCTCTGAGTAGTGCGAAAGTTTGTCTCTCTCACTAATAGAATTTGGTCCAATAAAAGATACTACTTCACCCACCTTGCCACTCTGAACATCTTTTGACATTTTTGCTGGTAACCTTAGGAGTTTTTCTTCCATTTACTAAATGGGCATACTGATACCAACAGCTTTTCCTTAGTGAAAGCTAGGGTTACCATTCGTCCGGATTTACCCGGACATGTCCTCCTTTTTGTGCTAAAAATAGCGTCCGGGGGGAATTTGTAAATCACTCAAAATGTCCGGGATTTCCCCCCCAGGCAGAGCAGAGCGAGCGGCTGGGAGGGCTGCAGGAAAGTCACGGGCTGGACTCCGGAGCAGCTGTAGAGGAGCTCCTCCTCCCTCCCTCCCTCCCTCCCTGCATTCTGAGCCGGCAGCTCCTCCTCCCCTGCAGCCCAGCGCCCCGCTCCGGCAGCACAGTACGGGGGCAGGGACTGGGTTGTGTGTTGTGCTGGGGAGCGCAGCCACGTGTCCGGCTCGCACAGAGCCCAACACCATGTTCTGAGCAGCGGGGTAAGGGGGCCAGGGGGCAGGAGAAGGGGCAGGGAGGTTCTGGAGGTGGCAGTCAAGAAACGGGGGGGGTCGGGAGTTCAGGGGGGGGCTTTTGGGGGGGAGTGGAGAAAGTTTTGGGCAGTCAGGGTACAGGTAGGGGGTAGGGTCCTGAGGGGCAGTTGGGGGGGGGTCTTAGGAGGGGGCAGTTAGGGGACAAGGAACAGGAAGGCTTAGGTAGGGGGTGGGGTTCTGGAGGGCAGTTAGGAGCAGGGGTCCCAGGAGGGGGCAGTCAGGGGACAAGGGGTGGGGGGATGGGAGTTCTGGGGGGGAGCTGTCAGGGGGCAGGAGTGGGGAGAGGGATCGGAGCAGTCAGGGGACAGGGAGCAGAGGGGTTTAGATGGGTTGGGAGTTCTGGGGGGGGGCTGTCAGGGGGTGGGGAGTAGTTGGATGGGGCGTGGGAGTCCCAGGGGTCTGTCTGGGGGTGGGGGTGTGGATAAGGGTTGGGGCAGTCAGGGGACAAGAGGCAGGGAGGCTTAGATAGGGGGTGGAGTCCTGGGGGACAGTTAGGGGCAGGGGTCCCAGGAAGGGACAGTCAGGGGACAAGGAACGGGGGGAGGGTTGGGGGTTCTGGGGGGGCGGGAAGTGGGAGGGGCAGGGGCGGGGCTAGGGTGGGGCTCCTCCCGTCCTCTTTTTTGCTTGCTGAAATATGGTAACCCTAGTGAAAGCTAAAGTGCAGTAAGGACTATGGATGAAAAGCATTTATCAATTTTAAGTATTTGTATGCATTAATTGACTTTTGTAGTGTGCTTGGCGCTCTCTGGCTGACAGACCCTATAGACAGGTCAAATGTTATATTACATATGGATGTAGTTTGAAAAAGCACACACCCTTGTAACACATTTGGAGAAAATCATTTGGGATGGGGAGATGTTTTAGGTTCATATTTTCCCTAATACTTTGTTTTTTTGGAAATGGAAGTTGTTTCCAATCCAGTTCAGGATGTTACACTTAACTCATTTCTGAGATAACTTAGATACAGTTTCTACAACTCAGTACAGAGGGTGTTTGAGACTATAAAGCAAAGCCTTAAAACCACTGGATTTTTCTGCCTACTGGAATTCCACAATGAAACCATTTTATACCCAAGGAATTTAAGGAGAAAAAGTCTGGACATCCTCTTCCTTCCTACAGCAGCTGTTTTCACTTTGTATTTTAATGAGTGGGCTGAACTAAAACCATTGGGGAAGGGCTTCCCCCTCTGGCACCCACACATAAAAGGCTTTGCTAGTGTGTCATGCTTTTTGCCTGTGTGAAATGAGTAAATACCTATAGCTGGACAGTTCAAAGAAAGGGCTTCATAATGTTCTTGATGGTTAAGTTCTTTGGTACAAACTTTTTTTGATTTCCCTGGATTTCAGTCTGATGTGTCTTTAGCCTCACAAAGTGAGTATTTAAACTTCTGAAAATTTAAAATCTTTGCAGTCCTTTTTTAGGTTTTCCAGCATAAATAATTTTTGATTCTCTGTTGATTTTGGAGGTAGATTCTGTTCGAACTACTGCATTATATGTTCCCTGTTAACTGTAAACATCTTTTCTGCATGATTTATAATCATGTTCCATCTTTTTAAAATGCTTTGAGATCCTGATCTGAAAGGATCTATATAAATTCAGTGTTGTTATTGTTCAGGAAATATAGTGGAACATGTTGATTTTCTTTACATTGTAAACACTAAATGTGATATATTAAACATTATTGACTTTGTTTCCAAAGGGAGTAGACTTTAAAGGTTAAGCTCTACCTTCTCTTAGATGGTTTCTGACTGTGCTGAGTGATTTTTATCCTGTATGTGTTGATCACTTGTCTAATCAGTCTGTCTTATATGCGTTGAGAGCCACTGCTTTTTGGATTTTAATTCAACTTTATATCAACCAGAAAATTTCCCATTCCTTTAAGTACTTTCTGATGCTAAACAGAACCGAGAAAATGGTGAAAGTGGTGTTCCTTTTTGCTGGTTTTCCTTCAGCATTAGATTGCATTTGCTAAACTCAGCAAATAGCAGAATTCCCCCTAGAATACTGGGAAGCAGCCCAAAAAAAAAAAAATCTACGGTTACATTTTGCTGGAGGATTCTTGTAGCAGGTTGGGATTTTTTTAAATGGTCTGCTGAAATACTTTGTTAGAACTACATTCCTGGCTGGTGCCATTCTCAAAAAGGCAGCTCTGTTAAATTTCCATAAATGAACCTCCACAAATCAAAAGTACAACAGAGCCCCTCTGTATGTAACTGCAAATGCAAGTTAATTATTAGCAATAGACGGGAAACCTTACTATATACAAGCTAGATAACAGTATTTGCCTCTGAGGAATATTGTACAACACGGGGAAGCAAGAGGAGCTCAGTTTGTAGCCATTTAAAAGTGATTTGTTTTTCAAATGTTTTGCTAAAGTTACTGTCCCAAGTTGATAGAAAATAGGAGCTGAAACCAAATCGGGATCCAAACTTCCTTGAACTTCACATCTGGTTCTGAACTTCACAGCTATACCCTGAATCATTGATGGCTAGACCCAACTTGGTGATTCACGTCCATCACTCATAGCAGGGTTAAGTTATTTAAAGAGTATTAAGGCTAGATTCTGCTCTTGGTTACATCCTGAGTAACTCCTCTGAATTCAAGTATCAGAGGGGTAGCCGTGTTAGTCTGAATCTGTAAAAAGCAACAGAGGGTCCTGTGGCACCTTTGAGACTAACAGAAGTACTGGGAGCATAAGCTTTCGTGGGTAAGAACCTCACTTGCATCTGAAGAAGTGAGGTTCTTACCCACGAAAGCTTATGCTCCCAGTACTTCTGTTAGTCTCAAAGGTGCCACAGGACCCTCTGTTGCTCCTCTGAATTCAGTGATTCCAGATTCAGTGATTTATACCAGTGTGACTGAGCAGATTTTTGACTCTTCAGGTTTAAAATCATGTATGTGGTTTGTGTTTAATACTTTCATTGACTCCGAAATTAGAACTCTGGACTGGATCCTCAGCCCTATTCTGCCTGTCTTGCGCTGCTCTGGCAAGAGAAAGGACCTGCCGAAGTAAGATTTCCCTCATCTTTGGATGGCCTAGAGCTCACATGTCCAGCTCTAAGCCAACCCTTCCCAGCTCCTAGTCTACAGGAGACATGACCATGCTGACCTTGCAGTCCAGGAATTCTCAGCTGCTGGAATAGCTCCTTGGGATCATAGGCCCCATGTATTACATAGAGCAGCCCTGATGCTGCTCTAAGTCTTTGTCTTCACTAGGAAAAAATAAGTGTTTTCTTAACTTGGTTAGCTAACTCAAAGTAACAGGAGGCAGTTTGTCATTTTCATGCAAGTTAGCAGGTCAGGTTAAACCCCCTATAGACTTTAATGTAACGTGTTAACTCATGTGGAAGCTACAAACTACTTCATCTTCACTGGGATTTTACCATGAGTTAAGAGCACGCTTTTTTTTTTGTAGTGAAGACAAGGCTTAAGTTACACTGGCTCAAGGAGCAAATAGCTGCAAAAGTGGCTAAAAGCGACTTTTTGCATTCCCATGATCTGGGTTGCTGCTAAAGATCTCAGCCTAAGTATTTCATGACCACCTTCACTCTGAATGTTTCCATTAGGTATCTTTCATATACACACTTAATTTATTTCCATTCTTAAATCAGTAAAGGCTTATTTTTTGTTGTTGTTTATCATTGAAAATATCTCCTGAGCTAACTGGTTCTAAATGAAGAGGAGTCCCCCTCTGAGGGCTTTATTTGGTGCGTGTGCCTGAGGAGACACTGAACTGTTTTTCTAACCACAGAGATTGATACGATTTAGGCAATGTGACAATATTATTTGGTACCTAGTGCTCTGTGCCTCAGTTTCTTCTAGAATCCACCCTGTTGAGAACCGCTATATGATTTGGCACAGGCCTCCCTCCCTAGCGTAAACAGAAAGTCCAAGAAAATAAGTCTTTTCACCCTCACTCAGTGTGTCCTTGTTAGCCCTCCTCCAGGGCTCCGCTGTTACCCTGTATCAAGGCTTGGCAAGTCCATTTGATCCCTTCTTCAGAGCTTCCCTATTGTTCAAGTCTCAGGACTTCAGTTCCCAGCTTTCTCTGGGCAGGGGACCTCTGCCAGTCGCACTCCAGCCCTGGGTCTCTGTGGCGAAACCTCCCACGGCTCTTGCCTTGGTCTTGCCTCAGCCATTTCTGGCTGTTTTCTAGGCCTTCTACCCAGACTTCCCAGCACGTCCTACCATCCACCTGGCTCTTCTGCAGGGGATCCTTCCAGGATCCCCCCTCCTCAATGACTGACTACACATGCTCCCTCTTATAGATGGCATCAATCATGTCATGCCCAAATCCATCACCGGGAGGCAGATAATTAGGCACACGTGGGGCTGAGCCCAGCTCCCTTAAAGGGCCAGCCCACCCTGTGACAAGGAGGAAGGATAGTCATGTGGCTAAGGCACTGGACTGGAACTCTGGGTTTATTTCCCAGCTTTGCCACAGACTTCCTGTCTGACCTCAGGCAAGTCATGTAATCTCTTGTGCCTTGGTTCCCCATCAGTAAAACAGGGGTACTAACCCTTCCTCTGTCTGCCAGGTCTGGGTAGACTGTAAATGGCTCACGGCCAGAACTGTCTCTTACTATGTGTTTATACAGCCCTAGCATAATAGAGCCCCAGACTTGACTGGGGCCTCTAGAGGCTGCTGTGAGATTAATAATAATAAAGATCGGTTCCTTCAGGGTTTTTATATCCTCTTGTGTGTTCGAACTATTGATTGACTACTTGAAGTCCTGCTGAAAAGCCTATTTAGAAAACATGGTATGTTTTCCTGCTTGTCTCTGTTACCAAGCATTAATAAAAATGGGAGTGTAGAATTTTTTTTTTTTTTAAAAGTAAACAGCAATGGAAATAAGTACAGATATATGTACCCTACTAAACACCCTGGAGTAATATTTAGCACATGAATAAGTTTTAACTTAGCAAAAACTTATTTGTAGATCCCACTAAAATCAGCCAGTTCCATCTGGATTCTTTAAAGACTCCCCAGAGCCCAGAATTCCAGGATGTCCTACTATACAAGAAATCCCAGCCAGCCCCTGACCTGGTTGGGATCTGACTTCCAAGAATTATGCATTTAGGCTCCTAGGAATCTGTCATAACTCTAGAAGGACTTAGTAGGCTGTCATGAAGCTTAAATAGGTCTCTGAAGCCTAGTTCTGTGACAAATCAAAACCCTCCCAGGCTGCTGTCTTAGGATCCAAACCTGTGCTCATCTCAATGCTGAGGTCACCTTTGTTGTCTGTTTAAAAATTCTTTGAATGCTAGGTCTCATTCAGTATCCTGATCTTTTCTGTGTGATGTAATAATCATTTCCATGACAATCAACTGTGATGGCAGAAAAAAGATTGACGTAGGATGAAGAAAAATAAAGCAGTAGTGGCAAATCAGTGGTGTCCTATGTGGTAAGTAAAGGAGGCACAGTAAAATAGAAAACATGGTATATTATATGTATAAGTGTTTGAAAATGGGATGTTATCCAGGATGTGTCACTGGCTGTTTAATGAGTATAAAAAGTTGATATTCTCCATGCCATAAAGAGCAGAACATTACCTGTATTTAATTAGATATCTTCTTCTGGACAAGATATACAAGCTGCACAGGAAGGTGTTGTTTTCTCATGAAGTTTAGCTGAAACTTGTTGGTGTGTTTCTCTCTCCTTCCTCTCTAATGCTATCTCAAGTTGAATTCTGCAGAAGGATAGGAGAAGAGATGCAAGAACTAAAATAACTAACGCTGATATTTGAAAGCAGGGCGGACTTGGGAATCCTTAGTCATGTAAGTCTTTGTGTCTGAATTATTGACCTCGATTCTGCAATTGGGTAGTGCAGGCTCCCCCTGTTGAAGTCAATGGGGCTTCCACCAGGTGCAAGGACCTACACAGATAAAGGGTGCAGGATCAGGGCCATAGTTTGGGTTTACACTGGTGTAACTAAAATCAGTAGTAATTCCATTTAAGTCATCAGAGTTACTCTGGATTGACACTGGAGTAAATAATAGTGGTATATGGCCACAGTGCTGATAGCTGACATTCCCGGTGCTACAGGGTTTGTGGTTTGGGACTCAAAGATGCTTGAAAAGTGCTTGTATGGTTAGATCAGAATAGATTTAGTCTGAGACTTTCAAAGTGGTGTCAAAGAGTTAGGTGCTCAACTCCCATTGAAATTCAGTAATGATCAACCCCTAGCTCTTATCTAGTGTGTTTCATCAGCAAATCTCCATGCGCTTTACAAAGGAGGTCAGTATCATTATCCCTATTCTACAGATGGGGAAACTGAGTCACAGAGCGGGGAAGTGACTTGCCCAGGTCAACCAGCAGGTCAGTGGCAGTGGAACCAGGGGATGAGGGGTTCTAGCACCCTGCAATGAAAACATTGTGGGGGCAGATCTAGGTTTCCATCCCTCCAATGATTTATGTGGTGTGATTAGGACCCAGATATGTTCTCCCCCCCCCACACACACACGTGTGTGTGTGGGGGGGGGGGAGACAAGAACGGGATCCAGAGAGGGGCTGGAGCGGCCACTCCAGTGCACAAGATCGGGCTGGCCACCAGGGAGCAGGTAGGGGTCCCCAACCCAGCCTGGTTCTGCCTTTAAGCCACCTGGGTCCTGATGGAGACGCCCACCGTAGGGGAAGAGGAGCATATGCTCTAGCTGCTGAGGTGGGGTGGAGAATGGGACAGGGTACTGGCACCTGGATGGGGGAAGGGAGGCATTGGTGCACAGGATGCCAGCTGCCAAGGAGGGGATGGAGGAGCACAGGGAACAGGCCACCAGCTGCCCAGGAACTACCATAGGAACGACTAGGGTGACCAGATCACACAGGTGAAATATCGGGATGCAGGGCGGAGCAAAAAAAAAAAGGCCGCTGGAGCTCCACATCCCCCCCCCCACACACACCAGCTTGCCTCCGCTCTGTCTCCACCTCCCCCCTCCCTCCAGCGCTTGCGCCGCCATACAGCTGATCAGCACAAGCCTGGGATGGAGGGGGAGGAGGAGGAATGCGGCGTCCCTGGGGAAGAGGCGGGGCCAGGGCAGGGATTTGGGCAGGGATCCAATGGGGCAGTGAGGGGGCGGGGCTGAGGGCATGGGGCTAGGGCGGGGATTTGGGGAGGGATCCAATGCGGGAAGGAAGGGGCGGAGTCGGGGCGGGGGGGGCGCGAGCCCCCTCCGGGCTCTGCTCCGCCTGTGAGCGGAGGCAAAATATTGGGACAATTCGCGTCCCGACCGAAGGTAGGTCGGGATGCGGGACAAATAAGCAAATATCGGGACAGTCCCAATAAAATCGGGACGTCTGGTCACCCTAGGAATGACGGTGGGAACTACCAGGCTGTCCCTTCCCAGCCAGGAGCTGGCTGTCTTCCCCCACTCTGTCGTAGTCGCTCCCCTCACTCCCCCTTTGCCCCCCCCATGCACAAGGAGCTTCCACCCCCAGAGTGGCAGAGCCAGGAATAGAAGCCAGGTCTCCTGCGTCCTAGCCCAGTGCCCCATCCAGTAGATCATGCTGCCCATAGATTACTTTGAAAATCCCCAGCCTTAGAGAATTATCATTAGAAAGGAAACACCATCTTTAATCATGTTCATTTGCAATGCTTCTCACTCCCAACAGGATTTGGGGATATATTAAATGGTTTTCAATCCAATCCTCACCAGTAAGGTCGGTTTTTACATGGGCTCCAGAACAATTATTTCATTAGTAAATCTGTGTATAGATGAATTAAAAAATACATAATTCCATTGACATTTTGTTTTGTCTAAGACAGCTTGTTTAAATATTCTACTAGTATAATCAAGAACAGGAAATTGACCCTGTTTAGTCCCACATGCTTGCACTGGAGACAGCAGGTGATGTCATCTCCTTGTTGAAGTTCCCACACAGTATTTAATACATCCTTGATCTTTCCTCAAAGTGTTGTTTACTCTAAAATATCTGCTTTTCATAGGGAAGAGGAAACCTGCCATAAATGTTCTCCCTAGCAAGGCATGTGCTTTAAGAGAGGAGTGTGACTTTAAAATCTACTAGGGCTTTTCATGTGATCAGCTACTCCTATAAATGGGAAACAATCAGTGGCCCCCACACACTGAGGCTGAGGGATTGTAAACAAGAAACTATCCAAAAATACCATGGGTTTTGGCAGGGGTGGAACATTTTGCAGGAAGTTCATCTGTAGATAACATACAAGGCTACCACTTTAAAAGGCTTTTTAATAAGATCAAAAGTTTCCCACATTTTTTTAGTGTGATAATTTGTATTCTCACTGCTTTTGTACATGTTGGATATGATTTAAGTTTATGGACTTGTCTAAAGAACCAGAATCGCCTCCTGCATACCCATGGCAGTTCATCTATAACACTGAGGGGAACGAGCAGGGTGGTTTTCTAGAGAGCAGTTTAAAATGCTTTTCTTTCCTATTTGCCAAGTTTTTATTCTCAGTAGAATTTAATGACTCAAGTCTTGAAAAACTTCCATACATGGTTAAAGTGTAACCACTGGTGGGGATTTATTTAAACGATAGAGTTTCAGACAAACTCGTGTGGCTTTCTTCAATAGCCTCTTAGTTCTCTTCTGCAAGTTGGTGTGGCAGCTACTAAATGTGTTCACAGACAAGCCACGCCCAAACCCCATGAGGGTGGAAGCTTATCAAAGTAAGTGATGTCTGTATGTGGTGATTATAACATGCTCAGATCTGCCATGCTGATTAGACAGATAGAAGCCAACCTAGACTGGTCTGGGGATGTAGATCAGTAGTAGAGTGCATGCGTTGCATGTATGAGGCCTTGGGTTCATTCCCCAGGTTCTTCTTTGGGGGGGAGCTCAGTGGCTTGAGCATTGACCTGCTTAAACCTAGGGTTGTGAGTTTAATCCTTGAGAGGACCAGTTGGGGATTGGTCCTGCTTTGAGCAGCATGTTGGACTAGATGACCTCCTGAGGTCCCTTCCAACCCTGATATTCTATTATTCTAGACAGATAGAAGCCAGTCTCCCCCAACAGTCAAGTCAAGGAAAGCCAGAAAGATGGACATATCTCGATCTGTAGTTTCATGGGGCTCCTTCAACCTTCTCACTATTCCCCCATGGCTTCCCAGACCTCACCTGTCTTTTCCTCCTGCTTCACTGCTGTCTCTTTACTCACTAGTTGGTGCAATAACTGGGGTAATATAATTGACTTTGTATGTTGGCCCCAGTTGGCTTGCAGTTGTATCCATTTATCTGTTTACAGCAACTTAGTGTATACAGCACTTATTACTGACCATGCTGGTATGAAAAGTCAGCAGAAGTTTCTAAGCCCTTACTGTCTCATGGCTTAATGTATCTTGACATTTATATGTAAACAATCCTGTGAAATAATTTACAAATTCCCATGCAGTTGGCAGAGCCCTGATACTAGCAAGTAACTTCTAAACACTTAGGGGAGGTACTGTGGTTGAGAGCTTGTTAATGTCAGGCAGGGACTCCTGAATTCTAATGCTAGCTCCGCCTAGCCTGTCATGTGACCTTGGGTAAGTCACTAAACCCGGCCATTGGGGGCATCTAGCCCCCAGCCCCTCCCCTTGTGCCCAAGGCGACGCCTCTCCCCTCCCCTTTTATGCCCCTCCCTTGCAGGAGCCCAGAGTACCCCTGCCGTGGCCCCCAGCACCGGATGGTCAGGCGGCCACCCCCAGCCCTAGTGCGCTGGGTGGCCAGCCCCAGAGCGCAGGGCGGGTAGTGCGGTCCCAGCACCAGCTTCCCCGAGTCCCTGCTAGTCTGGGCTTGGCCAGGGCAGAGCACCGAGAACTGCAGGAGGGAGCCTGGGGGTGGAGTGTGGGCGAGGCCACACCAGGCTGTTTGGGGAGGTACAGCCTCCCCCTGCCTACGATGCCCATACACTTAACCACTCTGGGTGAGATTTTCTACAGCACACAGCATTGACCAAACTCTGCTCCCACTGAAATCAGTGGAGGTCTAATTCTTATTTACACTCAGGCCACTAAAGGAGCCTTAAGATTGGGCCCTTTACACTGCCAGACTGGAATTAAGGAGCCTCCGTTCAAATGAGAATCAGGCCCTGGGAGTTTTACTTCTGACTTCAGTGGGACCAGCTGGTTACAACTCTGGATGTCTCATCTTGTGTCTCTGTTTCCTGATCTGTAAAATGGAACAAATAATGCCTGCCTGCCTCATACAGCTGTGGTGAGGATTAATGAATTTTTGTACTGCCCTTTGATGATATCCAATGCTATGTAAGTGCCTGCTCACGTCATTCACTTGGACTAAGTTATTAGCTGTTCAGTGAAGAATTCATAGGGTATTTTATATCCCTCTGAGGAACTGTACCAGATGGAGTGATTTACTTTTATTAATCATACGCAAGTATCAAAGATTAATATAGAATCCAACATGCCATGTTTATTGCTGAAATGCTAGATTGCATCATTCTGAGTGATATCCTGTCTTGTGTTAACCATACTATAGATCACAAGACTATTAGTGAGAGCCAATTACATTCTGTCATAACATTATAACAATCTACCAATTGCACATGGCATTTCGTAATGGATCCTTGTTAAAGTTCACAAGGATATAACTCTCTAACTGCCACATGCATTTTGCAGATTGATAATGGAGCATTTTGTTACAGAAATTAACCGCCTTTTTCCTCTTACTGTTAACAGACTAAAGCTTAAATTAATACTCTGCAATGTACCTTGGGGTAATGTTTCTCAATTTGCATTCAAGTGTTGGCAGAAGTAAATAAAAATATATTGTTATTTGATCAGAGACAGTTGTTTGATAAATAAAGAGGCCACTGTATTAGGCGTAGATTAATATAGTTATGGTCTCCTCATAAACAAACTGGCTAACAGATGGCCTGATTCTTTTCTCAGAGGAGTAGTCCTTACTCATCCAAGCAGTCCCATTGATATTATTGGGATTATGCATGGAAGGGCTGTTTGCTTGTGTACAAGCTTGCGAGATCAGGTTGTAAACAGGTGACACAGCATAGCCATTCTTTGTGTGTGTCAGGGCAGGGCGGGTGGTGAGGGAGGCCAGTAGGGTTGGGTTGTCTTGAAGCACAGAACATGCACAGCTTCTGCTATTTCAGTGGGTCAACAATTGTGGCACAAAAGTAACATTGATCTGAAATGTAGCTTGAGGAAATGTCTTATTTCATTTCTACTCTGTTCAAATCATAGGCAGAGCTAGAATCAATAAAGATACATAAATCTTTCCTGGACTTAATCTATATTTCCTTCTCTTTGTGGCATATTCCGTCTCTATTAACACTGGAATAAACAGGATCCACTAGAGCAGGTTAAATACAGATAATAACATTGACTGTTTGTGAACAGCAATACAGTAAGGAAAGACCACAGTGGTTTGATAACTTGGGAGCAGTAAAACAGGTTGGAATTGAGTAATTCAGCACTTTTCCAATAAATGTGTAGAGTTCTAAATTACTCCAGCAGAGAACTCCTGTGCAAACTCTGACTTGCCATGCAGCCTGTCTGAAAGTATCTCATATTAAAGGCATTACATTTAATCAACAATAATATTTTAAAGTTAATATCATTCTTCAGGTCCCAAACTACAGAGAACCGCTGAAGTGCAGCCACTTCTTGGGACTGAAGGCAGTGGTCAGCATGCTGCAAGGCAATCAGGAGAGGGCAAATTTCATGTAAGGGCAAACCCCTGCTCTTCTGAAAGGGCCATGGGATATTAATGTCTTAACAGACAAGGATGCTGGGTTCTCCAGAGTCTCATTTGAAGACTCACACAGTAACCTGTGTGGAACACAGTGTGTATGTCTTGGGGTGAGGAAGGGCTGAATCAAGTTTGCTGGACTTTGATGCTCTGATTTCAGGGAGTTTGGTGTTCCAAACTTAATGTTCAGACCATTTGAGCCATCCCCTCTGGCTTTTTATTCATATTGCTTCTGCCAAATGTTCTGCACTAACCTTGTCTTTGCTATAAATACTGCAGTGCTTGGAATCTGGAGTTGGCTTCTTCATCTGTTGTAGTTACAACAAATGTGGTCGAGCTGTATCCAAACAACTTCTTATCTTACAAACCACAACCATTTGTCAGCTATGTTTGTGTGTCCACACTGATGCTACCTAACTGCATGTGCATCAGTACATATGGGGGGGAAATCTATTCCATTCTGCCTCTGCAGAGGATAAAACATCTGCAGGACAACTCACAGAATAAACTCTGGGAAGGTCAATTACAAATTGAGGTGGGAAGAAGGAGGGCTGGCAAACTCCATAGATAAACATGATCAGGAGTTCCTGTCTAAGTGTTATGACCTGGTTACAGAATAACAACCATTTGCCAGCTGAGGTTGTGATCCATGGTTATTTGCCATGGTTACTAACAGTGAATCAGCAATGTTGGGTGTGGATAGACCCATATTTAGAGCCAAGTCTGTCACTGATTAAGAGTTATAATGTAGACAGCCCCACAGCGTGTGTTAATCTGCCATCCACATTTTGCAAAATCTCGGAAGGAAAACTTAGATGCTGTTGAGCACTGCTGAGTCTCTGTACTGGTGGGAAGAAGGCAGGAAATATAGTGGGTCATAAAAATAAAATAAAACCTGAAGCTGGCAGCAAATTCCAATTTTTTTTAAAACATTGATAAGCCAAGAGTTTCATGCCATAAACATTTCAGGTCAAACGCCACCTTTTTGCATGCGGAAAGTTGTAAATCAAATTTGGCAGTTCTAGTCTGAGAATGTGTCAGTTGGAACTAGGACAGCATTTTGGCTTGTTCATTGATAGTTTTGGAGCGGAATTGGGGGTAGATTAAAACAATTCTGATTCTGGGGGTTCTACATTTATATAGGCTGCACTTTTTGATGGTCAATGAGAGTTAGGCACCTGCTGTTTTAGGGCCTCATCTACAGCTCACTGTTATCAATGGACAGACTCCTGTTGACTTCAATGGGCTTTGGCTCTGGCCCTAACAATGCAAAGCAAACAATACATTACAGTTTCTAGGACAGGAAGCCAAGAAAATTTTTGCCGAGTGAAACTTCCAGGGGGAATTATGTTAGACAGAATAATTAGCCATTATGGGATACAGCACATTGGACTTAACCCTTCTGAGTATAGTTGTTCAGGGTACAAAGGGGGAATCTCTCTGATAAGAAGAGGTCAGTGGAGCTCCTTCAAGGATGGGATCTGAAAGACTGATAGGTGGAGTCTGAGCTTGTCAATAAGGGAGAGTGAGTTGGATGATGAGAGAGCAGTATATTTCCCTAAGCCTGTACCTGTCAAGATTAAGTTTGACTGAGTCTGTACTAGACTTCGGCTTAAACTTTCATAAGTGGCAAAGTCACTTAGGAGCCAAAGCCCCATTTTCAAGTGACTTAGACACTTGGAGCCGATGTCTCAATTAAAGTCCCCAAGGCACTTTTGAAAATGTTACCCTTTTGGCTGAAGTTCCCCACCTCTGCTAACGCTGGGTCCATCAGTGATGGCACCACTGGGAGCACTAGTGTAGAGAAGGGCATTGCTGGCCACCAGCATTTTAACCACCACATCATCTAGACTTGTTCTGCTCAGGGTAGGTGATAGGCTGGTTAAAATGCTGGCAGTTGGCCGGTTAAAATGCTGGCAGTTGGCCAACAGTAGCACGGCTACCATGGCTAGCACAGTGGAGCTGAATCAGGGGTAGCCAGTGTGGGAAACTTTTGAGAAGAAAAAATGGTGTGTAAACACAGTCTGTGTAGTTCTGATGTGACTACCCCCACAACCCCTGGTTTCTGTCTTAATAAAATCTTTATTAAAAAAACAGATCCTTGTAGTTTGAGATTCCTAGGGGAAACACTCCTAGAGCTGACAAAAACCAAAATGGGGAAACTCTATGGAGTTCTTGGTGGAAAGGCAATGTACAGAGCAGCCTGACCCTTATGAACCAGGTTCACATTAGATGCAGTTTCATGTGGGACACCAAACAGCCATTACCTGGGAATGACTCTTGATTACTCCTGGACTAGGTTCAAGCTAATGATTTAGTGGAGTGGTGACTATACCCAGTCCCTTTATCATGCTGTGTATACACGCTTCTCTAGGCACATTCAGAGAGTGCCTTAGTTGAAGGGCATCTAACCACTACTCTCAGCATGTTAATCAGCTCCTAGGATCCAGATTGTAGACATGAAACCCAAAGCTGCATTGTGTCCATAGGAAAACAGAGCCCCTAGAGAGTTCACTAACTATACAGAATTCCTCTTCTTATCAAAGGTGGCGGCATGGTCTAGTGGTTAGAGTAAATGACTGAGAGCTGGGTTCAACTCACAGCTCTGCCAATGAATTGCCATGAGACTTTTGGACAAGTCACTGCAATGCCTCCTGCCTCAGTTTCTCCATCAATAAAATGGGGGCAACACTCATATTTCACAATAAAAGATCCTGAGTTGGCCAGTGCTACAGAAATGCAAAGTCTCACTGTTATCATCAGCTTCTCACTTAGCTTCATAATGAGAAGCACAGATGGTTTGTTAGTGCTAACAAGACTCATCCTGTGATGCAGTCAGAGACTTGCCATTTGCAATGGCATAGTTTCCATTTGCCATGATGGTCTATTTCAGAGCTGCTTCTCATTATTTAGTACTGGGTTATATCACTTTATTTCTGTAGATACTTCTATCAGAAACCAACTCCAGAAGTGGTGGCTTGGCAGTAAATCAGGGTGACATACTCCAGCTTTCACAGAGACTTAAGGCTTAAGTATTTTGGTTCTGATGTTTCCTCTTCACCTTACTTATCATGCTGGCATTGCTGGGGATTAACTGATGCAAGACCACTATTCTGGATGTTCATGACCATCCCATACAGACAGTAAGTGGTGTTAGCAACATTTAAAATAAAAAGTGACTTGTTGATGTAAGAGACAAGTGTTTGGGGTTGCTAAGTCGTCTTTGTTTTGGGAAATCTATTAAGATGTCAAGTAGTCCCTATGGTAAACAGCATTCTGATCCTCCCAGTTGTGTAGCTCCGACATTTAGCACTGACAGCTAGTTCTGTAGGTAATGGTGCATTCAGCTTCCACAGCTATTCTCCTAACAGATCTCTCTATCTGCTTATGGGCTGCTGCTAACAATTTGCATGGCAATTCATACTAATTGCCAGCAGCACTGTCACCTGTTACTAGCAATTCAGAGTCAAATGCTGCCTCTCCACAGAATAATTATCCATGTTAAAAGATGCTTCCATAACATACTGTACTCCGTAAACAACACTCCTGTACTGACATTCGCCTTGTGCTTTCTAAAGAACACTGATGAAAACCAGCTTGGCTTCAAGCAGGCTACTTCCAGCCCTTACTGCGGTGCACAGAGTAGGGGTGAGTGCTGGAATCTCCCCAACTCCTGCACAGGAGCCAGGGCAAGTGCACCCCTGCACTCAAGGGAGTGCCACACTGCTGCTATATGCGTCCATGGGGCGCAAGCCACCCCAAAAGGAGCAGAGCATTGGCTCCCAATGCACACCAGCCCACAGAGTTAGAGGGAGCAGGCTATGCCATTCTAAGTGATGGTGCAATGAGGGCACTGGCCCGGTGATTTGGGGAGCTTGGGGGAATTGAGCCCTCTGTGCCCCTACTGGGGCAATGCAGCTCCACACCCACCCCACTCCCCCATGGCAAAATGCCACAATCTCTAACTCCTCAGATCTCACTTCACCAGAGTCTCACTTTATGGAAATGGCTGGTTTGATTTCCAGCAGTTGAGTCAGTAAAATAACATGACTTAGCACCTTGGCATTGCCCTCCATTCAGGGCTTTCGCTATGAGGGAGGAAAGTAGGATTAGCCCCATTTTACTGTGGGGAAACCGAGGCATCAAGAGTTAAGTGACTTGGCCGTGGTGTCACAGGGAATCTGTGGCAGAGCTGGGGTAACTTCCAATCTGATGCCTTAACCACATCCTTCCTCTCTGTTTTACTTCCATTGTTTCCAAGTAAAAATTGAAGCACTTTATCATTTTGAGAAGAATAACTAGGCCCTCAAACCTGTTTGGCTATGCTGTGATGGTAGCTCTCCTTTCCATAGGAACTATGGACATGCGTCTCCCTTCTCAGTTTGATTGCTGAACAGCTACTGAGCTGTTTCTCTGGTTTACTATCCCTGCCCAGCCATTTCCGCTCTTCTCCTACCCTGGGAAGTTCAAGGCTGCAGTTAGGGGACTGGATAACTCCAGGAGTTCAGAACAGCTCTCAGAACCGTTTAGTTCAGGGTCAGCCAGCCTGAATTTGACACAAGTCAAGAGATTGAAGGTTATTGTTGCTGAAGTGAGTTGCTGGAATCAGTCTAGTTCCTAGTGTGCTGGAATCTGTCATGATCAGTTCTAACTTTTGGCACGTTCTGTAGGACTCAGTGCAGAGGCTGAATGTGGCATGAGCACAGTCTCCTCCCAGAGGTGGCTTCCAAAAGAGCTCAAGCATATTAGTAGCAATCAGCACTTCCATAGTGCTTTCCAGCTGGAGATCTCAAAGTGCCTTATGAAGATGGTATTATTATCCTCCCTTTTACAGATGGGGGAAGAACAGAGATACAGGGACATTAAAAGTGACTTGCCCACGGTCACACAGGGCCTCCATGGCACAGCTGAGGTTAGACCCACCGACTGCAGAATCCCCAGCTACCTCCTTATGATAGTTCAGTGTGGGGAAGCATTTGCCCATATCATTCTGTGGATTTTGCAGACAGGCTGCATTGACTTCAGTGGGCTTTGGAGAAGGCCCAGAGTAGTGCTTTAATTTCCAATGCTTCTAATCTGTCACCATTCTCAGCTAATTTGTTTAAAAAGGCACAATGCATTTCCTTGGGAAATCTGCCAACTGAACCCAGCTTTTCTCCTTACATATTGTGGTTGTATGTCGAGTTGCTCTTATGTTCAGATTTAGTGCAGATTACAGGGTGTACTTACTTAGCTTTTTCTTTGTGACGTCCCTAGTCAGAATCCTATGTAATCAGTGTGCCTGTGGGATCCTGGGCTATTGGGGAGCTAGTGAAACTCTAGCCGTGTGTGTATTCCTTGACTCTGACTATATAAGGGATGGGGGAAGGATGCCACTTTCCAAGTATGCAAAGTGCTTGTATGGCTTATTTCAACTCAGTTGTGGAATGAATCCTGCTCAGCCTGGCTCAGAGAGGAACCAGGAGCCATTGAGAATGGGACACAGGAGAGTGAATGCAGACTAACAGGACTGTGCTGTGGAACCCAGATGAGATACCTGATCTGCTACCAACTTGGGCCCAACCTGTGGTGATTATAGGCTAGCACAGAGGTGGGCAAACTTTTTGGCCTGAGGGCCACATTGGGGAATAGAAATTGTATGGCGGGCCATGGATGCTCACAAAATTGGGGTTGGGGTGCGGGTGAGGGCTCTGGCTGGTGTTGCAGGCTCTGGGGTGGGGCACAGGATGAGAGGTTTGGGGTGCAGGAGGGTGCTCCAGGCTGGGATTGAGGGGTTTGGAGAGCAGGAGGAGGATCAGGACTGAGGCAAGGGGTTGGGGCATGGGGAGAGGCTTAGGGATGCAGGCTCTGAGCAGCGCTTACCTCAAACGGCTCCCAGAAGCAGTGGCATGTCCCTTCTCTGGCTCCTACACGGAGGCATGGCCAGGTGGCTCTGCATGCTGCCCCATCCGCAGGCACCATCCCTGCAGCTCCCATTGGAGCGTGTAGGAGCCAGAGCAGGGTTACCTAGGGAGGTAGTGGAATCTCCATCCTTAGAGGTTTTTAAGACCCGGCTTGACAAAGCCCAGGCTGGGATGATTTAGTTGGTGTTGGTCCTGCTTTGAGCAGGGGGTTGGACTAGATGACCTCCTGAGGTCTCTTCCAACCCTAATCTTCTATGATACTATGACTCAGGCCGCGGCTTCTGGGAGCCGTGTGGTACAGCCCCCAACCCAGCACCCCGGCAGGAGCAGGGCCGAACCGCGTGGTCCGGCCCTCGACCCAGTGCTCCAGTCGGCGCGCCAGAGCATGGCCAAGCCACATGGTGCAGCCCCCAACCCTGCTCCCCAGGGGGAACTTGCGGCCCAGCTTAAAACGGCTCGGCCCACAGGCCATAGTTTGCCCACCCCGGGGGGACACTGTGTGTGGCATTGCAGATTGATAGCGGTTGTGAGGAAGGAGAGTGGAGGTTAGGTCCAGCTTTCAGTGGAGACCACAATACATGCAGGTTGAGTGCAGCCAGAATCCTATTGGAATCTTCTACGTGGATAGGTGCAGAGGATTCCATTGTTTGCTTGGAATAGTGACTCTTAAATTGTAACCCATTTACCAATTGTACCCAAGATAAATAAATAAAATTACTTCAGTATTTGCACTATTCCCATGAACCTTCCTGTACTTATTATAAGGGACCTCTTGGACACTGCAAGTCCTGAAGTTAACTAACTGCAAACACATATTTAGTGATCCATAGCAAATGACAAATTCTGAAGAGGTCCCTCTTGATTTTATATATATTCTATAAGTTCTATAAGTCAAAATGTGGCCTTTCCTCTCCCCTTTCTTCTCCCCTTTCTTTCCAAAGGACTTGCACTTTGGGGGTGAGTTCTGAGTGTCATGGCATTACCACAGACTTTCCCATGAATGATGTTTATGTTGCGGAGTATTGGGGGACTCAGGGCCCTGCACCCCCGGCTTCCTGCGATTCACCATGACTCTCAGCCAGCCAGTAAAGCAGAAGGTTTATTTGGATGACAGGAATACAGTCCAAGACAGGTCTTGCAGGCACAGACAACAGGGCCCCCCTCAGTTAGGTCCAGCTTGGGGTCCCAGGGCATGCCAGCCCACCCCCCTTTGGGGGGGTCAGAGCCATCTCTGCCCCCCAGCCATCTCTCCAGCCTCCTTCTAGCCTGCTTCCAGCACTCTCCTTTTGCGACCCCTCCCCCCGCCTTTGTTCAGTTTCCCGGGCTAAGGAGTCACCTCACCTTCAACCCCTTCCTGGGTTCTCATGTTACACACTCAGGTATGCGCCCTCGGGCAGATCCCATCCTGCAATGCAGACTATCCCAGCACACTCCCCTGTCAGCATTCACAGACCACCGTGAGAACAGGCCCAGTTCGTCACAGTTTAACCCCCCCAACCCCTCTTTTCCTCTCTGGGTTACTTGGGAGCAGGCAACCCTCACTTGTGTTCCTGGGCGCCTGATGTTGTTGACATTAAAGGAGATCCTGAGTATCCCAATGGTGATGTTGAATAGGTGGGAATCCTCTAGCCACCCCTCTGCTGCAGTCCTTTTATTCCTAAAGGAATTTACAATTGGCGGCGACTTTAGCTGGCTGGCCCCTGTACACACTCGGCCTTGGGAACCTCCAGGAATAAACCCAGTCTAATAATAATAATAGTCTGTGGCCTGGGTGTAACTAAAAAATACCAATTATAAATAATATACATCCAATATACTTAAATTAAAGTTAACACACCTTTATTTAACAATTTAAAGAAACAGGGTATAACAGACTAAGATGATATGTCACTACTAATTTAAATCCACAGGGGGCAGTTGAAAAAATCAATTAACAAATATACTATACAATAATAAATGAAATGTATCTAACTGACATTTACACTGCCACCATTTACTCCACCCCGGAGTGTACACTCCTCTGGATTTCAGAATCCTAGACACTTGCTTGCATGCTTGAAGATCTGAAGCTGCATCCAGAACTCTGTTGGTTCTATGTATCAGTCCAACCAAGGCACCAAGCTGCACAACCCCTCTGACTGGAGTTGGCCCCGCCAAATGTCAGCAGCTCTGGGTCTGGTTCAATGGGACGATCATTCTGCCTCTCCTCAGACTTAGTCTCTCTGCTGTGCCCCTTCCCTTGCAAGTACTTTCCCAAACAAGAGTGGAGGTTACTCTCAGTTCCTTCACTGCAGGCTCACCTCAGTCAGCTCTAGGCACAGCCATAGTCTCTGCCCTGGTTCCAGTGAAACCACCAATCACCTAGGGTTGCCAACTTTCTAATCGCACAAAAGCAAACATCCTTGCCACAGCCCCTGCTCCACCCATTCCCTGAAATCCTGCCCCAAGGCACTGCCCTCTCACTCCATCCCCCCTCCTGTCACTCGCTGTCCCCCACTCTCACTCACTTGCTCATTTTCATCAAGCTGGGGTAGAGGGTTAGGGTGTAGAAGGAGGTAAGAGCTCTGGATGGGAGTGCAGGCTCCAGGATTGGGCCAGAAATGAGAGATTCAGGTTGTGGGAGGGAGCTCCAGGCTGGGGCAGGGGGTTGGGCTCTGGCTGGGGGTGAGGGCTCTGGAGTTGAGCCGGGGATGAAGGGGTTGGGATACAGGAGGGGGCTCTGGTGTGGGGCTGAGAGGTTCAGAATGCGGGAGGCAGTTACAAACTAGGGCAGTGGGTTGGGGTGCAGGAGGGGGCTCAGAGCTGGGGCATGGGGTTGGGGCATGTGAGGGCGTATGGGGTACAGGCTCTGGGCTTACCTCGGGCAGCTTCCCGAAAGCAGCATCCTGTCCCTTGGCTCCTACGCAAAGGGGCGATCAGGCAGCTCTGCACACTGCCTCCACAGCTCCCATTGGCCACAGTTCCTGCGGAGCCAGCACTTGGTGTGGGGGCAGCGCATTGAGCCTGCCTGGCCACCCCTGCGCCTAGGAGCTGAGGGACATGTCACTGCTTCTGGGGAGTTGTGCGGAGCCAGGTAGGCAGCCTACCTTAGCTCTGCTGCACTGCCAACCTGACTTTTAGCAGCCCGGTCAGTGGTGCTGACCAGAGCTGCCAGGCTCCCTTTTTGACCAGGTGTTTGGGACACCTGGCAACCCTACAACCACCTCTGAAGCTCGCTGCTCGATCAAAACCCCAGCAGGCTCTCCGCAGCAGCGTCCAGGGTCCTAGCAGCAGTTAGCAACACTCCTGGTATAGACAGAGCTCCATACCATCAATCTGGCTTCTCTTCTGCTTCCACAAAATGGAGCCCAACTGCCTCCTCTCCCTGCACTCCCTGGAAGAGGAAGTCGCTCACTCTTTCCCCAAGGCATCATGGGAGTTGTAGTTTCTAAGGCTAGATTGCAGCACACAGGATCTCCCCAACTGGAACTAGGGTTACCATACGTCCGGTTTTTCCCAGACATGTCTGGCTTTTTGGTAATCAAACCCCTGTCCGGGGGGAATTGCCAAAAAGCCGAACATGTCCGGGAAAAATACCGGCCGGGCACTTCTCCTCCCGCGGCTGCTCTGCTCCTCCCTTGACTTTTCGGCTCTGTTTAAGAGCCGAGCTGCCCAAGCACTCCGGCTTCGGGCAGCCCCCTTGGCTCCAGACCCCAGCCACCGGCCGGGCACTTCCCCTCCCGGGCTCCAGCTGCTCTGCTCCAGCGGCGCAGGGTCCAGAGGCAAGGGGGCTGCCCGAAGCCGGAGCGCTTGGGCAGCTTGGCTCTTAAACAGAGCCGAAGAGTCAGGGGAGGAGCACAGCAGCCGGAGCCCGGGAGGGGAAGTGCCCGGCCGGGGGCGCAGGGTCTGGGAGCTGCCTGGCAAACCGTGAAGCCGGTAGCGCTTGGGCAGCCCTTTTCGCGTGGCTGGGAGGGAGGAGGGGGAGTTAGGGCAGGGACTTTGGGGAAGGGGCAGAGTTGGGGTGGGAAAGGGGTGGGGCCAGGGCCCCGTGGAGTGTCCTCTTTTTTTTATTTTTTAAATATGGTAACCCTAACTGGAACACTTCCAATAAAGTTCAGAGCAAGGCCCCTCTAGTAAAGGGGGCCTATAGATGCAAATCACAACCAGAATAAAGAAAGGTTCAAGGCTGGATCACAGAAGTAAAACAGGGTTTCTTGCATTTCAGAAATTCTTTCAACTGCCAGTAAGCATTTACCAGTGACCCCAGCTTGCTAATGCATATCACTGTCTGTCTTCTGAAGAAAACCACTTTCACTGCAATGTGTGTATCTTTGCTTTTGAATGTGTAACATAGACTGAAGTGAAACAAGTTTAGTAACTAAACCTATCTCCTGGTGAATGCAGAGCCTTTTCAGGATATAAGTTTCTTGTAAGCTGTGTGGCTGCGCAGCAGCCTATTAAGCGCAGTGCAGGTAATCAAAGAACCCAGTCCCGGTGGACCTGTCGTGGCTGGGGGACAGGCACCCCTCCCCCAGTCCAGGGCCGTCCAGAGGATTCAGGGGGCCTGGGGCAAAGCAATTTCGGGGGCCCCTTCCATAAAAAAAAGTTGCAATACTATAGTATTGCATTTGGAAATGTAAAAAAATTCCCAGTGAAATACATTCAAAAATTAATTTTTAATAATTTGAAAATACACAAAATACATTATTTAAAAACATTAAATGCTTTAATGGTATGTATACATTTGCAATTACATAATGCTTCTTATGAAATCATTTTTTTACAAATTGTTCTGAACATTAATTATACAGCTGCAATTTTTTCCCTTGCTTTCATTTTGGCGAACTCATTAATAATGTCATCAAAACTTATGTCTTTGGCCATTTCATATTCTATGCTCAAAGTGAGCAAATGGTTCAGCCTTTCTTCCCCGGTGGCTGAACACAAACAACTTTTAATCAGTGTTAGCTTACTAAATGCACGCTCTCCCGATGCTGCCGACACTGGCAACACTGTTCGTAGGCGTAAACAAATACACTTCTTAATGCTTTCTTCAAAAAAGGGTTGGAAAATGTGTTTCTACAGATTTGTAAGTGCAGAGGTTATAACCCATCAACTCTTAAGTTGGAATCTTGTTTTATTTTGTAAAAGATTCTAAGTTCCTCTTTAAGATCTTCTCTCTGGAGGTCTTTTGGATATGCTGTGGCCAAAGTGTCAACAAAATTTTCTATAGAAGATTCATCCATTTTATCTGGCGGACACAAAATGGGTGAAAATAAATTTGAGGCTTCAGCCATTCTTTCACAAAGACCTCCTAGCTCTGATAGAAGCAAATCTATTGTCGAGAAGAACACCTGTACTTTGAACCGAATATGGGGAAGAGTCAAACGTATAGTCTGCATCCCCTGTGTCGTCAAAGAATCGCTTGTTCTTCCGGATCCTTGAGTCACTTTTCATTTTTGGGTCACTGCCAAGGCTTGAAGTGACTTGTTTGGCTTCTTCAAAAAAAATTGGCCAAGAATCTTTCAATGTTTGAATTTTCTTGACTAAGTTGCTCACGTGTTTAGCTTCCTCTTCCATTGTTAATTTGGAGCTTTATAGGACCTTGTTCTTATCAATACACTGAAGTACTTTAAACCATATTGTAGTAAGAAGTACAAATTCAAATGACTTAAGCCACTTAATCAATCAGTCAACATCTGCCTGGATTTCAGGAGGTAAATGAAGCTCCTCTTCAATTTTAATTAAACTTTCCAGCATGCCTGTGTGATTTTTGATTAGGGGGCGAACAGCATCAACTCTTGTGCTCCACCTAGTTTTAGATACAGAGTGAAGAGATATATTCACAGTGATCTGCAAAATTTTCCATCTCGCAGGGCTAAGAGCAAATACTTTATAGAGTTTCTGAACATTTCCAAAATACGTTTTTACCTCTACACTGGTTTCCATAGCGTGGGTGCCACAGAGGTTCAGAGTGTGAGCACTGCATGGAGAAAAATAGGCTTGGGCATTTTCTTCCAAAATTCTTGTCTTTACTCCCTGAAATTTTCCTGACATGTAAACCTGCAGCTTTGGGGCAAGTAATTCAGACCCTGGGTCTTTGTTGGAGCAGAAGTGTCTGGCTCAGCAAGACAGGGTGCTGGAGTCCTGAGCTGGGAGAGAAAGCAGGGCTAGAAGCAGGGCCGGCTTTACTGTTTTTGCTGCCCCAAGCAGCGTGCCGAATTGCCGCAGTGGACGGTGGGGGCAGTCCGTGTGCCCAGGGCCAGCTCTAACTTTTTTGCCACCTCAAGCCAAAAAAAAAAAAAAAAAAGGGTGCTGGCTAGAAGTAGTCTCTCTGGGCACATTAGGTGGGGTGGTGGCCGCTCCCTCCCAGGGGGTTTCTTTCCTTATGTACCCTGTGTTGCCCCCTGGGCCCCAGCCCCCCTATGCCGCTTACCCCCACCTCTCCCCTCTCTCGGAGCCTCAGCACACGCCGCTGTCCAGGAGCTGCCCTCGACAACGCTACAGTGGCATGACTCCAGCGAGACCGGAGCTCGTGTCACTGCCCCGCTCCTTTACCATGAGGCTGAGCGGCTCTGACTCAGTGGGAGGAGGCAGAGCTCAGGTCCCGCTGGAGCCACGCCGCGCTGCAGCGCTTCCAGGACCGCTCCTGCGTGGCGGCGCGCTGAGGCACCGGGGGATGGGGAAAGGCGGGGCAGGGCCCGGGAGCCCCGGGGAGGGGGAGCATCAGACATGGGGCCAGAGGCCCCTGCAGGGCCCGGGGCCTGGGGCAAATTGCCACCCCCCCTCTGGGTAGCCCTACCCCAGTCCAAACCCAGGCCCGTTCTGGACCTGCCATTGCCGGGGTAGAGGCGCCTATCCCTCGTACCTGCCGCGACTGGGGACAGGTGCCCTGGCCCCAACCTAGCCCAGCCCCCAACCTGCTGTGGCTGTGGGAGAGGAGCCTATTCCGCAGCCCCATCCTTGGAGCTGCCGTGGCGGGGAGAGGTGCCTCTCCCCCCAGCCCAGGTGCTGCCTCTCCCCTCCGTAGCCCCAGGGCAGCCTGCATCCCCAGCCAGAACCTGCACTTCTTGTCACACATCACCTCCATATTGGTGTACATAACAGAATTCATTCCGCACATGTGTGGGAAATTAGAGAGAACACTGTTCAGGATTCTCCCTTGTTTCTGAACTGTAAGTGTCTGGTAGCAAACAAGAGAATAAATTGTACAAGACAATAGTCTTCCCCTTATCTTTAGGACCCTCATTTAGCAGTCCATTCTTATTCAGCAAAGCACCATTGACTTCAATGGAAATTAAGCATTTATGCATGTGCTTAAAACTGCATTGCTCAGTATATAAGCACATGCTCAAATGCTTTGCTGCAGGGAAGCCTATGGACCAATGGAAGTTTTGCCATAGTGTGTGTAGGATCAAGGTGGGTTTCATCATAGCCCTAGCACTTTTTTCCACCTGTGTGGCAGGCTGAAAGGGGCTGTGGTACAGGTGTAGGATCTGCTTAGGCATTCCTCCAGCACAGGGATGAGTCGGGCTCTGAGAAGGTCAATCTACTACATCCATGCTGAGTGAGTCTGGCATGTCCGTGTTTCATGGGATGGATGTGATTTGCAGGGAACCTTGGCTTTCTAGGTCCTCCTAACTGTTTGTACTAGTAGAAGTCTCATCCTAGCTGTCCTGTGGGGCTCTGACTAGTAAGCCATAGGTTATAGGGTGGTTGATTAGATGAAATGTGGAATATTAGGAAAAATGACCCAATAATTATTGGAGCAAAGAGTCCTGTGGCACCTTATAGACTAACAGACGTAATAATTATTGGGACTGTTATACCATTCAAATGTAATCTACTACGTATTTAACCCAGATGAGAACCTGCTCTGTGTATAGTGAACCACTGAGCCTGGAAACTACTCTTTCCAAGTACGGCTAGAACATGTTTCCAGACCAGTGTGTAATATTTAATCTCAGCCATCTCCACTACTACATACCTTGCAGATTTAAGCAAAAGAAAGAAATGGTTACATGATGCTCTGTGCCCATTGACACCAGTCGTGGGAAAGCCCGTTATTCCAGGCCTGTGACTGCCACACAGCGCTCTTCCGTCCTGGCCTGCAGATAGCCTGGCCCACTGTGGGGCACTACACAACTTTGCCAAATGCACCTCAACCCCCAGGGAGTTCAGTGGAGCTGTGCTGATTTACCCCAACCGAGGATCTGGCCCTAGGAATGAACTTACTAGGGGCTGACTGCTAACGGAAAGAACACGACTTGTTTGGGCTAGTGTTTGAGCACCTGAGGTGGAATTTATTTATTAAAGAAACTGAAGACCAACTGCTTTTTTAGGTCCAAAAGTCAGGTCAAATGCCCTGGGTGCACTATAAGAAGAATCTTGTTTGAACAGCCTTGTGAAACACAGTGGTAGCTTGGCCATGCTATAACTTAAAAAACAAACAAACTGTTATTGCCTACATGGATGGAGGGGGAAAGAATATATATAACCATGTGTAAAAGTGTTCTCGTCAAGAGCAAATGGTTTGTTTCAACCTAACCAGAGAGAGGGCAGGCATTTGCCACCTGCCCTACCCCTCAACAGACCTTGCCGCTGATGTCAGCAAGGTGCAACCACCTCCCTGCAAGGAGCACGGGGCTGATCTACCAATCCCTGCTAGCAGAGTGCAGTGATGGCTAACTATTAGCAAGGGGTGGGGTTAACCCTCTCCCCACCAGTAGCTGTGTCCCTTTCACAGTAATTAATTTGGTCCAGAGTATGAAATGCCATTGATGCCAATGGATTTTTACCAGGAATTTGTTTGGCCCAGCATCTTCAGTCTCTTTTGCTTTCCTCCTCTCCCCCCAGCACCATCCTATAAATACTTTTTCTTAGCTGCCTTTGGTTGGTTCGTGGTGACTTCAGCTAGCCATTGAGGCTAAGTGATCTCCAGTGCAGTTAATCTCCAATTCCTGTTGCTTATGGTAGTGGCTTGACAGTGATTCTCCCTGCTGCCAGTAGAGTCAGCTAAAAGATGTTCTCTGTGGGTCTGTCCTATTTGCTCAGGCAAAGGAAATCAAGGACTCATCCAAGATCCCACGATTCTGGGTGCATCACAGTAAGGCCAATCCTAGCTGTGCAACCAGGCTGTGCTTTCTCTCCCCTTTTAGTCCCTCAGTCTGAAGGGGAAGTAGCTCCCCACAGAGCCCCTGGAACTTGGGTGGCAGATAATTTTCCCTCCTGACCCTTCTCTGGAGTAGCACCGACCCAAAAGAAGTGGCAAGCTTTTGCCCTGGATCAAATACACAAAGACATCCGCTAGTGAAGCTGCAATTTCAAGCAGCTCTGTATAGGAAGCAGGCCAAGTTTGAGCTGGATGTTTAATGCCAGCTAAATTAGGCACATGTTTTTATAACAGATTCTTTGTATCCGATTTCCTTATTTTAAAATCTGAAAAATGGAGCCACATCACCTAAGAAGTATTTTACAAATCACGCGGTGTTCTGGATAATTTTGTCTGTGAGTCATCACTGCTGCAAACCCTTCACAAGTGTTTCCTTTTGGAATTCTCCAACCATATTTGACTGTGTTGTAGGACCCTTCTAAGGACTCTTTGCTACTCTTGTTAACTGCACAGCTATCTTGCTGCTCAGATTTTTAATCTGCTGCATCATTTCTCTCAATTTTTTATTTATTATGAGTCTGAAATGTTTATAGCTCATTTGGCTTTTGAATATTTGTGGGGTCTCTTTATTGCTCAGATATTTAATAACCATATTTGGGAAGCTTTCAGAGCCGCCAAAAAAATCAACCCTGGTTTGTGAGAGAAGCTCTGAGAGTTCAGAGTGCATGATAAATATTGGAGAACATTGAAAAACACAGGGGAATGAAGGCTTGCATGTTATGCAAAGCTATAAACAAGGAGAGGGGCCATGAATGCTTGGATGACTTGCGAACACACATGCTTTCCCATTGTAGATGCAAGGAAGCTAGAGCCCAGTTATTTATCTTTGCAAACAGCATCTGATGTGAAGAATGGCCTCTTGAAAGAGATGTGCTGCGATGATTGGATTACCCTTTCATCCTTAGAGCTGCTCCCTCCAGAACAGCTCATAGGTACAGGATGGGGCACTGCTGTTGTCTTGACTATATCCATTATGTGAATAGAGGGTGTCTATTACACATCTTCTGTAAACCTGTCCTCGTCTTAGGAACAGGCCAGTTTCACTCTTGGCAGGTTCACCATTACATCTCACTTCCTGTCATGTATTTAGACATAGAACATTTTCAGTGCAATTTAATTTCACCAAGAACTACAGGTTTCAGCAATGTCTTCAGGTCCACGGCTGTCTGGTTAGGGAGTGAGAGAGGGATTTTCTCACATTCCATAGCCACGTGGTTAGGGCTCTGACCTCACATGTGGGAGACCCAGGATCAAGTCGCTGCACTGCCTGGTTCAGAGTGATCTGGGATGGAAAAAACGGCTCTGAATCAGGCCTGTGTCACCTATAGTGCCACCCTAACCACCCAGTTACAGAGTCCAAGAGTCCTTCTCTTGGTCCAGATGTGACCCAAGCCATGAGAGGGGTTTTTGTCGGTGGGTGAGATGGTCAGGTCAAGGGACTGTTACCTGTGGGCCATTCTCATTGGCAGATAGGAAGGAAGTTAGATATATACTGTGTATTTTGCTCTTGATTTTCATATATAGTCTGTTGCGGGGTTCCCAGGCTTATGACTGTATATCCTTTCCCCAAAATTGACTTAGAATCATAGAAGATTAGGGTTGGAAGAGACCTCAGGAGGTCATCTAGTCCAACCCCCTGCTCAAAGCAGGACCAGCCCCAACTAAATCATCCAGCCAGGGCTTTGTCAAGCCAGGCCTTAAAAACCTCTTAGGATGGAGATTCCACCACCTCTCTAGGTACCCATTCCAGTGCTTCACCACCCTCCTAGTGAAATAGTGTTTCCTACTATCCAACCTAGATCTCCCCCACTGCAACTTGAGACCATTGCTCCTTGTTCTGTCATCTGCCACCACTGAGAACAGCTGAGCTTCATCCGCTTTGGAACCCCTCTTCAGATAGTTAAAGGCTGCTATCAAATCCCCCCTCACTCTTCTCTTCTGCAGACTAAACAAACCCAGTTCCTTCAGCCTCTCTTCATAAATCATGTGCCCCAGCCCCCTAATCATTTTTGTTGTCCTCTGCTGGACTCTCTCCAATTTGTCCACATCCTTTCTGTAGTGGGAGCTCCAACTGGACACAGTACTCCAGATGTGGCCTCACCAGTGCCGAATAGAGGGGAATAATCACTTCCCTCGATCTGTTGGCAATGCTCCTACTAATGCAGCCCAATATACCGTTAGCCTTCTTGGCAACAAGGGCACACTGTTGACTCATATCCAGCTTCTCGTCTACTGTAATCCCCAGGTCCTTTTCTGCAGAACTGCTGCTTAGCCAGTCAGTCCCCACCCAGCCTGTAGCAGTGCATGGGATTCCATCCTAAGTGCAGGACTCTGCACTTATTCTTGTAGAACCTCATCAGATTTCTTTTGGCCCGATCCTCCAATTTATCTAGGTCACTCTGGACCCATCCCTCCAGTGTATCTACCTCTCCCCCCGCAGCTTAGTGTCATCTGCGAACTTGCTGAGGCTGCAATCCATCCCATCCTCCAGATCATTAATAAAGATGTTGAAGAAAACCGGCCCCAAGATCGACCCCTGGGACCCTCCGCTTGATACCTGCTGCCAACTTCCTTGTTTGTGCACAGTCTGAGTGCTTATGAGTGGGGAAGATCTGCCTGCTAAGGGCACTCCAGGTTGGTGCATTTTGTTTACCCAGGTTTCCAGGTGAGGGGCTCAAGCCAGTTTAGTTATTTGTCAAGAGGGACCCAAGATATATTGAACTCAACCTTGTTTGCTGCCATTAATCACCTGGCAGAAGGGTTACATTGTGTTCTGCACCTTTAACGCTCTAAGGCCTGCATGTCTAGAGACATGCAGCCATTTTGTGCTCAGATCTGTGCAGACTATTATAGAGGACACACACTCGGTGCACTCTTTCATGGAGACTTTACTTCTGTTCTTTGTTGTGGTGCTGTTCTCTTAACCTAAAATGACTGCACTGAATGATTGACATTTTGAAGTTTGCCCCTTGTGAATGGAAAAATGGAAGTTCTTCTTTTTAAAACAATCCCTCAACAAACCCATGTGCACAAGCAAAAAGGAGAAACTGAAATCTCTTTCCAAATAGTAGGAAGTCAGAGGCATTATGTAATGTCAAAACCCAAGTGCATGTAATAGTGCCTGATCTGGTGACTAGATGAGGGCATCCTGTCAATCTAATCTTTCATTACCATATTAATCAGAGTGCCAATAATGAACATAACTGGGTCATAGGTTCAAATCCATCTTTGGTCCATGATAAAGAGCTGGTCCATGGTTAGAGCCGTGAGACAAGAAGATGATTTTGGGATTGGGAGGAAGGATGAGGAGATCAGAGAGGAGGATGTCGCAATTGGTCATTCAAGAGATGGCCCAGGTGTGTGGTTTTAGAATCACGGCTGTATCGGACAGGATGGATTGTCAAGTGACAGCCCTAGTAGAAGTGGGTCCCCATCAGAGCCGACACCCTTCCCAGGTAGTCTAATAATGAGACCACGGACAGAATGGACGTAGGGACTGACCAGCACTCAACAGTGGGTTGAGTCACTGGTGGGGCAATATGAGGATGGCTGATATAAAGCAAGCCATTTGTGTCTCACTGAATAGCTTTCCCAACTTAATAAATCATTGCAGATAGGAATTGCCATATCAGATACACTGAGTGTCCACTTATGTCAGTCTCCTGCCGCTGGCAGTGGTCATTACCCAATACCTTAGAATAGTGGGGTGCTTGACCCAAACCCCAGATTGAAAAACTTTGATCTTTGAGGCCATTCAGGATCCAGATCCAGATTGTACATGTTCAGCCATTTCTACCTCAGAAGACGGCAAACCTCAACGCCCAAGTGCACACGGAAAAAAGGGTTGATTACCCTTGGGACTCTTGTAGCTCTTGCAGCTGCAGATATTATTTATGTTCATAACATTTTCTAGTCCTTTTTGAAAATCCACTGCAGCTATTTCCCTCTAGTACCTCTTGTGGTAATAAATTCCTTGGCCTGACTTTGTCTTGCCTTTTTCCCCCCTAAAAGGCTGTCCTGGTGTTACATTTATTGCCATTTTATAGCACGATGCAACATAAATCAGGACAAATGAATCTAGTTTGAAAATTCATTTATTCATTACTTCATTTGCTGTTCCAAAATCAGTGAGGTCTCATTCTTGCTTGCCTCCTTTCCAGCTAAGTAATCCTCTAGTTTTGTTGGTAACCTCTCAACATGTGTTTGCCATTCTACTGGCCCCTCCAGCATTAATTTGACTAACTCCTTCTAAAAATGCCTATTATTATCTAAATAGAAATTGGTTAGCAAGTCATATTTCATGGGTGGACTCTTTGAAAGCTGACGGGATTTCTGTGATGATCATCTAGAGTTAGTAGTGTGAATGCCACCTCCATAGAATCATAGAATATCAGGGTAGAAAGGAACCTCAGGAGGTCATCTAGTCCAACCCCCTGCTCAAAGCAGGACCAATCCCCAACTAAATCATCCCAGCCAGGCCTTTGTCAAGCCTGACCTTAAAAACCTCTAAGGAAGGAGATTCCACCACTTCCCTAGGTAACCCATTCCAGTGCTTCACCACCCTCCTAGTGAAAAAGTTTTTCCTAATATCCAATCTAAACCTCCCGCACTGCAACTTGAGACCATTACTCCTTGTTCTGTCATCTGCTACCACTGAGAACAGTCTAGATCCATCCTCTTTGGAACCCCCTTTCAGGTAGTTGAAAGCCGCTATCAAATCCCCCCTCATTCTTCTCTTCTGCAAACTAAACGATCCCAGTTCCCTCAGCCTCTCTTCATAAGTCATGTGCTCCAGCCCTCTAATCATTTTTGTTGCCCTCCGCTGGACTCTTTCCAACTTTTCCACATCCTTCTTGTAGTGTGGGGCCCAAAACTGGACACAATACTCCAGATGAGGCCTCACCAATGTCGAATAGAGGGGAATGATCACATCTCTTGATCTGCTGGCAATGTCCCTACTTATACAGCCCAAAATGCCGTTAGCCTTCTTGGCAACAAGGGCACACTGTTGACTCATATCCAGCTTCTTGTCCACTGTAACCCCTAGTCCTTTTCTGCAGAACTGCTGCTTAGCCATTCAGTCCCTAGTCTGTAGCAGTGCATGGGATTCTTCCGTCCTAAGTGCAAGACTCTGAACTTGTCCTTGTTGAACCTCATCAGATTTCTTTTGGTCCAATCCTCTAATTTGTCTAGGTCCCTCTGTATCCTATCCCTACCCTCTAGCATATCTACCACTCCTCCCAGTTTAGTATCCTCTGCAAACTTACTGATGGTGCAGTCCACGCCATCCTCCAGATCATTAATGAAGATACTGAACAAAACTGGCCACAGGACCTCTTGATACTGGCTGCCAACTAGACCCGTTGAGCCCGACGATCTAGCCAGCTTTCTATCCATTTTATAGTCCATTCATCCAGCCCATACCTCTTTAACTTGGTGGCAAGAATACTGTGGGAGACCCTATCAAAAGCTTTGCTAAAGTCAAGGAATAACACATCCACTGCTTTTCCCTCATCCACAGAGCCAGTTATTTTGTCATAGAAGGCAATTAGGTTAGTCAGGCATGACATGCCCTTGATGAATGCATGCTGACTGTTCCTGATCACTTTCCTCTCCTCTAGTGCTTCAAAATAGATTCCTTAAGTAGCTGCTCCATGATTTTTCCAGGGACTGAGGTGAGGCTGACTGGCCTGTAGTTCCCCAGATCCTCCTCCTTCCCTTTTTTAAAGATGGGCACTACATTAGCCTTTTTCCAGCCATATGGGACCTCCCCCGATAGCCATGAGTTTTCAAAGATAATGGCCAAAGGCTCTGCAATTACATCCGCTAACTCCTTTAGCACCCTTGGATGCAGAGTATCCGGCCCCATGGACTTGTGCTCATCCAGCTTTTCTAAATCGTCTTGAACCACTTCTTTCTCCACAGAGGGCTGGTCACCTCCTCCCCATGCTGTGCTGCCCAGTGCAGTAGTCTGGGAGCTGACCTTGTTCGTGAAGACAGAGGCAAAAAAAGCATTTAGTATTTTAGCTTTTTCCACATCCTATGTCTCTAGGTTGCCTCCCTCATTCAGTAAGGGGCCCACACTTTCCTTGACTTTCTTCTTGTTGCTAACATACCTGAAGAAACCCTTCTTGTTTCTCTTAAAATCTCTTGCTAGATGCAACTTCAAGTGTGATTTGGCCTTCCTGATTTCACTCCTGCATGCCTGAACAATATTTTTATACTCCTCCCTGGTCATTTGTCCAATCTTCCACCTCTTGTAAGCTTCTTTTTTGTGTTTAAGATCAGCAAGGATTTCACCGTTAAGCCAAGCGGGTCGCCTGCCATATTTACTGTTCTTTCTACACATCGGGATGGTTTGTTCCTGCAACCTCAATAAGGATTCTTTAAAATACAGCCAGCTCTCCTGGACTCCTTTCCCCCTCATGTTATTCTCCCAGGGGATCCTGCCCATCAGTTCTCTGAGGGAGTCAAAGTCTATTTTTCTGAAGTCCAGGGTCCGTATTCTGCTGCTCTCCTTTCTTCCTTGTGTCAGGATCCTGAACTCTATCATCTCATTGTCACTGCCTCCCAGGTTCCCATCCACTTTTGCTTCCCCTACTAATTCTTCCCTGTTTGTGAGCAGCAGGTCAAGAAGAGCTCTGTCCCTAGTTGGGTCCTCTAGCACTTGCACCAGGAAATTGTCCCCTACACGTCCCAAAAACTTCCTGGATTGTCTGTGTACCGCTGTATTGCTCTCCCAGCAGATATCAGGGTGATTGAAGTCTCCAGTGAGAACCGGGGCCTGTGATCTAGTAACTTCTGTTAGTTGCCAGAAGAAAGCCTCGTCCACCTCAACTCCCTGGTCTGGCAGTCTATAGCAGACTCCCACCACCACATCACCCTTTTTGCTCACACATCTAAACTTAATCCAGAGACTCTCAGGTTTTTCTGCAGTTTCATACCGCAGCTCAGAGCAGTCAGACTGCTCTCTTACATACAATGCATCTCCCCCACCTTTTCTGCCCTGCCTGTCCTTCCATGACGGTACTCCAGTCATGTGAGTTATCCCACCAAGTCTCTGTTATTCCAATCACATCATAATTCCTTGACTGTGCCAGAACTTCCAGTTCGCCCTGCTTGATGCCCAGGCTTCTTGCATTTGTGGATAGGCATTTAAGATAACTCGCTGATCGTTTTGCTT
Organism: Malaclemys terrapin pileata; assembly: GCF_027887155.1. Taxonomy (NCBI): domain Eukaryota; kingdom Metazoa; phylum Chordata; order Testudines; family Emydidae; genus Malaclemys; species Malaclemys terrapin. Next base: position 54,278,982 of record NC_071511.1, on the reverse strand, counting down.
TCTCAGTATGAGGCAGGAGTCCTCCCCTCTTGCGCTCTCCTGCTCGTGTTTCCTCCCAGTGTCCCACTTCCCCACTTACCTCAGGGCTTTGGTCTCCTTCCCCTGGTGAACCTAGTTTAAAGCCCTCCTTACTAAGTTAATGAGGGACAGCATAGATGAGCTGGATCTAACAGTTTGCATCTAGCCAATCGAAGAGAATTTGTAACTCTTGTCATAATAGGCCTGATTCTCCATTGCTGTCTTCCTGGGCTTGAAGCAGCCTTTAAGCCAAATTTGTGCTCCTCTAATTCTGGAGTCAGGCAGGGGCCAATCTGTCTGTCAGAGTAAATCAGAGCAACCTCTGGGCTGACCTAATCTACATTCTATTTCCCAGGCCCCCTATGAACACCAAGAAGGATGGAGTAGCTGTAGTGCAGTGCACTCTGGCTGTGTCACTGATCTGCGGAAGCCCTTATGCTAAGTTTATGCTAGCTGGAGAGGCCATATACAGGGGATATTCTCAAGAGGCTGTTTCCATCCACTTCAATGCCCCTTTATGCTGTCAGAGTGGCATCTAAGTTCCTTAGTGTAACTGAAAATCATGCCCAGTGTAGTCATGTCAGCTGTTATCATTACTTGCAGTTTCTGGTATAAGACAGGTTGTGCAGAGGCAAGGAAACACATGAGATGCAAAAACTTTGCCTTAGTGATTACAATCAATATCTTATGGCGGCTTTTCACTGTGTTCTGTATAAAGACTCTGAAATTACACACAGTTTGTACAAGTATGAAGGGCAAGAATGGCCTCTAGAACACAAGGCTTTTTTTCCTTCCTCTAGTTCTGAACAATACGCACCCATAATATTTCCTCCTGCAAAAAGCAAAATGTACTTTCCAGTCTAAATGACTGATTTCAGATGAAGGAAAACAACAAAGAACAAATATAAAGTCTCCAAGGGGCAGTGGGGAGAGAGAGACACAAAAAAAGGCCCAGATCCTGGAAGTTATTGCACCTACCTCTTATTGATTCCTGTGGAAGTTATGAGCCTAAATACCTTGAAAGAGCTTGGCCTCAGTTACTTGCTTTCTGCATGTGACCTGAAACACAGAATGGCAGCTCTATCACATCTTGGAGACTCTTATGCATTTGAAGTTACAGTACAGAGAACACATCCCATGACCCATTCTGTCCATTACATACATCTCTACCCCGATATAACACTGTCCTCGGGAGCCAAAAAATCTTACTGCGTTATAGGTGAAACCATGTTATATTGAACTTGCTTTGATCCGCCTGAGCGCACAGCTCCGCCTCCCCCCCCCCCCCCCCCGGAGCACTGCTTTACCGCATTATATCCGAATTCGTGTTATATCGGATCGTGTTCTATAGAGGTGTAGCTTCATACACCACATTTTCTTATCCGTGTTTCTCAACCTTTTCCATACAACAACCCCATGTTGCAATACAACAAAGTTTGCCCTCTTCTATCTAGTCATTAAAGAAATGAAGACTGGTTGCAACCCACTAAAATCTATTTGTGACTCTCCAGGCTGAGATACAATTACCAGCACCTATAACCAGATATGTAAGGGTTATAAGTCATTGCAAAGTAGATCTTGTTCTTCCTGGAAGAGTGCATTGTCTCTGCTTTTCCTCTCTGGGTTTTGATGTGTGGTCAGCATTCTTTCTGCATGTGCAGGACACGACTGAATCATACTACTTGTGTTTTTCTCTGCCCAGCATGCTGTGGTTTAATTTGTAGGTAATGCTGTCATTGCACTGGATCAGACAGATTCTGCTCTGGCAATGGTACATCTGCCTGCCATTGCCCCTGCACTCAAGAGAAGAACTTGTTTTATGACATTGTTCTGTTTTTTGTTTTTTTTTTTCTCATTTCCATCTGTTTGTCATTCCACAGCTTCTTGAATAACTGAAGGGCTGCTATTGCTTTTGAGATGTGTCATAAGCTTGTCACAAGCTCTTTCTTTTCTTTAATGGTCCCCTTTGCCAGGCAGTGCAGCCTGAAATTATGGTAAGTGAAATTGACAACTTATTCCAGCTGTTCTGTTCAAGCAAATGCCAGTGGCTCTTCTGCATATTTCCCCTCTTGCTGTTGGCATTGATTTTTCTATTATTCTCCTTGGCAAAGACTCTGAAGCCCATTTTCAGAGAGAACTGCTTGAAATTAAGGGGCCTCTTCTCCTCTTGAAGCATGAGAATAAGAGAATTGTTAGTGTTACAGAGAAAGGTGGGTTTTGAGTAGTGGTGTAGAAGGAGGATAATTGCTATAAAATCAAAGTTGAGAGACCTGCTTCTGATCTAAGTTTTGCATTCTTCCCCCCCCCCCCCCCCCGCCCCATCCCTCTTCAGACTGAAAATATTACCATAGTTGTTAGCCATGAAAACTTATATTCATCTCGGAGTCGAAACATGGCTGGATTTAAAGCACCAATTTCCTTTACAAACATTTAATAATGTTTTTGTTGCTAGCTGAGATAAGGTATCCAGGGTTATGCTTCAGGGCTTAAAATGATTGCCACAGGGGTCAGGTAAAAATGTTGTCCTCCATGCACAGCACTGTAGAATTAATCAGGTACATTAATGAGAAGTGGGGGGCAGTGATGGGAGTGAGAGATGCTTGCCTTCCTTTTGAGTATCAGGTATAGATTGTTGCTGGAGGCAGAAAAATGTACTTGGTACAGCAATGGTCTGATACGCTATGGGGTTCTCACAAGAAAATTTTTGGTGGCCTCACAGTGCGGCCACCAACTATTGCTGATGGCTGCTCTGACAGTTTTTCCAAAAATACTCAATTAACTTTAGGAAAAACAAAATAAATATGCATATATACATGTCCAAATCATTGTAATGTATTGATGTAGGGTTTTTTCGCAGACTCAATAATAAAAATAATGTACAGTTTTCTGTTCTTTACTGGACCTAAACAGAATAGAAACAAATAATGTGTTTTGCATGTTCTTGTCCCTTTTTGTTGTTGTTGTTGTTGTTTCTTTTGGTGGTGGTGTTTGCTTATTTTTTTAAGACTTGCTAGCTAGTAAGTCTGTTTCTGTGAAAAATGATATTTGTATTTTGTTAATATCACTTTTCACTAGTAGCAGACTTGCTAGCTAGCTGGGAGGCAGTGAAAAGTGATATTAACAAACATACAAATACCACTTTTCACAACAGACTTACTCTACACAACAGACTTTTCACAATAGCCCTGGCAAGCTGGGAGATAAACTAATCCCTGGATGGTAAGGGGGCAGCTGGGGCCAGGGGTGATGAGGGGGGTGAGTCTGGGGACCGGAGCCCTGCAGCTGTGCAGCCAGGGACTGGGGCTGGAGGATGCAGTGGGGGCCAGGGCCAATGTGGGGGTGAGAGGAGGTGAGCTTGAGGCTGTCAGTCACTGCTGCACGGCTGGGAGCCAGAGCTGGATCACATGACCCCACTGTTGGAGTCTGAAACCCCTGTGGCTTGGGGTCAGAGCCCACTGCTGCATGGCTGGAGCCCAAAGCCAGAGGAAGCAGCAGGTGGGAGCGGGGTGAGCTGGGACCGGGGTCAGGGCTCAAAGTCTGTGGCCAAGGGATGGAGCCTGCTGTCCCCCACCCCAGGTCTGAAGCCCAAGCCCCACCCGCCTGCCTGCTCCTTCAAAGTTTGTGGCTCCAGAGGACGAAAGGGCCCAACACCTCCTGGCAGCCCTGGAGGAGAGGACACCTGTGCACCCCCATCACCCCCCAGGAGGCTCTGGCCTCATGAAAAGCCCCTGGTGGCCGCATTTGAGAAATGCTTCATCCTCAACCTTTTCCATGCTGGGACCTCCCAACCTCCAGGACTGCTTCTCATCCAGCCAGGAGTGAGCTGGGGTACCCCTGCTGTATAGCAATCTCTGGAGGGCAGGGTGCTTGCAACCCCGCGATAGCAGTGTGTGACCTCCACAAGTCGAGAACCTCTGCATTATGGCAAATGCTGTCCCAAATGGAAGTGGAGTAAGAATCATCGTCTAATTGCTGCAGTCTCATCCTAAGCATGCTTCCCATCGGTAGTGGTATTGTACATTGTCTTGTTGCTATTCACTGTGTTGTCTCTCCATCCTCTGTCTGTTTTTTCTCCTTAGACAGTTTTATTGAGCACAGCTTCTTAGGAACCCAGACAGTGAGCCAGATCTCAAATGTTTACTCCTGGGGGAATTCTGTGCAGAATTCATGTCCCCTGCAGATTTTTTTTTCCTGCAGAAAATACATTCTGCCGGAGAGGTGCTTCAATTACACCTTTACTCACCAGAGATTGCTGCGGTTAGGGTGACCAGATGTCCTGATTTTATAGGGACAGTCCCGATTTTGGGGTCTTTTTTTATATATAGGCTCCTATTACCTCCACCCCCTGTCCCAATTTTTCACATTTGCTGTCTGGTCACCCTAGCTGTGGTGCCAGAAGATAGGGCAGCTGGCTCATGGGCTGGAGCAGCCAGTCAGAGAGGGAGGGGGCCGAGGCTGCATTCGTCACAGTGACATACCCATGAGGCCAGGTGAGGAGGCACAGGATATGTGGGGGATGGACAGAGTGGGGCACACGGGGCTGCTGGGGAGGGGGGGGTCACATAGACTGGCGTTCAGAAGGACTAGTGTGGGGGGGGAAGACTGCATTGGGGGCACAGGAGCTAGTGGGGTGACCGCACTGAGCTAAGGGCTGAATGGGAGGGAGTGAAGAGCCACATGGGGATCAAGGGGAGGGGTGGCTGAATGAGAGTGCAGGGACACATGGGGACGGGGGTGAGTAGCTGAGTGAGGGTGCAGGGACACAGGGGAGGGGAAGTGCAGGATTACACAGGGATAAGGGCAGATGTGCCTGACTGAATGGGAGAGGCACTGAATGGTGTCAGCCAAGGTCTGCATGGAGGAGGCTCCCCAACAATCCCTCCACACCCCAGAAAACTGCTCCATACTTCTCCCACCCACACCCAACAACCCTCCAGGTTCACTCCCAGGTTCCTGCCCAGGAATTACTTGCCTCTCCCACAGCTCCTCCATTATCCCAGACTCCCCCAAGCCTTTGCAGTGCTTCTGAGGGGTGTGGGAAATACAGTTCTGTATTGTAGTTTAAATTAATTATTACTCAAAGTTCTGTATTAATATGCCTGGTAAGGAATCAATTTGTTAAAAAACATTTCCTGAATCTTTTTTTGTTTTCTGTATTGTTACAGACATACTTACTGGAGAAGTATTTTGAAATAAATTACCAAAATAATTGAAACTGGCATGATTATATTGTGTTATTTTGACAAATAAAATATGCAGAATTTTGCAATATTGTGCACAGAATTTTTAATTTTTTGGCACCGAATTCCCCCAGGAGTAAATGTTAGATTTTTGTTGCATTTTATTTATTGGTATTAGTGCCTATTGTGATTCCATGTGAAGAAATGTAATTAAAACAGAGCCCTGTGGGTGTATTGTTATGCATTTGACCCATTGCCTCGCTTACTGACCCTCACCTAATGTATCAGTAAGTAGTGGCACTTCTCGTGTCTTTAACACTTTTATGTAACAGATGCTGAAAGATTAGAATTGGCGGTATCTGCTACTATTTTGGGGCCTGGGCTGGGTGCCAACCTCTCTGCGCTGCCTTCCTGAGAAGCAAGTATTTAGTTTTGTCAGTATGAAGAGCATTACTCACTCTCCTCCTTGACATGCTCTAATACATGTAATGAGCAATGATTTACATGAGGATGTGCCAGTGCTCTTCTCAGGCAGCCTGGGCTCGGCTGGCTTGAATCTCCCACTGGGGAAGAGGAAATGGACTCATCTTCAGCTAAATCTAGAGAGATGCTGAAAGAAGAGCCCAAGATGGGAAAGAGGGGTGAGTCTAACCTTACTGACACTGATGTAAAATCAGGAGTAACGCAGTTGAAATCAGTGGCTTGCTGCCATGAGAGGAGAATGAGACCTTGAGCATCGTAATAACGAAGCTATTCATTTATTTTCTCCCTTTATAATGCTGCCCCTCTTCTCCTTCCACAAAGTGACTGGGGCAAATTGCTGGTGTAAGCAGCTGCAATTCCATTGAAGTTGCATCCAATTACACCCAGAGGGCCAGAGCTGCCACTGGTGCATGCGCTGTTTTGGCTCCCTGGCGTCAGCTGGAAAAGCATAATAGGTCTCCCTTCTTTCTAAAGCCCTGGATAATTTGCAACATCAGTCTAAGGGGAGTTTTTGTGTGTTCACCCACCTTTCTGGTTCTCTGCTGACTCCTCTCTCCCAGAATCCTCAGGGCTAAAATGGAGGGTCCTTACCGTTGAGATGGAGAAGGGTCCTTACGGTTGGGATGGAGATTCATGAGTTTACTCACTCTTAGGCCAGCTGGAAATAGTGCTACCTTACTACAGACAGCAGGGGCTCTTGGAAGCACCATGCCATATCACTCCAGGAGATCCCCAGTCTCATGCAGGTGGCATTTTTTAGAGGAAGAGTCCTCACTGGCCATTCTCCACTGCCAACCTCTTGTGTACTGATGTGTTTCACAGCCACTTATTGGGCTACCTGTAGTATTAGATGCTTTTCTGATACATATTGGCAGCTTCCCAAGTGTCTTTCTGCATGTGAGTGTGAACCTGTGTGTAGCATGGGTGAAACCAAAAGAACCATCACATCCAAGTAAAGAATGATTGTCTATCTGTAACAGACTGGCAAGGTTTGCCTGAATTAGCACACCCATCAGGTGTTGATTCTGCTGGGAAAGAGGCTGAATGGGTTCTGCTGACTCACTGAGGCAGGTGACTCATTACCCTGCCCAGATATCAGGTAGCTGAGAGTGCTCAGAATATGCTTGTGCAGCCCCCATTGACTTGACTGGAAAGCCATGTGCCATTGTTGGAGACCAGGATTTGGTCTAATATGCTAATTATTATTAATTGTATCATACTTCTCCTTATTGCCCATAGACAATTCAGTGGTCTGTGGGACATTCCAGTTAAGTGACACAGACTGATCAGTTCAATTGGCTGCACTTCCCTGGATGCTTCACAATAACGGCATAGAACAGTTTGCCATCAATAAATTCATGATCCCATTAAACCAGTGGCAGATTAGCCACTGGGCCAGCGGGCCCCATGCCTGGGGTCCTGGCCAACTGGGGGGCCCTGGAAAAATGGCCACCTCCGCGCCCTGCTCAGCCCGCCTGGCACTTCTGCTGGGGAGTGGGCTCAGGGTGCAGGAATTTGTCCTGCTCTGTCCACCTGCCTGATGCTTCTGCTGGGGAGGGGGTCAGGGGTCTCTCCCACCTGCCTGGCAGAGTAGAGCAGAAGAATTACTTCTTGCATCTAGTTTACAACACTCCTGCTAATACATCCCAGCATGATGTTCAGTTTTTTTGCAACAGTGTTACACTGTTGACTCATATTAAGCTTATGGTCCAGTATGACTCCCAGATCCCTTTCCGTGATACTCCTTCCTAGGCAGAGATTTCTCATTTTGTATGTGTGCAACTGATTGTTCCTTCCTAAGTGGAGTACTTTGCATTTGTCATTTTACTACTGCCTGTTTACTTCAGATCATTTCTCCAGTTTGTCCAGATCATTTTGAATTTTAATCCTATCCTCCAAAGAACTTGCGACCCCTCCCATTTGCAAACTTTATAAGTGTACTCTCAATGCCATTATCTAAATCATTTATGAAGATATTGACAGAACCAGACCCAGAACTGATCCTTGCGTCACACAACTCGTTATGCCCTTCCAGCATGACTGTGAACCAATGATAACTACTCTCTGGGAATGGTTATCCAACCAGTTACATATCCACATTATGGTAGCATCATCTAGGTTGTATTTCCCTAGTTTGTTTATGAGAAGGTCATGCGAGACAGTATGAAAAGCTTTACTAAAGTCAAGATATACCACGTCTATCACTTCCCCCCTATCCACAAGACTTATTACCCTGTCAAAGAAAGCTATCAGGTTGGTTTGACACTATTTGTTCTTGACAAATCCATGCTGACTGTTACTTATCACCTTATTATCCTCTAGCTGTTTGTAAATCAATTGCTTAATTATTTGCTCCATTATCTTTCCGGGTACAGAAGTTAAGCTGACTGGTTGTAATTCCCCGGGTTGTCCTTATTTCCCTTTTTATAGATAGGCAAATATATTTGCCTTTCTCCAGTCATCTGGAATCTCTCCCGTCTTCAGTGATTTTTTGAAGATAATCGCTAATGGCTCAGATATCTCCACAGTCAGCTCTATTCAACTCTGCCATTGTCCTGCTGGAGGACCCTGGGAAATCATTTATCCCCTTTGTGTCTGTTTCCCCCACCACCTTTTGTTGGTGTTGTCCAATTACACTGTAGGCTCTTCAGGGCAGGGCCTGTCTGTTGCTGTGTGTTCAACATATAAATAGCAATAACTGTCTCTCTGGTTTTAAAGAGCTCCTTAACGTTTCCTGTCTTTAAAAGCTTGTTGAATGGCCTCTGGCCCTATACTTAGTCCCTTCTGATCCCTTTCTCTCCTATTCTAAAACTGGCCTCCTCATTTGTGGTGTATTCTTATTTGATTATGTTTTCATTCATTGCATTTGCTTTGATTTTTGCAGCAGAGTGCCCCAAGCACTTTGGCAGGCAGGCGCTGTATAAATAACAGTATTATGTCAACCAGCATCAGTCTCTCGCATGCTTTACCTTGGAAACAATGAAAAACTCTTACGTTTCTTTAACGTGGCTCTTCTGGTTCTGGTTCTGGAGGCTGTGTGTGGACCTTTGCGTCCTCCTGCAGGCTCCAGGTCTGAGCTCACTCACGGTGTTTGTCACTGCTGCCCATGGTGGTATTGGAAGCTGTGCTGCCTGTTCGATGGCTGCTCTAGGAGATCAAACTGTGTAGTGACGAAAATCAATGTGAGAATAAAGAAGTGTTGAACTGACAAATGCATACACAGTTGATTAGCTGTGCCTAGTTGAACCTATCTGGGTTAGAGGACATAGACTGCAGGTGGACTCACTGGATCACATTAGGCCAGTGGTTTTCAACCTGTGGTGAAACAGGTCCGCAAACTCTATCTAAGATTTCCAAAGGTGTCTGCACCTCCATTTGAAACTTTTTAGGGGGCCGCAAGTTAAAAAAGGTTGAAAACCCCCACTGTATTAGGCCACTGATTAAAACAGAATGACCCTGTGTAATAAGGAATTTCCTCCCTTCACTCTCTCCTTTCATTCTCTTCAGATGTTCTGATTGTCTCTCTAGTGAAGGGTTTTTTAAATGATATTTGAACTTTGTCTGGCACCTCAAAGTGGTGCCAGGCAAGTGATTGGCAGATCTGAGGAAGGGGCATAAATGGCTCAATTCTCCACATCCTGGGGGCTGCCAGGGGTTGAACTATCCCTTACCACAAGTTAGAGCAACCTCAGGGAGCACTAGTGGATAATAGAAACACTGGAACACTTTGTGCTTTGGGCCAGCCCCTCTTGTTCCTGACATGCCACCTCCCTATCCTGGAATGTCCCCTATTTTGGGGGTGGGGAAGCAGGCAGGGCTGATGAGTAGCTGGCTATATTAGATCTATGCAAGCTTTGGTCTCCTCTGTGCTAGAGGAAACTTGAAGGGCTGAGCATCTGGCCCTAGATGTATTTAAGTAGGGGGGAATCCTTGCTCAAAAGTGAGCATTCTAGAAGCATATTTAAAATGTTGACTCTTCCTGTTTGAATTGTTTGCAAACAGATTTGGATTTTTCTCAGCTTGTTAAAATCTTTTCTTGGAGTTCTTTTTTATCTGTGTATTGTTGAGAGTTGGTGTTTTGACTGGAGACAGGTTTACTCACAGTATGTTTCTCTTCCCTGATTGAGCATTGCACTTGCAGTCAGCTTTCTGGTGGTATATGATCACAGTTGAAACAAGTTACTGTAAAAATTCAAAAGAATATTTGTGGAAACTTTTTTTCTTCAGCATTCACCTGTCTCTAATTACATCTACCATTCCGGGGGCGGAAGGGAAGGGAAGATTCACAAGTGCATGGGATTGGTGTGACACTTTGGGGTTCAACCCAGACCAGTGAGGGGTTGTGTCACTGCCTGCTCTGCAACTCTGGGTGCCTAGAATGCTGTGCTGCTGTGCCAATTGGAGGCCCGGGAAAAATGGGCACCCCTGTGCCCCAACCCGCTCCACCTGCTGGGGATCAGGATCAGAACTTGGGGTCTTGCCCCGCTCTGCCCGCCCACCCAGCATGGCTGCTGGGGAGGGAGGTTAGGGTGTGGGGGCTTCCCCTGCCCAACCAGGGCTCTTACCAGGATGGGGGGAAGCCCGAACCCCACTCCCCGGCAGGAACGCTGGGGGCGGGGGCTGCAGGCGGAAGGGGTGGGGAAGGGCCCACACTTGCTTTGGCCCAGGGCCCCATAAAACTGTAATCCACCACTGTCCATCCCCTCTCGCATTTGTTAAGTGGTCGCTTGTTCCCTCCTGGCTCTCCCGCTAGCTTTGCTTACCTGGCATGCAAATGTGGTTTTCATTGTCTTTGATCACACCTTGCTCCATTTACATGGGAGACCCATTCCAGCAGGCGGAATCTCATTCCTGTGTCTGGAAGAGGCGTGGCTTAGGCACTAATTGCCAAATACATGTTAAGAACATATTGCAGCACATATCTACAAGGTCATTTGTGGGTGCACTGTACATATGTCACGCTAGAATATTAACAGTCCATGGGTTACTGGCTTTCCAATGACATATGACATGCCCCCTTTTAGATACAGTTTATGACAATGGTGAGTTGGGGTACACTGACTGTGTCAAACTCAATGAGTTGCTGACCCAGAACAGTGAACCATCAGTGGGGCTCTGTATCACAATTGGCCTGTATCACGCTGCTGCCATTGATGCTAATGGGAGTTTTTCCACTACATCAGAGTTAGTCCAAGGGTGAGTGCTTATGCAAATCCACCCTGGATTTCCATCCACATCCCAATTCTTTAGAACCTGCCAGGAGCCAGTGGTGGGCAGCAATGGCGGATTAATGATTTTGCCACCCCTAGGCCCTGAGATAATTGCCACCCCGCCTGCCCTTGACCCCACCCCGACTCCACCCTTTCCCTGCCCCCAGTCCAACCCCTTCCCCAAAGTCCCCACCCCAACTTCACCCCCTCCCTGCCCCTATTGGATCCCTTCCCCAAATCCCCGCCCTGGCCCCGCCTCTTCCCCCAGCACGCTGTGTTCCCCCTCCTCCTCCCCCCTCCCTCCCCCGCAAAACAGCTGTTTCGCGGCGCAAGTGCTGGGAGGTAGGGGAGAGAAACAGGACACGGCGGCGTGCTCGTGGAGGAGGCGTAGGCAAGCTGGAGTAGGGGGGAGGGGAGCTTTTCCGTGGGTGCTCAAATTTGCCGCCCCTGCAAATTTGCCGCTCTAGGCCTAGGCCTTGGCCTTGTTGGCCTAGGCAATAATACGCCGCTGGTGGGCAGACCTCCAAAGGTGCCAACATTTGGATGCTTAGCTGAACCTCTTTAGAATGGGAAAGAAGAACCACCCATAAACTGCTACTACTCATTGCTCTTTTTACCTCTTCCAAAGGCCCATGAGTGGCTTCCTGTGCTCCCCATGTCCTCTCTGGCGCACCCCATGCTGTGTATTGAGGTTCAAGTTTTGCTGTAAGAACCATCAGCATGGGAGAGGGTTTCTGTATGCTGTTTCCAGGTTCCAGTTTCTCTCTCCACACCCAAACCCACCTCTTCTCCCATGTGGTCAGTATTGAGCTCTCTGCTTTGAGCAGCATTTGGGAATTGCGCCAGGTTCAATGCCTTGCCAACCACCGGGACAGAGCAAAGGGATGGTCGGGGCAGCCCTAGACTAGCTCCCAGCAACTGGCACCCTAGGCGAACCATGCAATCGGCGCCTCCCTCCCCAAGCCCCAAGACAGATCTAGGCTGAGCTTTTTGGTAAACTGGGAAACATTTTGCCCCTTTTTTCCTTTTAATGTTTTTTAAGCATTTTTTTTGTAAACAGAAGCTTAATTATTTGGTATGTCTGTCCATCCGTCTGTCCAACCAATGTTTCTAAGATAAGATAAAATAGAGACATGAAATTTTCAGAATAGATTTGTACACTACAGCTAGATGATCAGTCAGATTTCAAATAAAAATACATTAAAAATGTTAATTGTAATTTTTACTATTACAAATCCAAAATCATCCATTACGCTATCCTGCTTTAACTGCCATTACCACCACATCCAATACAGAAAGAAATAAGAAAACTCTTCAATGAACTTTAACCTGTATTTACAAAACACTCTGAATAAAAAACACTCTGTGCTCTTAAAACATGACTTTTCTTGCTTTACGTTTTGAAAATTCAGTCAATAGTTCTTTTAGATCCAGTTTTCCAGCTATTTCATGCTCTATTGACATTGTGGCAGGTCCAACAAGTCTCTCTTGCACCATTGTTGAACGCAGATATGTTTTTATCAATTTTAACTTTGAGAAGCTACATTCCCCACCAGCTACGGAAACTGGCAAAGTTAAAAGAATGCATAGAGCTTTAAAAATGTTTGGAAAAATGTTTCAGAAACAAACTTCAGTACTTCTTCAGGAGTGGAATGTTTCTTAAATCGTTTTGAAAAAGCCTGAAGCTCACTACACAAATCTGTAGCATCAATGTCTCTTGAATTTTCATGAGTCAATGCCGACTCCAGTTTTATACAAAATTCTCTTATCTGTTTTGTTGTTTTCTTTTGCAAGCTGTGGATATCATCTAGAAAGCCAAATTAGCTCTAGCTGCTGCATCTGTTGAAATCTTTCGTCAACCAAGTGAATAGCAGTATCAAGGACTGCGAAGTAGAAATTCACTTTGAACCTTTGTTTTGGGTTCTGAATGGGTGTGTCTCGTCCTTCATATGAAAACTGCTGTTTCTTTTGCCGAATGCGAACTGGCTCTGGTTCAAATTCTGTTGGAAAGTCTATTTCTTCAGCAAGCTCGAGAGAATCTACCAGTGTTCTTTTGAACCCTTCATCACTTCTGAATTCCTCCAGAATATTTTTAGTTTGCTGCAGTTTTTGAATAGCAGAATGTATGTTCAAGTTATTTTCCTGAAGTTGCTGTGACAAAGCTCTGTCCTTGTCTCCGTGGGTCCTGCATTTCCTGACGGATTTAGCTAGCCTCAGAGGCTCACTGTGACCCTCCTCTTAACCCTTCTCTCTCTAGAGACAAGGGTCACAGTCTACTGAGCCATTTTCATCATAAGCCAGCGAGGGAGGTGAGGAGAAGCGATCCTCCCTTTCACAGTCTCTGTTGTCTCCCAGTCTCAGTGATTAATCAGGGGGTAAAGGGGGAGCCCGGGCCCGCCCTCTACTCAGTGGCGTAGCCAGGTTTTAAGAGGAGGGGGAGCAAACCTAAAAAAGGCACCCCCCTTGGCTCCGCCTCTGGCCACACCCTCCCCCTTGGCTCCTCCTCCGGCTGCACCACTGACCACCCCTCCTCCCCGCTCCTCCGGCCACCATGCTGTGCCCCCCCCCCACTCCTCCAGCCATGCGCCCGCCGCCCCCCCATGGCTGCCGGCCGCGCTGTGGGCGGCCAGCCTGCATCCCCCCTCACTCCTCCAGCCACGGCTGCAGAGCCGGGCCGCATGCTGCGCCCCCCCTGCTCCTTCGGCTGCACACCCACCGCCCCCCCATGGCTGACAGCTGTGTTGCGGGCGGCCAGCCTGCGTCCCCCCCTTGCTCCTCCAGCCGTGCTGCAGGCGGCCAGCCTGCGTCCCCCTTCACTCCTCCAGCCACGGCTGCAGGGCCGGGCTGCATGCTGTGCCCCCCCGCTCCTTTGGCCGTGCTGCGGGTGGCTAGCTTGCGCTCCCCCCCTCGCTCCTCTGGCTGCATGCTGCACCCCCCTCGCTCCTCCAGCCGCGGCTGCGGGGTCGGGCCGCATGCTGCACCCCTCTGCTCCTTCGGCCGCACGCCCGCCGCCCCCCCCATGGCTGCCGGCCGTGCTGCGGGCAGCCAGTCTGCGCTCCCCCCTTGCTCCTCCGGCCGGTGGCTGGCTTTGGAAAGGCGCCGCTTTTGGGCAAAGGGGTGAGGGGAAGCGGCTGCTTCCCCTGCATCCCGCTAGCTACGTTACTGCCTCTACTCTGGGCTCCATCCCAGGGACCCTAATAGTATCAGCTATGGTAACTGACCTTTTAGGAACAGGACACACACATACAATTCCCTGGGCTACTTCCCCACAGCAGCCCCCACTTCCTCCAGATCCACTTCACCCTTACCTCAGGGCCTCCTTCCTTGTACCTAGTATGGTGTATACAGCTCAGTCTCTCCAATAGCACAACTTCTCACCGCTCCTGACATGCACACCCACCTGACTAACTGGGAGGCTTTTTAACTAGTTTCAGCCAGCCCCTGATTGGCTTCAGGTGTCCCAATCAACCTAGCAATCTCCACTGCTTTCTGGAAAGATCTTAATTGGCCCCAGGTGTCTTAATTGACCTGGAGCAGCTACCATTTACTTATCCTGGTACCAGGAATTTGTTTAGCCTGGGGCTAATATATCTATCTCCCATTCCTTTTCTATAGCCATCTGGCCTTGCCCCATCACACTGCTTACTAGTGAGGTTAATCTTGAAAAGGATATTATACCACAAAATGAGGGAAGTCAAAAATTTGAACTTGGAAAGGCCAATTGCAGGAGCTTCTGGATCTGAACGTGCCATATTGCCAGATGATCCAGTAAAGGTAGTATCATCAGAAATTTCAATTAGGGCATCATAAATGTTTCCAAGTTCATAGCGAAGAGGCTTCAAAGCATCAGTGAGACTCCCCCATCTTGTCTGACTAAGTGGTTTCACAGTTAGAGAATTCACATAGCGAGTCAGAATCTCCCAACCGCATGTTGAGCCTGAGAAAAACACAAACACGTTGCTACAGGTCAAAGAAACTGCTTGCCTCCAAACAGCATCTAGCAGCATCATTGACAACCAAATTCAGAGAATGCGCACTGCAAGGAACGAAAAAGGCCCTAGGATTGATTTCCATCATTCTCCTTTGCACATCATTGTCTTTACCCTTTATATTACACCTCTACCCCGATATAACGTGACCCGATATAACACGAATTTGGATATAAATGAGGTAAAGCAGCGCTCCGGGGGGGCTGCACACTCCAGTGGATCAAAGCAAGTTAGATATAACGCGGTTTCACCTATAACGCGGTAAGATTTTTTTGGCTCCCGAGGACAGCATTATATCAAGGTAGAGGTGTACTCCCATTATTATAGCCTTGGCCACGTACGTTTTCAACAGATAAAGACATTGTTTCAAGCTCTTGTAGAATAGTTTCAGTCATAAATGCTCCAGTCGTCTCCTTCAGTGATAAGAAACCCAAAAAATGTTCCTTTATGAGCACTTCAACATTGTCATCTGCAGACTTTTCCATATCCATAAAACGAATGATCATTGTCATTTGTTCAACATGCCTCACATCTGGTGTACAGTCCAGTATTATTGAAAAGTATTTTGCAGAATGGGCAGCTTCTACAATTTTCTTTTTAATGGCATTTGCTAGGATTTGAATCCGTTCATTCTGCATATTTTTTCCTAAGTAATGAACCTGTGTTTCATGATCAGTTATTTTACGTGGATGCTCCTTCATGACTGGATCAAACACAGGTAGATATTCAACAAATTTTAAAAAGTTTCCATTACCTGGAGTATATAATTTTTCATTTCTACCGCGGCCACGGAATGCTAAATTTTGCCCAGCGAGAACTCACTAAAGCAATCAGATGCTCTAATATTTGTTGCCAATATTCTTCTTTTTCCTTGATCACACGTACATTTTCTTAATCGATAGTTTTTCCTTTTTTCAAATCATAATTCAAGTTCTTTCCAATTTTGAAAACATTACAAATGTTCGGTATTTCTTTCATGTGAAGAGAGAATTGAAGATATGTTTTTCCAGTCCTTCGAACCATTTTCAGTAAGTGATGTACCAATTGCTTGATTTCTAAACAACTTGCAGCAAAAGCAAAACACAGAGTCCTTTGACACTGAATATTGTAACCAGTTTTGATGAATTTCTGCCCCATTAATGAGTTTCCTCTTGTAATGCTGAGCAGAGAATTTTCTTTTATTTCCATCCTTAGGGAAGGGAAATTCATGAACTTGTTCGTCCATGTTTCACGAGAATTTGCCACACACTGTCATCACATCTGGGCCATGAAGCTGGGTCCCCATACTGTAAAGGTGCCACCGGACTCCTTGTTATTTTTGTGGATACAGACTAACACAGCTACCCCGATACTTGTAACTTGTTTGTAACTTCCTCATCCTTTCTTCCTTCTACTTCATTTACTTCAATTTCTGCATGTGTCTCTGAAGGTGAATAAATTTTCTCTACTTCCCTATCAGTCTGATGTTATGAGCTGCCTTCATCTAGAAGTAAGTTTTCCATCATCTTGAGTTTCCAAACTGCTTTTTTGTGGATGTGAGCTACCCTCATCTCAAAGTAATATACCTTCATCTTGATGTTCCAAACTGCTTCCATGCGGATGTGAGCTAACCTCCCCTCCAAGTAAAATTCCTTCATCTGGATGCTGTGAACTGCTTCCATCTTTATTTGGATTAAAGAGAAGATATTTCAGGAAGGTTCCCTCCTGTTTTGCTTGGTCCTTTTCCTTCTTAGCCTTTCATTTACAATACTCAGCTCCTGAGGCTTTTCTTTTTCCTCTTTCTGCCATTGGGCATTTGAATATTGTTATGTGCTGTGCTCCCGACTGTAAGCATTATAGCGTTAAGAATGGCTGACACACCCACCACATGATTGGTGATTTAAACCACATTGCAGCCATCCCAACACGTCTTTTCACTGCTTAAAGGTTCAATGATTAGTAACATACACTCACTTACCTATTAAAACAGTTAGTTACAGCATTTATACGGCAACAAAATGACCTTTTTCGACGTTATAACCCGACACCGGTTGTTTGGAAAGTAAATCCCCTTCCTCCTGGTTACCTGCTTGGAGTGTGACGTCATCACTTTCGTAGTCTATTAAGCGTTAACGCTGTTACTTTTTTATGTACCTTATTTATTACATGTGAACCAGTTATAACAAAGAAAAGTTCATAATTATACAGCCCAATAATAACGCTTAAAGATACTCACATTTTGGATTTATAATGCTGAAAGATGTTATTCTTTATTCTTTGGCACCAAGAAATACAATTTTCCACGGTATTCGCTTGATTCTTAACCATCTACTTGCGATGTGTGTTAAAATGACCGTTTGACATGTATCAACTCGCGATATCTCCACTCTACATGAATTTCAGCTATGCGACCTTGATGTATATTTGAGTTAGGTGTCACTAGCATTGCAGCTCTTGCCACTGGCGGATGTGTTTCATTGTGGCTGAGTTATTGCTTATCAAAATTGCGGAGTGTCATCTTGACCCTGCGTCACAAATTGAAGAAAAAAATTCGCCAAAATATTTTTTATTTTTGCAGTAAATTAAAGATTTAACATACTAATAAATTCTCAGAAATGTAGAGAAATGAATTATAATTCATATTCCCTCCGTACACGCATGGGAATTGAAATAACATCTTTGTTATTTTATTTGTATTTTTTTCCATTTGATTTTTTTCCCTCGAATTTCTCCCCATTTAACTTGGCACCCTAGGCGACTGCCTAGTTCGTCTATATGGACGGGCCACCCCTGGGGACCGTGCCAATGACAGCCTGCCAGCTGCTCCGATCACAACAAACCCAGTGCTGTTGGATCGCAGACCACTTGACCAAAGAACATTTTCTCAGTGCGTATCTGGAGCAGTTGGTAAGATTTTTCCACAGTATCTGGAAACAAACATTTTAAATGATGTTATATATAGTGGGAGGCTGCCTGTGAAGGGGCACAGCCCAGGTTAAAACTGACCCCAGTGTAGAGCAGAAACCTATCCAGCAGACCTTACACTGCAGGTTCCATCTCTCACTCTCTCTTTCTGGAACCGCTCTAATTTTGTTGGGCAGCAGTCAGGCTTCCAGGCTTATCTTTCAGGATGCCAGCAGGTCCTGAAATAACTCTTGAGGCCTGTAAAACATCATCTGTCCAGTCAGACAAACTCTTTGACATCCCTCTGAGAACCTTCCTGCTGCTTCTTTGCTTCCTTTCTGTTCTCTGATTTTTTTTTATTAATCTGTGGCCACCACCTCCCTTCTCCTCCCCGTCATGTGTGTCCAGGGTATATCCTATGAGAACCATAGGCTTATTAGGGGAGCAGGACAGGATTTTAGGTTGACTGGCTGGTATCTATCCCAGGTCTCAAAGGGATCTGGACCCAGATTGCTTGTTAAAAGAAATATGATTTATAAACAATCTTTTTAGAACACTTAAACAAAGATAAAAGCAAAGGAACTTTATCACCAAAGCTAAGCTACTGTTAATAATATTAAACTAAACTAAGAATAAAGCAAAACAACTGTCCAGTCAAGGTGAAATCAACAAACCAAACAAGTTAGACTCAGTAATGCCAACAATAATCAGTCCTTAGACAAATTCTAAAAAAGTGGCTGTTTGCTTATAAATCCAACTAAAGAATGTGACCAAAATCAATCAGATCTATCATTTGAATGGTTAAGTAGCTTAATATGAAACCAAATTATTATCTTATGTCTGGACCACAACCTTGGAAATGAATTGCTATGTGGTGGCTAACCCTTTCCTCTCCCCACCGGAGATGATTATAGCTAAGACTAAGATTTTGTCATGGATATTTAGTAAAAGTCACGGATAGGTCACAGGCAATAAAGAAAAATTCATGGAAGACTGTGACCTGTCCGTGACTTTTACTAAAAGTATGCATGACAAAATGGGGAGCTCCAGGCTCCCTACATCACCCAGGGGGGCCTGGCTCAGAGCTGCAGTGTCCCTCCACCACCCTTGGCGGCTCGGAGCTCCGGGACACCCCAGCTGCCCGCGGTGGCTCTGTGCTCAGGGGCACCCCGGCCGCCCACAGTGACCAGAAGTTCGGGATCTCCCTGCCACCCGTGGTGGCCAGGACCCCGGGGTCTCCCCACTGCTTGTGAGCTCCAGGGCACCTCTGCCCCCTGCTGCCTGGGAGCTCTGGGGCATCCCTGGCCCCCACCCCAGTTGGGAGTTGCAGGTCATCCCTGCTGCCCTCTGCAGCTGGGAACTTGGCCCCCGCAGTTCCCAGCTGCCAGGGTGGCGGGGGACCCTACAACTCTCAAGTGCTGGGAGCTCAAATCACGGAGGTCTCTGGAAGTCATGGATTCAGTGACTTCTGTGACCTCCATGACAAAATCGTAGCCCTAATTATAGCATAGACTTGAATGGAATATTTTTGATAACTAGAAGTTTGACAGTGCATTTTCCAGAAATTGCAGAGGACAAGCTGAAGTCTCTCAGGATTTTTAAACATAAAACACAGAACACACTTTAGGGAGTAATTTTACGAGACATCATTTAGGACTGTTTAAACCTGCGGAACATTTCTTTCAGGCACCTTGCCCATGTGGGTTGTATGGGTGCTCATACACACCTGCATTCTCGCAGCCACACTTTCACACCCTACATTAAAAAGAATAAAAAGGCCTGAGATGTCTCTGAGCTTAAAAAAAAAGAAAGAAAAGAAAAAGGACCATGTCTGAGGAAGTTAACATGGTCTTATCTGAGTGAAAAAATCTCTATTATATTGTATCACCAGTTTATGTAAAATTCAATATAAATATCCTATAAAAATAGCTAATTGGGAGGGGGGGAAAACTAGCCAATCCCCCAGTCACTCAACATTCATTCATCAGCAACATTAAAAATAAAACATTATATTCCACTTCATCACCTCCAGTTCCTTCTGAGAAACGAGGCATTTGCAATAATTTTTCTATTTTAGAACTGGGCTATAAGCCAAACATCTTATCTTCTGGTATCTTCATCTTGACAGAGGAAATTTACTTTAAAGCCCATCAATGAAACCCACTTGAAACGTGACATTTTACATTTTAGGTTGGGTCTATATTCCAATACAAGCTATTCCCCTCTCAGTATCAGGTGGTTGAATGGTATCACTGGTCTCGTGTTTTTGGCTTTTGCTTACTGAACAAAATTCAGTCGTGCTGCCTTTTCCCTCTAGAGGGCATGTGTTCAATCCATAGCAATGCCTCATGCAAATAGAGGTGGTCATGATTAGGGTGACAATTTTGTCACAGAGGTCATGGAAGTCACGGAATCTGTGACTTCCAGAGATCTCTGTGACTTGAGCCCCAGCGCCTGGGAGCTGTAGGGTCCCCCAATGGCCCTGGCAGCTGGGAACTGCTTGGATCAAGCTCCCAGCTGCAGAGGGCAGCAGAGGTGCCTCGCAGCTCTCAGCCAGGGCGGGGGGCAGGGGTGTCACGCAGCTCCCAGCCAGGGCAGGGGTGCCTCAGAGCTCCCAGGCAGTGGGCAGACCCTGAACTCCCAGCAACCGTGGACGATGGGTCCCCCGTGGGTCCCCCGGCCAGGGTACCCCAGAGCACAGAGCTGCCGCGGGCAGCTGGGATGTCCCGGAGCTCCGAGACGCTGCAGGCGGTGAAGGGACACTGCGGCTCCGAGCCAGGCTCCCCTCAATGGTGTGGGGAGCTTGGAGCTCCCCATTTTGTCATACATATTTTTAGTAAGAGGCATGGATAGGTCATGGGCTTCTGTGAATTTTTCTTTATTGCCCGTGACCTGTCCATGACTTTTACTAAAAATATGCATGACAAAATCTTAGCCTTAGTCATGATTGCATTGCTACCTGTGGCTGTAGTGTGGTGGTTGTGCATCTGGATGGTGCTGGGGCAAAGCTGCCCTGTTGTGTATAGCTCTGTGAGTGACCAGACTTTCTCTGATTTGGCCTCTTTCCTCCCATCTATTTTTATCATCCATATTTTCTTTTTCTCCATCTTCATCTCTCTTTTCTCCCCCATTGTCTGTTTGCCCTTGCCTGGAGGGACCTAAGAGACTGTCCCCAGGAAAAGAGACTTTCAAGGTCACCTCTACACAGAGCATAGCTTGGCTTTTATTCCACTCCCTATCTTCCCAGCAAGCCTTGCTCCCAGCCTACATTTCTAATGGTGCCTGCCCTACAAGTTCCAGAATTCCTTGGATTCCTATGAATTCTGGGATGACTTCTCTATCCCAGACTCCTCGGTAAGTGCAATGAATGCCAGGGGCAGTGGCATTAATATAACACGTTTCCCTCCCTGTCTCTCTCTCATAGGTATGCATTATTATGTAATAGTTACATGTGAAAAGAAACCAGAATCGCTGGCGGAGAATCCTGACTATTTCCACTGGGCCTGAATAGTTCAGCCAGTTGATTAAAGTGAGTACACTGCAAAGGGGCGGGGGAATTAATGGGGGATAGGATTGCCATCTCTGAGATACAAAAAAATGGGACACCTGAACCATTTCATCTGGGACAGCTACCTCAAAAAAGGGACCTGGTGTAGGAAAACTTGGATAGATGGCACCCTTTTGGGGTGGGAGGGGGGAGAGAATCAAACCCTGACTTTCAGCACCACAATCACAAGATTCTATCATTTGAGCTAAATTCCTCTGTAAGTGGTAAGCTGTCCAACAGGGTCTGACCACAGAGGGTGACAAGGTCTCTCTCTCTCGCTCCCCCTCTTCCCCCTCCCCCCCCCGTGTGTTAAGTAAGCTAGTCAAAAGTAGAGCTGTGGGGAGGATGGAAATTCCATTTATGAAGGATTTTGAAAGTTGGCTTCATTCTGAATCAGAACAAAAAATGAAAATTTTGATTGACATTTTTTAAAATGTTCCTTATGATATAATATAATATGAAATTTTAAAAGGGCAAACCAAAAAGTTGTTTCCAAATAAAAAAATGAAATGTTTAGTTCCATTTCAGCATTGTTGGAACTTTTTTCCTGGTTTTCTTCTGAAATGAATTCCAGTGAAATTGACCTGATTTTGTGAAGTATTTCAATTTTAGTGGAACTGCATTTGCTAACGGAATATAGTTTTGTCTAGGTTTTTCTGACCTACTGTAGCCAAAAATGTGTGACGCAAAGGAATTCAAGCCCCATATCTGAGTGCCATCTTGTAGTGACCCATGGCTGTACAGATACCACAGTCCTCAACAAGGATCAAACTCAGTAGCTTCACCACCAAAGGCTCCTACATTTATTTATTTATTACATGTATTTTGAGAGCACCACTATGCGCAAGGTGCTGCCCACACATGGAAAGGCACAAGCCCCGCCTGGAGAAATTTATCCCTGCCCTCTGAGCTAAATGCATGCCAGACATCTGCTTACCACCATGCTGCCTTTCTGTATCTGGCCACAGATTTTGTCATGAGTCTCATAATACAACTCAGTGGTTCTCAAACTTTTGTATTGGTGACCCCTTTCACACAGCAAGCCTGTGAGTGCGACCCCCGCCTTATAAATTAAAAACACTTTTTTTACATTTAAAACTATTATAAATCCTGGAGGTGAAGCACTGTTGGGGGTGGAGGCTGACAGCTTGTGACCCCCGATATAATAACTTTGTGACCCCCTGAGGGGTCACGACCCCAGTTTGAGAACCCCTGTGATGTGTGGTGTGTTTCTGAAGGCCCCAGCTGCAGGAGGCATGGGATTAGCTGAGAATCTCATCTTGGATTGAAAACAAGCAGTATGTTTTTAGCACTCATAGTTGCAGAAAAAAGCCTCAAAATGTGACCGGAGTGAATCCCAAAGGCTCAGAAACCAAAAGACAAACAACAACAACCCCCCCCTGTATTGCTTTTTTAAAAATCTCATTAATTTTCAGCCAATTTCATTATTTTTAAATACTTGGAGCTGGCAGTGCTGATTGGTTGTTTCTCTGCTGTTTTTCTCTTTCTCTGTCATGCTGATGCAGGATTTATAATGTGAACTCCACACAGTTTCCATTGTAACAAAGCTAGTGTGAAAAGTTTGGGGGAGGAGGGAAGGGAACAGATCTGTGTTGAAAGACCAGAAATTGCGTCTGGATCTCTGCCATGTTTTTGGTTAGGAGTGTTATGTTTACAACATGCACACAGAAAGAAGTGAGATAAAAACACAAATATTCTTGCTGGAAGGTTGCAACGTAACACAACTTTTATTCTTTATCCAGAATGATAACCCACGCTAGCCAAAAACAGAGAAAGACAAAGCAGGCTGCTCCATAAAACAGAGGCATAACTCACCCCACCTTACCATGGGCTACCTGGTTGCAGACTGACTCTGATCTCACCCTTCCCTACACAGTGCCCTTGCCGGCAAGCAGGACCAGGAAACCTCTGGGATTTAAAGTGATAGCTACACAATTTAATATAGTTTTCCATACACCACAGAGAGGAAGTCAAGGGGTTGATTGTTCCTTGACAATAGAGATGCAGCACTGGTAAAACAGATTTGTATTCTTAGGAGGAGACAATGTCGGGAGTTCAGAATCCCATCCAGGCCCAATTGCCATGTTAGTTAATTTCTGGGTTGAAAGAGAACTGGCAGCTCTGAGATGAGTCTTGATATTTTTACCCCTACGAGGCACAAGTGCATCAGGCTTGAAAAGCTTTGCACCGAAGCACAAAGCTTTAGAGACACTGTCGTGGATGAGGCTTGCCTGTAAAACCCTTCTCCCCATAGTGTGATCCCCATGGCAAGCCCACTGGGGGATGGGGTAGTTAGGAAGACAAGGGTCAGAGCCCCCGGAGGGGGAGACTGTTGCTTCTCAGAGATGCTAGAGCTTTACAAATGAGACAAATGGGAAAGGCAGCTTCCTGCCTTCTTTGACCTCCTGCAGGCACCAGGAGAACAGCCTCTCCAGTCTCTTCTTCCCCTTCCTCCCCATGTCATATGCGCCATCAGGCCCAGATTTCAGTGTTCCAGAGTCTGGTTGACTCCTCTCCCACCTAACTCTGCTGCCTCAAACTGATGCCCATTCCCCATGTTGTCTGAGGCACACACATACTGCAGCTGGGATTCAAGGGTTACATATATCCGACTGCAGTAACACAAACCCCCTCCAGGACAATGCAAACGAGGCAGCAGCTTCAAGGTTTCCATCACGCTAAGCATGTAGGGACTATTCACAGCATGAGAGTGCTGTGCCTTTTCTGCACTCCGCCCCTCCACACAGGGAAAGCGCTTTATCCAGGTCATGGAAGAGGATGCTGGAGAAGCTTATGGGACAAATCAGGCCAGTTTTTATGCCATGCTAATCCTGCTGCCTCCCAAAGCAGCTGCATTCTGCCCCACTGTCAGTCAGGGGTGACTCCATTGATGTTGATGGAGTGGCACTATTTTACACCTGGCCTGAATTTGACCCCGTGTTCTCATTGCAATATTTTTTTCTAATCAGAACTTGGGAACCATTAATGAATGCTATTCCAGAGACAGGCTGTATTGTCAGGCATTGCCTTGAGTAAGAGGCCAGCTGCAGAGCCCAGAAGGCGCTCCAAGAGGCCCCTCGGAGTCACAATTCCTCCCCATTTCTTCCTTGGTTGGGGAGTGGAGGAGAACTGGTAATAATTTTCCACTGGCCTACCCCAGGAACAATGGAGGACACTTCCCATGCCAGCTCAGCTGTGTTGATCACCTAGGCTCTGTCCTGCCCTGCTCTGAGGAGGGAGGGAGTGGGCACACAGCTCTCAGTGTCTGGGTAGGTGTCCTGCACTGGAACCCAGGCCCAGGCCCTGGCTAGCTCTAACTAGTCGGGTATTTTTCTTTCGATGTGACTAAACAAAGTTAGGGGCTGCGACATATTTTGGTCTAGTATGAATTTTTTGCCAGAGGCACATAGGACACCAGGGAGAACTCTCAGTGCTATTTCTCCTTTCATTCATTTAATATATAATTTGTTTTTATGTATAACCTTCAACCCCATCCACAGATCAAATATTCATTTCAGCCTGAGATTAAAGAGCTCCAGGTCTGTCAATCTGGAGCAAAGGCAGGGAAGAAATAATCTAAATGCTGCATATGGCTTGCATGGGAGATTAATACGATTGGGCTGTCGTCCATGGGGCAGAGGAGATGGAGAACTCTGATCACTAAATGAGTCATGTGAAGGTTAGAGCGATAGATGGGGAGACAGAAAACAAAGGTGAGCTTATCAGAATGTAGCCGGTGAAATCCAGCCCTTACGCATAGTCCCTACACTGGACAGGAAATGGAATGTGCTTAGAGCTTGATGGATCTCTGAGCTATCAAGCTGGCGGCTCATACCATCATTTCCCTCCTGCTTCTCTACCCATCCTTTGCATACGGGAGGCTGTTGCATAATTTCTGAAGGGCTGGGGGCCTGATTGCCCCTCCCATGATGGACCACATCTCACTGGGCCCATGGAGCAGCAGCCACCTTATTAGATGTCCCAGCCTTGGGGTGTCAGTGAGTGCTAGAAAGCTACAGGGAGGGAGGAGGCACGATTAGCTCTCTCACTATGCCCCCACGGAGGCCCAGGGCAAGGTTTCCTCCAGAGGGAGCAGCAACTGGTATCTGAACCATGTCACACATCTTTCACGCCCACTCTGCCCATCTCAGAATGCCAGAGAGAGCTAAATAATACAGAGCGGTGCAGAAATAAGACTTTTATCAACTGAGGTTTGGGAACAGCTGGAGAATCTAGGCAGAGATGCTGGAAGGGATGGAAATATGTTTCAAATGTTTTCCTTAGTGTCTTCCCAATCTGCTCTTAGATTCACAGCTTTTACTGATTCCACGTGGCAGACAGCAAGAGCCCAAAACTGAAATATCTACAGTTATCTGGAGGGAAATGTTTGCTGAGCCCTGCTGAGCTATGTGGAATGGGTCACATGGCCAGTGACAAAGTGTCATGGGTGCAACTCATGGCTTGATGGGCAAATTCTTGTTTGCTTTAATCTAGGCTAAGCCTTCAGTTACTGGAGGAGAACTGGGGAGGGATTTGTAAAGTCATGTAGGAGATTTGGACACTCATGGGTTCTGTTCCCAGCTGTGCCAGTGACTTCTTGTGTGTCCGTGGGCAAGCCACTTAGTCCAGCCTCTTCAAAAGCAACCTCTGAGTTTTGGGACTTTCAGTGTTTGGGCCCCCAGTCTGAGCCACCTTGGGCAGGACACTGGCAGCTCCTCTCCAGTGCAAGTGGAGCTGTTCGCATGTGTGAAAAACCAAACCCTTAATCTTTCTGTGATTCAGCTGCTTGATTATGGAGCGGGGATGAGACTTCCTGACCTGACTGGGGTGTTGGAAATGTAAATGCACCAATGTTTGTGAAGCCCTCAAATATCCTGGTGACAGAGCCAGAAAAGAACTTGGCTAGTCCTCTGTGGAACTGATATGCAAACCCAGGAACTCCTGTCTCCCAGCTCTGTGCCAATACACTAGACCACTGCCGCCTCTCTAAATACTCAAGCTTTTATATATTCCCTGGGTGGGCTGTATTTTGAACACAAGCAAATTGGGGCCCAGTATTTTCTGTGCTGCACAGAACAACACTAATCATTCTAGTTAATTATCCAAGCTCTATTTCTCAGCTATAGGGGCAAGAGACTGCTGAGTTGGGGGTGGGGGCAGCAGAAAGGTTGGCCCGGATTTTTTGTCTGCCTCCTATTGAGCACATTCCTTCTCACCACACCTGCAGTTAGAAACTGCAATGCTACAGAATGCTGATTTAACTTCATCAGTGCCTGATGTCTTACAGCCAGGGGTGAAAGTAACTTAAAGGACTTACCGGTACTCCGAGTCCTGCGGAGGGGGCAGGGCCTCAACTGGAAGAGATGTGGCCTCTACCAGAAGAGGTGGAGCCTTTAAATCCCAGGGCTTTTAAATCAGGATTTAAAGGGCTCGGGGATCCAGCTGAAGCTAGGAGCCTGGGGCCCTTTAAATCACCCCCGGAGCTACCAGTTGCAGAGGCAGCTTGGAGCCCTGGGGTTTGGGCAGGGGTTAAAGTAATTTACATTTCTTACCCATATGGTCCAATCGCAAGCAAGCAACCCACCTCTCCTGTGTACTTCATGGATCCCTCCCATTGCATGACATAGATATAGAAAATAAAGCTGCTACTACTACTAAAAATCCTTTCTGTAATAAAACTTTAATATTGAAATAAGCCTGAAAAAGTGAAAACTCACTGTCACATTTTTCTCCATGTCATCCCTCCTCCTCCAGCCAGGCTCCCGATGCTAGTCTATGCTTTCCCCCTGCCTGGCACTCAGCAGCGGCTGCAGGGACTCCCCTCTAGCTTGCAGCAGGGAGACTGGCTGAGGGAGGGAGAAGCCTGCCTCCTGCATAAGAACAGTTTAAACTCAGCTGTTCCCTGAGCGGTTCAGCCCCCAGGGTTAGGAGCTGTTTCTGGCATCCTTGTTAATTTCACTCACAGTTGTTGTGGGGGGGAGGGTGTGTGTGACCATGGCAGGGGCAGTTATTTTCTGCCCCCGGGATGCGGGGATCTCCAATACTAATATACACAACAAATACAAGCATTTGGCTGCACAGCTTAAATCCAGAGCTAATAAAAGCAGGTGGAAGGGGAAAACTCACTGTCACCTTGGTTTCTCATCTCCTCCCTCCTTCTCCAGCCAGGCTGCAGACAGTAAGGCTCTGCGTTCCTCCCCCACTCAGCAGGGGATCTCCTCTAGACTCTAGCTTGCAGTGAGCAGGGAGACTGGCTAAGAGATGCCTGCTGCTGCTGCCTGCATAAGAATAGTTAAACTCAGCTGTTCCCTGGGCAGTTCTGCCCCTGGGGTTAGGAGCTGTTTCTGGCATCCTTGTTAATTTCACTCCCAGTTGTTGGCAGGGGGGAGGTGTGTGTGACCATGGCAGGGGCAGTTCTTTTCTGCCCCCTGGATGAGGGGATCTCCAATACTACTATAATACAATAGTAGGGGCCGGTTGCTGGGGTCGGGGCAGTCGGCAGCAGGCTGCAGCTGCATTGTTTGTGACACACACATTCATATACATACATATTGTATGTATTACTGTCCTGTGGGGAAGGTGCCAGTGCCCTTTTAAGGGGGGGGGGAGACAAGTGTTTCTGGGCTCACACCCCTCAGGAACTTCTGCTTAATGTGTGCTGCTTAATAGAGTCCGTCCTTCCCCAGGGGGCTGTTTGTTGGTCCAACTCCTACACTGAAGAGCTATCTTTTTTGAGAGATCCATCCATTCTGTACATATACATTTAGAATATACCTGGATCAGAGTAGATTTAGATCTGTGAAGCAAGACAAGAAGATTTTGTTTTCCCAGGAAGACATTCATGTGGATGTTCCAAAGTTAGCTTTTGAGTGCCATACAGTACCCCTACATGGTAATTGCGCAGGCTTGCTATTTACAACTGCCTCAAACGAAGCCGATCAAAGCACACGTGAAGAAAGGTCTTTCAATTATAAGAACTTAATTAACAATTTGTCAGTTTTGAATCCCGAAAAATGGCAAGAGAATCCAGGGAATCCCCATTGCGGAGAAAAGGAAATAAGAGCATTGGCTGATCAACTGAGGGATTTGTTGAATTCAAGGCTTTTGGAGGAAAAAACATTCCTGGTAAACTTAAAAAACTCATCCTTGCAGTGCTGACTGAGAAAGGGGATTCAGTGCGATGAACAACATCATTACAGTGAAACGGACTGCACTTACCACTTGTCATGTGGCGGACTTGCTATTCATTTCATGTGTGGGACCTCCTTATACTCAGTGGAATCCCATGCCATATGTGAAATTGTGGCTTGGAAAGGGCCGACGTGCAGCACATTCATCTCGAGACATGGCACAACAACAGGGAGAGCAGCGAGAGCAGCTGTATGGCCCAATGTGGGAGTTGCTATAAGGATGCTTTGCTCCATCCAGTCCTTCCCGTGGATGCCCCTTTCTTGCCCCCGCTGTGCTAGCCCACTCACACCTTCCACGTGCCAGGACTGAGCCAGGGGCTGGGGCGGCTTTGCTGTGGGTAGTGGTTCCCGTTGGAGCTGCAGCCCCCACCTGCCACCCCCTATTGCTTGTGTTGTTGCTGCCACATGCCCCCCAGACCTCCGTCTCCTCCCCTGTCTCCCGGGCAGCTCCCTCCCACAGCCTGGAAGAGAGGACAGCAGCTGCTGAGGCTGGAAGTTTTCCTAGGGACACCATTAAGCAGCAACCCAAAAGCTGGGTGCCCACAGATATGCTGGCAGTGCCCAGCCAGACCTTGCCTCTTACAGAAGTTCCTGAGGTGTGAGCAGCAGAAATACTGTCTCCCCTGGCCCCCATCCCTCAAAAGGGCACCGGCACCCTCCCCACGGGATAGTAATACATACAGTATGTATGTGTATGAATGTGTCACAAACAATGCAGCTGCACCCTGCCATCGACCCGCAGCGACCCCAGCAACCAGCCCCTGTGGGCTGCTGCTGCCTGCAGAGAGCCGGCAGATGCCGCTGGGCTCGATCTGCCAAGGAGTAAGTAACCAAGGCAAAAAACATAGCCAGCCAGCCAGGGAGGGAGCCAGGGGGGCAAGAGACTGCGTTGCACCATGCCCACCAATGCCCCGCTTTCCCTAGATCCTCCCTATTTCCTAGCAAGTCAGATATCAAGGATTTTTTAATCTCCCTTCCAGGCACATAAAAGAGTACAGGGGGCACACCAATGGGTGGCTAGTAGTCAGGGGCGGCTCTAGGCACCAGCAAAGCAAGCACGTGCTTGGGGCAGCCTATTTGCAGGGGCGGCAGGGATCCAGCATTGGAGCTGAGAACCAACAGGGGGCCCTGGGAGCTGTAGTTCCTTGGTTAGCTCCCTGCCTATAGAGCCAGCCCTGGAGCAGGGAAAGAACTGCACTTCCCAGCATTCCCTTGGCCACTACCAACAGGAAAGGGGGGGAGGGAAGGAGGTAGCTGAGACCTCATGTTGCAGCCTGCTGTGAATGGAGAGCTGCACTGTGAGTAGGGATACCATATTTTAACATTAAAAAAATAGGACACTCCACAGGGAGGGAGGGTGGATAGTCCCACCCTGCCACCATCCACTCCCTCCAACTGCCCCCCACAGAAACCCCAACCCATCCAACCCCCCTGCTCCTTGTCCCCTGATTGCCCCCTCCTGGGACCCCTGCCCCAACTGCCTCCCAGGACCCCATCTAAGCCTCCCTTCTCCTTGTCCCCAACTGCCCCCTCCTGAAACCTCTCCCAACTTCCGCCCTAGGACCCCACCCCCTACCTGTCCCCTGACAAACTCCCAGGACTCCCATGCCTATCCAACCGCTGCCTGTCCCCTGACTGCCCCCACAACCCCCTGACCCATCTAACCCCCCCTTCTCCCTGCCCCTAACTGCCCCCCCAAACCTCCACCCCATCCAACCCCCCAGCCCCCTTACTGTGCCACTCAGACCAGTGTGTCTGGCTCCGCGCAGTGCCAGACACACTGCTGCATACATGCTGCTGTGCTCCCCCGCAGAGCCACAGCTGCGCCCCCCCCCCCCAGCACCTGCCTTCCAGATTTGAACACCTCAAAATGCAGGGGTGCTCAAGCTCAGTTTGGGTAGCTGTTACTTCATTTCTCCCAAATGAAATATAGTGATTCACTGTAACTTGCTGTAGAAAAAGTAGGATAAAATTGAGCAAGAAATGCTTCCCAGTGGTTATTAGGACTGGAATTGCTATTTTCAACAGCCATTGCTTTTTTGTTTGTTTGTTTGTTTGTTTGTTTAAAAGGAAGACAGTGATATTGCATTGGCAAATTCCCCATAGAAAGAAAGAGAGGAACAAAAGAATAATAAAGACACCTCAACTTTTCCTCATTTATGTAGGATAGTCTTATAATATGCATCCAGATATCCTCCAATCACACAAGCTGAAAATTGTTCCACTTTACTGCAGTTCTGTAACCATATGGGTACCAATCCTGTCTGTGTTCTGTGCACATCTAAAATTCCTGCTGAATGACCTGCTGTGGGAGCAAGTTACCAATGACCCAGGGCTGCGGTGGAAGGAGGGTGCAGGTGGGGGGGGGGGGGGAGAGAGCCCAGGACTGGGGCGGCAGGAGGTGTGTGTGGGGGGGGCAATGGTGGGGAGGAATGAGGGAGCCCAGAGCTGGGGCGGCAGGTGGTGTGGGATGGGGGTAGAGCCCAGGGCTGGGGCAGCAGGGGGGTGCGGCGAGGAGCCCAGGGCTGGGACGGGGGGCAGCCAAAAATGTTTTGCTTGGGGCGGCAAAAAACCTAGAGCCGGCCCTGCTAGTAGTAGGGGAAGGCAGGGGTGAATGAAGGACAACTGGAATAGCCTTCATGAAATATACAAGATATTTAGAGAAAGTTTTGTCAATTTCAGCCTCTGCATTCTGCAGGCAGGACAAAACAAAAAGAGATCTGAGATTGCGCCCTATGTCCTAAGGACATTTCAGGTGTTTAAATCAATATATAAAGAGAGTGGAATGAAAACTACTATTTCTTTCAAAGGAGGCACAATAATTTCCCTGAATATCCAGTTTTCCCCTCCAATCCCTTTGTGGTTTTGTCTATGAGG
This sequence comes from Malaclemys terrapin pileata, assembly GCF_027887155.1. Taxonomy (NCBI): domain Eukaryota; kingdom Metazoa; phylum Chordata; order Testudines; family Emydidae; genus Malaclemys; species Malaclemys terrapin. The sequence continues at coordinate 54,247,584 of NC_071511.1, read as the reverse complement.
GCTATTTGCTTTCCCTGTGACTCTTTAGTTGCTTTAGCAAAATTGCTTTGCCCAAAATAAACCCTGAGCATCATGACACATCTTCCCACCATGTTTTTTGTGTGTTTTTTTTTTAAACAGTAACATTTCAAAGAGGATTACAAGCAGTTTGGACATCACAACCATGATCCTCTGCTGGGGAGGGAAGGGATAGATTTGAACTTGGAAATGGTTCCTGATTTTGATTGTATTTTTTGTGTATAGGAGATCCCCTCATCCCGGGGGCAGAAAAGAACTGCCCCTGCCATGGTCACACACACCGTTCCCCTCCCCCCCAGCAACTGTGAGTGAAATTAACAAGCATGCCAGAAAAGGGCTCCTAATCCCGGGAGCGCAGGGAACAGCTGAGTTTAAACCTTTCTTATGCAAGGGGCAGGCTTCTCCCTCCCTCAGCCAGTCTCCTTTTCTTACTCCTCCATACCGGCTTACTTTCACCTCTGCTTACAGCCCCTCCAAAGTGTGCATACCAAGTTTTGGTGGGGAGGTAGGGGTTGAAGAGAAGTGGAATTAAGTTCTTCTTAACTCCTAGAGGCAATGAATTGAAACACTGAAGTGTTTCATTTGGGAAGGTCACATTCAGATCCAAACATCTACTCAGCCTGGGGTTTGGGGCTAGGTCCATCAATGTTAATGACATATACAGTAGGTGCAATAGTCTAAGAGTTAGACCAGCGAGGACGTAGCGTCCATGAATACTTACTCTTTTCTTTAATAAAGCACATTGCTCTTTGCTCTGCATGCTCTTTTGGCTAGGTAGCAGGGGATCAGTAGCAGGCTACTTTCTTCTCTAGCCTGTTGTCATTAGCCATTAGGATGCAACCCAAACAGGGAAAGTTATTACCAAAAAATATCAGCAAATGGACAGATGTCTCCATCCGGGTTTTGTCTGTCAGGGTTCCCTTATTGTTGCAATTCCAGCTTCCCTTCCTAATCATTGAACTAGACTTGAGCAACCCCTCAAATGATCATAGTTTGAATGCGCATCTAGTTCAGGTGCTGAGCCAAAGTTCCTAAACCTCTCGAGTCAGCAAAATGAGTCTGAAAAGCTCAGGGAACTCAACGTTCCCGCATGGTTGATTTGTTTTGTTATTCTTCAATTTTAGTCAAAGCTAGAGGTGCCATAAGAACAGCCTCTGTACCAGCTCTGGAGCTCTTTCTTACACCTTGCAGTGGTACCATACTCCTCAAATAGCTTCACTGTGGAGGAGGGGACTACTCAGTATGAGAAGGGACTCCACAGTCCGGCCCCTTAGAATTGAATGGTGGGGGGCTGATGGCAGGGCACTCTTGGTGGAAGACTCTCTCCTCCATTATTTGTTTCTTCTCTTGGTTGTCATCATCTCACAATATTGACCTCCAGGGTACTGGGTAAGAACCATCTCCTTGCTCCAGCCCTTGATTGTAAATCATTCTATTGTGCTGGCACTTGTGACTAATGATGCAACAAACCTGGTGGATTAACACATTTCCAGAATATTTCAACCCTTCAGTGGCTAAGCACGACAGGTCATGAGAAGAAAAGAGCCATCTAAAAAGGTTACATTAAACCAGTCTTTTGCATTCCATTTTGTTGTTTGCACAAGTGTGAGATCTCAAAGCTCAGTGTTGAGGATTTTGTGTTTTTAATACAATACCAGCTGTGTGAGAGGAATGCAAAATTATTATTCATTATTTGCATTATGGTAGCATCTTGCAGCCCAGTCATGGCTCAGGGCCCCAGGGTGCTAGGTGCTGTACAAACACAGAACAAAGACACACTGTCCCTGGCCCAGAGAGCTGACAATGTAGATCATTGTAAGTACTGTCCAAATACACTTAATTGAGAAGTGTGCTCTATCATGGGGGACAATTTCTCCCTGACCCCACCTGAAGATCATCCCAAACCCTAAAGCATGAAGATTAAGAGAGCTGGAAAGTAGCTGGTGGAATTTGAGATACTGTTATTATTTATCTAGGGCCATATTCTGCTACTCTTACTCAAGTTGTGTGTTACCATGCTCTGAAGCTACTCCCATTAAAATAAGCGGGCCTCCTCACAGAAAAAAGTGTTACAGCTTAGTCCTGCCTGTAAGGCTGCCAGCAGCCAGTCCACATTTATCTAATCGGATTTTTAAAAATGCTAGCTGTAGTTCTGGTTCAATAGGAGGGTCAAAGAGCCCAGGTGCTCCTGCCTTACCCAAGATAAACACATACACAGTGTCTGATCCTCTATGGCCCTGTACCTGAGCCCCCATTTACAGCCCAGGGAAGTGGGTGTCAAGTGTCCCCAAATCCAAATGATGGTGTCTTAGCCCCACTCTACACAGGAGTAAATGACAACCCAAGATGGTGGGCAATGGAGGGCCCAGCTGATCCCTCAGTCACCCAGCTGTAACTCCCATTCATTTCAGTAGGACAAAAACCCATGTAACTGAGGGTACAGCTGGGCCCTCTGTCCCCCTCCTTCCCTCCAGTACTGGGTTTCTTAGTCCTTTTACAGGAAAGAACTATCCAACACACCCATGCTCCCTCTAGCTGAGCTCCCAGAGTAGTGCTATTTTCACACTCCTGAAATAGCAGGAAGGAAATGAAATCATGGAGAATGGTCCCTTTCCTGCTCTCTACACAGGTATCTTCTTGCTGAACATCAGCAGCTTATATACCTCCTGCTGGGTTAATTGGCCGATCACTGTAACAAGGGCCACCTGCCAGCTTCTTAAAATCTGCAAAGACTTACCTGCTATAGATGCAGCGGCAGGGGGTTCTGTCTCAGACTAGGCCCCATCCCAGGGCTTGAAAAGCTTAACATCCTGTGACAGGCTAGCTACCTGTACCTGGGGCAGACTGTGCTGTGTCACCTTCACAATGAGCTGCCTGGTAGTTATGTCAGGGTGTTAACTTCTGTGTTCATAGCTCCAGCGGTCAGTTCTCAGACAGCAGGACCAAGCTGCAAAGCTCAGACACAGTTCTGAGTTGTCCTAGAAATCCAGTGATTGTGGGGCAGGTGAGAGTGGCTCACCTCTCATTGCAACTTTGAAACATTCACAACTGAAACTCAGGCAGGTGTTTCCTAACAAGGCAGGAACTTAAGCCAGGCTCAGTGAGGTTTGTAGACATTTGAATGAGCCTGTGCAGATTTATGGCATTGGGTGGAGCCCAAGTAGTTGTGGCTGAGTTTTGCTTTGAGGTTCAAACCCCCCAAACTCAGAGGGATTTGAGCTGAGACTGTGGAATTGCACACAGCGGTGGGAGTGTGTCATGAGCCAGGTCCCCTTCCTCCTTCAGCAGAAGCAAATTGGCTCCATCACTTGCAACCAGCTCCTGCCCAGGAACAAGCCCAAAGTCCCCTATAAACATTCTTTCAGAGTAGCAGCCATGTTAGTCTGTATCCGCAAAAGAGGAGTACTTGTGGCACCTTAGAGACTAACAAATTTATTAGAGCATAAGCTTTCGTGGACTACAGCCCACTTCTTTGGATGCATATAGAATGGAACATATATTGAGGAGATATATATACACACATACAGAGAGCATAAACAGGTGGGAGTTGTCTTACCAACTCTGAGAGGCCAATTAATTAAGAGAAAAAAACTTTTGAAGTGATAATCAAGCTAGCCCAATACAGACAGTTAAGGAGTGTGAGAATACTTACAAGGGGAGATAGATTCAATGTTTGTAATGGCTCAGCCATTCCCAGTCCTTATTCAAACCGGAGTTGATTGTGTCTAGTTTGCATATCAATTCTAGCTCAGCAGTCTCTCCTTGGAATCTGTTTTTGAAGTTTTTCTGTTGTAATATAGCCACCCGCAGGTCTGTCACTGAATGACCAGACAGGTTAAAGTGTTCTCCCACTGGTTTTTGAGTATTTTGATTCCTGATGTCAGATTTGTGTCCATTAATTCTTTTGCGTAGAGACTGTCCGGTTTGGCCAATGTACATGGCAGAGGGGCATTGCTGGCACATGATGGCATATATCACATTGGTAGATGTGCAGGTGAACGAGCCCCTGATGGTATGGCTGATGTGATTAGGTCCTATGATGATGTCACTTGAATAGATATGTGGACAGAGTTGGCATCGGGGTTTGTTACAAGGATAGGTTCCTGGGTTAGTGGTTTTGTTCAGTGATGTGTGGTTGCTGGTGAGTATTTGCTTTAGGTTGGGGGGTTGTCTGTAAGCGAGGACAGGTCTGTCTCCCAAGATCTGTGAGAGTAAAGGATCATCTTTCAGGATAGGTTGTAGATCTCTGATGATGCGCTGGAGAGGTTTTAGTTGGGGGCTGAAGGTGACAGCTAGTGGTGTTCTGTTATTTTCTTTGTTGGGCCTGTCTTGTAGAAGGTGACTTCTGGGTACTCTTCTGGCTCTGTCAATCTGTTTTTTCACTTCAGCAGGTGGGTATTGTAGTTTAAAGAATGCTTGATAGAGATCTTGTAGGTGCTTGTCTCTATCTGAGGGATTGGAGCAAATGCGGTTATAACTTAGAGCTTGGCTGTAGACAATGGATCGTGTGGTGTGTCCTGGATGGAAGCTGGAGGCATGTAGGTAAGTGTAGCGGTCAGTAGGTTTCCGGTATAGGGTGGTATTTATGTGACCATCGCTTATTAGCACAGTAGTGTCCAGGAAATGGACCGCTTGTGTGGATTGATCTAGGCTGAGGTTGATGGTGGGATGGAAATTATTGAAATCATGGTGAAATTCCTCAAGGGCTTCTTTTCCATGGGTCCAGATGATGAAGATGTCATCAATGTAGCGCAAGTAGAGTAGGGGCGTTAGGGGACGAGAGCTAAGGAAGCGTTGTTCTAAGTCAGCCATAAAAATGTTGGCATATTGTGGGGCCATGCGGGTACCCATAGCAGTGCCGCTGACTTGAAGGTATATATTGTCCCCAAATGTGAAATAGTTGTGGGTGAGGACAAAATCACAAAGTTCAGCCACCAGGTTAGCTGTGACATTATCAGGGATACTGTTCCTGATAGCTTGTAGTCCATCTTTGTGTGGAATATTGGTGTAGAGGGCTTCTACGTCCATAGTGGCCAGGATGGTGTTTTCTGGAAGATCGCTTCCTTAGCTCTCGTCCCCTAACGCCCCTACTCTACTTGTGCTACATTGATGACATCATCATCAAAATGTCAGCCAATGTTGTTGCTCATTCCCAACCCACTAAGACACTTCATCTCACAATAAGGCTATCGCTATACTACCACTTACGTCGGTATTACTTAAGTCACTCAGCGATGTGAATAAGCTACCCCCTGAGTGACGTAAGTTACACCGAGCTAAGTGCCAGTGTGCATAGCATTCAGTCCACAGGAGAGCTTCTCCCACTGCTTGTTGGGGGTGCATTAATTAAGTCGGTGGGAGAGCTTTCTCCCATGGGCTTAGAACTGCATCAATGCAGCAGCTCCACTGTAAGCTGTTTCGTGTAGCCATAGCCTCTGAGTGTTGGCTTTAAACTCAAGCAGAATGTGTGGCTGCTTGGAGCAATGCAGCACCCAGCCTGGTTCTGCCTTAGTCCATCTGGCAGCAGAACTCCAGGGGAAAGCACCCAAAGCCTGACTTCTCTCCAGCAGTGGAGCCTGTGGTAGCATCTGCATGTTTGTAGTCTCCATGAACTATAGAATATCAGGGTTGGAAGGGACCTCAGGAGGTCATCTAGTCCAACCCCCTGCTCAAAGCAGGGCCAATCCCCAGACAGATTTTTGCCCCAAATCCCTAAATGGCCCCCTCAAGGATTGAACTCACAGTCCTGGGTTTAGCAGGCCAGTGCTCAAGCCACTGAGCTATCCCTCCCCCCAAGAACTTAACCCTGTAAATCCCAAAGCCCAGGAGGGACATGAATCCCAGCCCTTTATCTGAAGTCCCCTGAACTTTGAATCAAGATTCAAACTTTGCCTCCCAGGCCCCTCTCTAGTGAGACTCTTTCCTGCATCCCTTTTGAGTTCTCCATCCATTAGTGTTACACGGAGTTCAGCTTATGCTCTCTTGACATTTTAATGGTGCTCCTTTTTTTCCTACCTGACGACAAATTGTCTGGGGCTTGTTTACAAACCCTTAGTACTGTTCTCAGTAGGCAGCAGGCTTTGCACTGACATGACAGACCTTCTTGTGTGGCCGGGGACACCAGAAATAGACTTGGAGGAGAAGATCCAAGATCCTTGTTATTTTGTGACATGTAAACAATATGCAGTGAATCTAATCTGAACTACTAATGTGCATCATTTACTTTGGAGGCTATTCCGTGTGTTTTGTCGGCCTTTCTGGTTTTGCTCGTGAAATCAGGTTTTTTCCCCTGTGTTGGGGAGCGCTTTCTGTCATCCTTTAGTCTGACTGTAGATAGGCCTGAATTAACTCCCTCTCTTAACCCAAACACACCTGAATGTCAGCATGTTTGCAATCTAAACCTAGAGCAAAATCTGAATTTTGCAAATGGCCTCCTCTGTATAATGGGCCCAACCAAAACCCTCCAAACTTTAGGTCGTTTGAAACCCAGGTGTGAATTCTGAGTACTGGGCTCTTCTCTAATACTGGTAAATAACTGAGAACATCATGAGGTGTATGATCAATACTAAATACATAAGTAGACTAGAACAGTGCTTACCAGCATCCTCGTGCACTTGTGTCCATTTACCAGACCAGGATGGTAGCTGTACCAGCTCAGCTGTCTGGAGGCTGTGGATAGGGATGCTAACTAGCTAGGCTGGAAAATAGAGAAGGGCTTGAGCTGCAGAATCTGAAGCTGGATCTAGAGTTCAAACACCCTAACGTGCATGTGTGTTTTCACCTCGAGGGCTTTTGTTCAGACCCCTCGCTAACATTTTATGTATCAGAAGGATCTGAAATTAGATGAAGCACCCAGCCAGAGACTTCCTTGGCCTGTGTTCCTCTACAGTCAGCAACCTTCTCTCCATTAGTGATGCTTTCTTAGCCTAGTCTTTATTCTGTTCCCTGGGGAGACCCTTGCCTTCCAGACATTTGTGAATGCTCTGTCCGCAGCATGGTTTATAGCACTTCAGACTCAAGAGTCCCTAAGATGGGTTTGGAACAGCCTAAGGTTGGCTGCAGATTAGAGAGCACACAACTGAATGGGAGATAAGGCAGTGCAATGAGCCCCAGAGGCTTAAGGGAGAGATGGAGCCTAGAATCCCAGTCATGCAACCCTGAAGCTCCAGCACCAGTGCCTGTGCCATTTGAAAACTGCTGGACTGAAATAGATAGTCTGCTGATAAAGGCAGGATGAGGATCAAGAACCCCAGGTTCCACCCCAGGTTGAACTTGCCACTGACCTCCTGTGTGGCCTTAGAGAAGTCACTTAACCCAAGCTCTGGATACAGGATGCCACAATCCCAGTCTTTTTGTTTCCTGTATGCATGCACTGGAAGAATTGCTCCCAAAAGAGGGTGAGACCATCATCCCACTCTCCTTCCTTACCAGCTAGCCCAGGGGAGCACACATTAAACCCTATGAAGGTTGGCACCACTCCCACTCCAGCATGTGTTCCTCTCTGGGACCCCCAGGGGAATCCTGGCTCAGCCAGCCTGCATTCCTTTGAGGACTACCCTCCACGAATGCCCCAACATGGCTGTGGTTCCCAAGATCCTGGGGTTAATCTCTCTTGCTCTCAAACTGATAGTTTCTCTCGGTATCATATCAAGTATTTATACTACAGGCCTAACTCTGCCAACTGCGGAAACATTAGCCAATCCCTGTGATCCTACTCATTGTAAAAGGATCTCCAGTGCCTATAGCCAGATGCTAATGAAAATGTTCCCTCATGGACAGGCATATGCTGCTTTGGTGTGTTGTTGTTGTTTTACACAGTGCTTTCCATGTGTTTTACCCAACTATTTTATAGAGTTTCGTCCATCACGTTCCTTCCCCCAAAGCATCCCTATCCTACTCTCCTACCCTCCCCCACTGAGCTCCCCTGCCACCACCCTCACCCCCCATGGATCTGCTGGAACATTCAGTGTCTGCATGATGTTAAGGGTGAAGGAATGCCAGGCAGGCGGGAGGAGGAGGTTGATTGTGAGCAAGCCAAGTGACAGGCTGACATGATTAAGAGCCTGCTGGCTAATTAAAGCACAGAGGTGGGAGGAGCAAAGTATTTAAGGGTGCCAGAGAGAGAAAGGCCTCCCTAAACCTCTTGTTACACTTCAGTGAACTGAGCAGCTGATTTGCACAGAGCAAATCCTAATTAACTCTTTCACACTTCATCTCTGGAGTTCAAAGTGGGGGTGGAAGGGGGACCCAGCAAATGGCACCTTTAACTGAAAAGCCTGATCCAAGGTAAGGACACAGTCTGATTTCTGGTTAGTAATCAGCTGGCTTCTTAGAGCTCCCAGGACTTTATGTAGTACTGCTGCTGGCTTAATGCCATGTTAGCTGGGGTGTCACAGGTTAACTCCCAGTTCTGTTAGTGTATCACAAGCTACAGTTTGAGGAAAAGAGTTCTCTAGATGGCTTTGCAATGGATCTATGTTCTGATTACTGGAGATGGATGAATCCTGATCTAGATTTCTACCTCCTCCCTGCCAGCCCCTGGTGGGTGACCGAAGTCAATACCCAAATTTTGCAACTTGGGCCTGTTTCTAAAATCAAAGTGATGGGAACAAATCTGGTGTTTTGGCACAGGTCCATACTGATTGGCCTCATATGGCAAGTGTGTTTGTTTTTTGTCTTTCATCTACTAAATCTTCTGGGCCATGCATTAGTCTGATTATTGAGCTGGAAGAATGAGAATGATGTGAATTTAAAAGGGGTTTTTGAGTTGGATGTTCTGCTGTTCCCGAAGGGACTTGTAATCGGATATCAGAATTTAGCCTGCAGCCTCTTAAGACCATTGCATTTTAGACCTGTGCCCAGCTGAGACCTCCTTCCTAGGGCATCTCCAGTACTAGACATATAGGTAGCCTCTATGTTCTTAATTCCATTCTTGCAGCTGCTATAAGAGACAGCATGGTCTGTTGCACTGAGCGTAGGACAGGCAGTCAGGACAGCTGGTTCTATTCCCACCTGGGCTACTGGTTGTTGTATGGCTTTGGCCATCATTCTGGGGTTCTGCTGCACCCTCTTTATGCTAACTGCGGTGTCTGTAAAGCCAGATGAACAGCCTTTGGAAATTCCTCTGACATAGGAGGGTCCCCTAGGTGGCAAAGACCCAGCAGAATGACTCTACTCCACCTCCCCTTGCAGCACCTGACTGAGGAGCATGTCAAGGGTGTGCCAGGAGAGACATGGAGTACCTCTGCCCTCGGGTTGGCCTTAGCTCTTGCAATGGCCCCGCAGAGTTGTGGCAGCTGTGCAGGAGTTAGAGCAACCCTCAGGGTGCTCTAGCATCTTAAGTTGGGAGACCAGAGGGTACCACCCCGAATCTGGTTCCCTCGACCCCCCACATCCTTCACCAGCTGAGTAGAGCTCAGCTGCTGTTCAGAATTGGAGTCTGTGTGTCTGTTTCCCCATCTCTGTGTGAAGTGGTGATATTATTTACCTACCTTAAAAGGGGGTAATGTGCAGATGAGTAGGTAAATGTTTGTGCAGTGCTGTGGGAAATGTAGTGCTACATGTTGGTCGCTGTTAGAAAACCAGGGCTTGCCAGCAGTTAGCACAGCATGTGATCGGAGATAGTGGTGTGTTTCCCTATATCTGAGACAGCAACTTTGGTATCCGATATTGTGGTGTGGTGACTGTTAGTAAATGTTGCCATTCTAATGGACCCACTGTCTAGATATAAATAGTATTATTAGATGGTTGCTTTATTTGTGAATTTCACTGTGAATCTTAAAATTAGAACTGGGCCTGAATGAACACCCTTCCCACACATCTGAGGAGTTTGTATCTGGATCTGACTTTTGTGGTTTGGATCCATTTCTACTTAAAATCTAGACGATGGTAAGTATTGTCTCCTTCATTTTTAGTGGTTGTGTAACTTGAGAGCTCTCATCAACATCTGCACGTGATAATGTCCAAGAAGCCTGACTGGCTCTGCTCGCGGTATCTAATCCGTTGTATTTATAGGGTGCCATTCACTGTAGTGAACATGCAGTTTAGTGTGACCGTGTCCCTGGAAAGGTGCTGCATCAAAAGCCCATGGCCAGCACAATGAGTCCATGGCTTTAAAACTGTGAACTCTTAGGGCTTCTGGAATCTGCAGCCATGGTTAGATCTATTTGTTCAGAAAGATTGTTCTGCCCCCAAATCCAAGGCATCCATTGATTTTAGGCAGAAGAAGCCCCATATCTACTCCAAGTAGCCTTGAAACAACTGGGACCAAATCAATCCAGTATGTAGAATTTATGAAGTGAAACAGAAAACTGACGTCCTCCCGCCCACCTTTATGTGGCCTTTAAGGATCCCAGGACACTTTTTGCAAGAGCAGGGGGTATAACCTGATGTCATTAACTTCACTTCCTCTTGTTAACTCTGTCCAAATTGAATTCCTGCTAATTACATTCTCCCTGCTTAAATTCCCCCTACAGCCTCAGTAACATTAGGTCCCCTAAACTGTTGAGTGTTATGTGCTGTTAGTTATGTCCTGCTTTCACTCCAGAGGTGGCAGCACTTCAGCTGTACATGATGTGTTCCCTTGTGTAAATTGTACATCAGCGAAAGTTTGTATGGTGCTCTGGGAGCCTGTGTGATGGGAGCAGTTCTATAAATCAGGTGGATCTGAACAAAACCTCAGATCCCAATACTTCAAACGGGTGTGTCTTGGGACTGTCTCGCTAATATAAATGCATGATATGATTAAAACACTTCAGAGTCTGCTTTTACGTCTCTAATTTCTTTGTCTGATGTTTGAGGCTGTGATGTGGTTGTGTACATGTGCACACAGACAGGTATGACACACAACTTCCCCTACACTATGGAGAGTTTAGCATTATATCTCCAATTGCTCTGGGGTGTACTGCATTGACAGCTAACACCAAAATAATCTCATCTAGCTACCAGGCACAGAAGTCAGAGGACAGGCGTGACAGGGTCAGAATAACTAGGTGGCAAATTACAGTAACTCCTCGCTTAACGTTGTAGTTATGTTCCTGAAAAATGTGACTTTAAGCGAATCCAATTTCCCAATAAGAATTAATGTAAATAGGGGGGGGTTAGGTCCCAGGGAAACTTTTTTCACCAGACAAAAGACTATTTTGGGATTTAGTGGTTCCAGTCCATTTCCTTGTGGAGAGGGATCCATCTGCCTGCCATTATCCCAGCTGGTGCTACCTGCTGCCTTTGTTGGCTGCCTCAGCCAACAGGCCAGAGATGGTATGACCCGTGAACACTGAACTGTCCTCTCCGATCTAGAGGAGGCCCTTGCTCGTCAGGGCAGGGCATGGCAGCAGAAAGATGCAACCATGGTCATGTTCTTGTACTCTCTGAAATTTAATGAAGGAGTTGAGTCTGCAGGGCTGTCAGTCCATCAAACGTTTCAACTGCATCAAAGTCCCTTTTCCAGCACAAGATCCTACATATTTTAGCTGTAACACTCGTCTTCATCTTACTGGGAAAGGTGACCAAATGTAGTTCTGTGCTCTGTTGCTTTTAAGATGTTCATTTTAAGTACTTTGTGCTGAACTAACTCACACGGCTGGTGCCCTTTGTTCAATGTAAAGTTCATTGCTGAAAGATGTCTTCATCCAGAAACATCCCAAAGACCTTGAAGCGGTATATTCAATAGGGTTGCCATCTTTCTAATGGCTGGTAACTAGATGCTCAAGGCCCTGCACCCTCCTCCACCTCATCCCTTGAGGCCATGCCACTTCTCTGCCTCTTTCCCCCCAGGTCCCACCCCCATGGCTTGCAAGGTCTTCACCAGCACGGCCAAGGCTGCGTTACTTGCTACCTGTGGGCTGCACAAGGCAACATGCTGCTCCTAGAGGCATAAACAACCTGGCCCCCAAGGTAGCGGCTGCTGCTGCTGTTCTGCTTCCTTCCTTACACTTAGGATTACCACCTTTTCCACAGATTTAAAACAAATGGACATCAGGGCTTGTCAAATGGCACCCGGACACACAAACTGAAACCCAGACTTTCCGGGTGAAAATCAGACAGGTGGCAATCGTAACATTCAAGTTTACATTTCCTATTTGACTTTTATTTCTCGGTGCAGTAGAATTATGCTGATTTGCATGAAATACTGGGACATCGGTTCCTGTTGCAAATTGCTGAATTTTTCAATTGAACATGCACTGTGTTTTTTAAAAAAAGAAGGGGGGGGGGGGTGGCAGGAAGCAAGATGTTGCATCACCCACCACATGCTTTGTTAATTTAAACTACAATTATTAAAATAAATTATTTGTGGTGATGCATCATGATACGCCAGCCAGGTAAGAGTGAAGCTTTCCACTGTATCTCTGCTGTTTTTGAGGAGTTTTTGTGTGGACCTTTGCGAGGCTCTCTTGTACATTGCTTATTCACAGTTCTTGCATGCCACTCAATCACAGGATGCTGAGCATAATGCCCTCTGAAGCAGTGGCAGGTTGTTAAAATAAAAATAATGATCTACTTATTTTCATACGTATTTCAAGACAGGGAAGGAATGGCAATTTGTGAGAGAGCTGGTGGAATGGGTTAAGTCAAAACTCTCTTCAGTATTTTGATATTCTTTTTCTTCCTTTTATGTAACACAATGTGAAGAGAAGTTAAGTGGTACCAAGGACTCCATCCTGCAAGGACTCCATCCAGTCCAAGCACTGGGACTCTGATCCAGCAAAGCTCTTAAACACATACTTAGCTTCAAGCCAATGGGATTAGCCCTGTGCTTGGAGCATTCCCACTGGCTGCAAATTAACCACATGCTTAAGTGCTTTGCTGGATCACGGACACAGTGCTCAGTGCTCCAGGATCAAGCTCCATGTGGAAAGCAAGGCCTACAGTAAGGCACAGGATACATGCAACATACTGCAGGTCAGGTGTGTTGGGAAGTATTGCTCGCTTTTAAAAGACCTCATGATATTTAAGCCGATCTCATGATTTTTGGGTCACCTGACTCGTGATTTTTGAATGTGTGGGTTTGGCAATTTACATGTGAAAAATCCTATTTGAATAAGTGGAGATGTCACTACTAACAAGGGAAGGAAACCTTGTTTTTTAAAAATAGTTTTTTTAACCAGCGTTGCCCCTTTCAGGCTGAGACTTGCAAAGTTGTCTAGTGGATTTTGATGCCAACGTAGAAGGAGCTGGGTGTGGCCATACAAACCTCAGCCTAGGCTTCTAAACCAGTATACAACCAAGGAAACAACCCCTGACCCAAAATAACAAATTCATGAGATTCTTACCATAGGGCCAGATTCTACAGCGCTCCCAGTGACTTAAAAGCAGTGTCCTTACACTGAACTATTAATGAGTTGTTTGTTATCTATTGTTATTGTAGGGAGAGATCCTGGAATGTTTGAAACATGTGAGATAATCCAGAGACATGCTGTAGGCGTATCTGCATTCCTTCTAACTAGGACTCTACCACTCTCTTTTCCACACCAAGTAGGGAAAGAGCTGTTGTCTTGGAAGAAATGTGCTGATGCTAAAAGGGATGAAGAAGTCTTTAAAAGTCTGCCTAGAGATATAGGGGTGGTGGCAAGGAACTAGTACATGTAACATGTAGATGTAGGCACATTTAAGATCAGAAACGCCTGGCTTATACCCTTGAGAATTCATTACCTGCCATCATGTCTTAAATTTGTACAGCAGAAGCTTTTGCTGCTATTTCTGTCACATTTCAGTAAAGGCATTATTTAAGGTCTGCTGGAGAGGCAGCACTGTCTACTGGTTAGCACAGGATGCTGGAAGGAAGGAAACTGGGGTTCTATTTCTGGTTTTGCTGAACTCCTTCCTCTGTCTATAAAATGGATATGATGGATCCCACCTTCTTGAGTGCCACTAATTTAGGGTGCTAGTGTATATGTAACATGGACAAACCCCAGTGATCAGCAGGCGGGATCAAACCTGGGATCTCTGGAGCTTAGTGCGTGCGCCGCTACTGCGTAAGCTAAAAGCCATATGGCCCTTAGCTAAGGCTGTAGAGCAGACTCATTAATCTCTAAGTGGTCTTGGTGCCACTAGAGAGGACAGAGCACCACACTCTGGAGGTGTGTGGGTTACATGTATACCTGCACAGCAGTAGTTGTGTATGTGTAAACATCACCACCGCTGTGTATATAAATATATATATGGACATAGGCTCCAATTCTGGAAAAGTCTCCATTCATTAAAGAACCTAAGCACCTGCTTAACTTTAAAGTCAGTGAGACTGAAACCCATGCTTAACTTTAAGCACCTTGGAGACCAGCAGTAGTAACTGTGGGCCTGATTTAGGAAAGCTTCAAGCACATGCTAAACTTGAAGCATATCCTTGAGTGCTTTCCTGATTTAGGACTATAGCTACTGCTTGCTGCCTGTTTGTAATAAAACCTAACACTCAGAGCCTTGCCCGGTGTAAATCAGTTTTGCAAACTGCAGTCTGTGAAACATGCTGATTCCTACCAGCCATGCATCTCACTCCCGCCACCTGACCTATTTGTGAATTCAGCTGATAACATTGATTAATTTCACAGTGAACAAACACTAAACACTATATTAATTAAATTCTGTAAATGCTAATAAGTTTGGGGAATGTGTGAAACATCATTTTTCTAGGTCAGATTGCAATTAGTTTGCCCCTCCTTCTTCATTCACTTTTGGCAAACTTGTTTCCTTTAATTACCATTCTATTTTTATACGCAGAATCTCTTCCATTGAAAAGTGCTTCTTCTTAATTATGGGTTTATATCCCAACTGATGCCAAGATCGGTGATGCCATTGAATTCACAGTCTCCTTGCAGTTCTGGTACCAGTTTTCCTAAAGAGGGACTTGACCGTTTTAACAGCATGGAGCCTTCAGCGCTGCTCACATTTTGTGTGCAACCCATACAATTGCAGAAGCTTGGATTCGATGAAGCCTTTCTAATGACTGAGAGTCTTTCCACTGACATCAGAGGATTTTTGACCAGGCCCTCAGTGAAATGTGTAGACACGAGTGTATAGTGCTTTCCGCTTTAAATTAAAGAATGTCAGGCTATGTCTATACTTCAAACACTACAACTGCTGTGCTGCATCTGCACGGCTGCTTCAGTGTTGCCATTCACTACAGCAAGGGAGTGACTCTCCTGTCACCATAGTCAATCCACTTCCCGGAGAGATGGTAGTGAGGTCGATGGAAGAATTTTTCCGTCTACCTAGCACTGTCTACACTGTGGGTTAGGTCAACTTAACTAAATTGTTCAGAGTGTGGATTTTTCACACCCCTGAGCAATGTGGCTGGATTGACCTAACTCTTTAGTGTCGACCTGGCTTCACAGAAGGCAGTCACACAGAAAATGAAAACTGCAAAATTAGGTCAATTGTATGGAGTCCTTGAATCCATTTTACTGTGTTTCTCTCTTGATATATTTAATTTTCCAGCTCAACGTCTTTCCTAAAAAACATTCAGGGTTAAAGAGCTAGGTGAGTTAAATGATGAAGTCATTATAATGTTCAAAGACTTATTGAGGGGGTGGTCTAACTTTCACATTGTCCGACCACCCAAGATTTTTCTGCAATATACACCTAAGATTTTTTATATTTATGTAGTATCTTTCACCCCATGGTGTAGAAACTATATATGCCAGAATCACTTGAACTCAGAAATGCATCCACCTCTGGAATGGAGCAGCTGTTAGTAGTTTAGGACAGGAAGTGAAGAGGAATCTCTCATCCAATTGGAATGACAGGGAGAATTCAGGCCCCAGTGCAGCGAAGCACTTAAACACAAGCTTAACTTGCAGCAAGTGAACAGTCCCATTGATGAGACCTCTGTTGCCCAGGAATTCTTTATGCTTTCCTTGCCGCCAAAACAGCTTTTTCCAGGCCTTACTCCCAAAGGCAAGTTCCTACAGGGGGATGATTGGTAGGAAACAATGAGTTGAAAGTCCTGGAGTTACCAGCCATTGCTGTGTGCTTCCCTCTCCCACACGAAGGGACCAACTTGGCCTGTGGTTTATTTACCCAGAGAAATTTGATTCATGATAGCTGGTTGTATCTAGGAATTTTATGCTCTTCTACGTGTCCTTGAACACAGATATTGGATCCAGGCTGGAGAGAGCTGAATTAGTTTAATGTGCTCCTTCTCTCCTAACAACGATAGCTAAATATTTGCAAAAAGAACTAGGAAAACTTGTGGCACCTTAGAGACTAACAAATTTATTTGAGCATAAGCTTTTGTGGGCTTAAACCCACTTCATCGGATGCATGCAGTGGAAGATACTGTCCCACTTCGTCGGATGCGTGCAGTGGAAGATACAGTAGGACTGGGTTTTATGAAGTGGGTTTTAGCCCATGAAAGCTTATGCTCAAATAAATTTGTTAGTCTCTAAGGTGCCACAAGTACTCCTGTTCTTTTTGCTGACACAGACTAACACAGCTACCACTCTGAAAGCTAAATATTTGTATCCTTCGCCTAATGAAGACTTCATAGGGCTCAGAATAAGCCCTGTTAGGAAAATAATTTGGGCCATATTCTCCACCAGTGGAGCTGTGCCATTAACATCAGCTCAGGATGTGGCCCATTGTGTCTCATGTGGAGAAGCAGAAACATAAAGCAGATGTTGCATGAGCATGTAGAGCCAGGCAGCCTGTCTGTGGTTTGTATTTGGCTGCTGTTGCTGTCCCTTTTTAGAGTGAATGCCCCATGTTGCATTGTTTATGTTGTCCTGAGATCTGCTTGGAGTCACGATGTATGACTTCTGCCCTCTGGGATCCTCGCGAAGGCATAGTGGGTATCCCATGTGGCTATTTCGGTGAATAAAATAATTTAAGTGCTGTCATCTGTTGTGACAGACAAGTGACTGAGGACCCAGCTATTGGCTAGGCTTAGCATGAAAGAGACTGTTCTCATACTAAGTTTGCCTGTTGAATTTTCTTCACCTAGACGGCCAAGTATTTGAAATTGAACATAACCATTAACTCAGGCTGGCACTAAGCATGGCAAACAGACCTAGTGTCTCTGTATAGCCTCTGACACCAACTTGTATGGATGCCCCTGAAGGGGTTGGAACCTGGTACTTTTTGATCTAAAAGCATGAGCTGCTCCTGGTTGAGCTAAAGGACCAGCTTCACTAGCTTGGAGGTAATCGACAGACTTATAAATGTCTGTCTGTGGGCCACCGACTTGAGAAGGATGAAGAGTCAGAGTGGGTTAGCTTGGCTTGCCCTTAGTTTACATTTCTTTGGTGTTACATTTTTGGGGAAATAAAATACATTGTATTTGCAAAAAGACATTAAGTTGTTTCTGCAGGAATTCCTCAATGCTGGGTCCCTGGAGATAATACATCCTTGAAAATACAGGCTTATATTGTCAAAATGTGTCGTCCTTATGCTGTGCACCACTATTTCTGGATTGATGTTGAAATCTCTTTGTTTATGTTATGGTAGCTCCTAGAGGCCCCATTGTGCCAGGCACTGTACAGACATAGAGTCCAAAATAGTCCCTGACACAAAGCACTTACAGTAGGAAAAATTAACTATGTCTCTCTAGTTCCTAATATTTAGTAGGCATTTGTCTTTATAATTCTGCCTTTTTTTTTAAATGCAAATGCTGTATTCCTCTGGGATGATATTCACCCATCAAAGTATGTGCCCCAGATGTCTCCCAGTATATTGATAGCAGCAATGTAGTTCTGCTGCATGGAGGATGGACATCTGCAGAGTAGGTGTAGGGAGAGAGAATAGCCCAATGCAGAACTAAGGGCAGACTGGGGGAAAGGGCTCTGGTGAGTGGGGTTCGGGTCTGTGAACACTTGGATCAATGGCTGCAGTGGTCATGGCCAGGAGCAGTGGAAGCTTCCTAAAAGTGAGGGGGAGGGGCACCAGCACCTGAACTGTGGCCCTGCCCTGCCATGCAACCCTGCCCCTCCTCTGAGGCCCTGCCTTCACACTGCCTCTTCCCCTGAAGCCCTGCTTCCACACCACCTCCCCATCCCAAGACCCTGTGTGCTCCTCTCTGCCCCTCCCCTGTTGCTCGGCCTTACCGCTGGTAAAAATTGGGAGGACATAGCCCTCCCACTTTTAAAAGTGTTTTTGAGATCATGGCCCCCTGATTCTCCATGTTCTGGCACCCCTGGTCATGGCCCCTATCTTTGCCTACAGCCTGGCTCAGTAGCTAGAGCAAGCCTGTTTGCAGGTTGCGGGGAACTCTATCTCCTCCTCCATCCCAACAGTATTCTTGCAGCTGCCTACACAAAGACCTTTACTCAGGCTTACATGTGTGCAGCTTACATCCCCAGAGCACAGAAGAGGTAATTGATACATTGCTGAAGCTGGGCCAGAATAGGTAACCAAGAATCCTTCCACTCGCAAAAGGCCTCTTGTTAGAAATGTAATGAGAAAAAATGCTCCAAGACAATGGAGTTGAAGACTACATCAGAATGTTCATTTAGCCAGAAACAACGACTCAGTAAAGGAAAAGAGAAATCCATCCCTGAAGACACCTTTCACTGGCAAGTCAATGCACATTTTGTATTGGGAACATGAAGCGAGTTAGCATTTTCTGTGTTCTATGAACTTCAAATGGGGCTAGAGAAGCTGGGAATGACTGAGACAAAAGTGAATGTGTGTTTGACAACAAAGTAGGGAAACAAACATCTTTCCTTGTTTCTGAAGATGTTACTACATAGAAGAAAGACCTCCCACCCTATTTCTCCATGATCAGTCATGTTGGTATCTAAGCACTACTATGTGCTGGGGTTTCCTGCTCAGGGATTTTCTCTCTAATGAGATTAGATATAGGTGAAAATTTTCATCTAAAACTTTTTTTGGCAAAAAAGTGCAGCTTCCATAATGCCTAAATGTTTCACAAATTCATGTTGTGGGAAAGAAACCACAAACAAATATTCTGAAAAAACATTTAAAACATTTCATTTGGATATTTTTCAAAATGCAGTGTTTCAATTTTTTAGCTCAAAACAATTTTTCATTGTGAAATTTCCTTCAAATTTGTTTTAAACAATTAAAAAAGTTAAAACAAAATACTCCAAATCGAAACAAAACATTTAATTTGATCCAAACCTTTTAATTTTTGAATTTGCTGAAAATTTTGAAAAATTTAGTTTTTGGATAGACCTGAAACTATTTTTTTTAATTGTTCCAAATTGCTAGTGACCTGAAAAAGCCATTATTTGCACAGCTCTAGATGACACCTTGTAATGATGCTGCATATCTCACAGGCTATCAGAGGCCAGACAGCTTTCTAACTTGTTAGTGCAGATGACCTTGCATATAATCCAGATCTTGTGACTTAAAGTTTAGGGATAGTCTAAAGTAGTTTTACTCAGACTGTGGCTCACGAGCCACAAGTGTCTCTTTAATGTGTCTTCTGCGGCTCTTTGCAGTACATGAGATTAAAACACTGTGTGATTTAAATATTAGCCAGTCTAAGTTATTAACCAAGCAAGATGCTTTTCCTATGTTATTAACCAATTGTAGTTGATAAAATAATACTTGGTCAGTCATTTTGCTGTGAGAATAATTATACTAAATATTAATATATAGTACTGTAGTAAATGAAACAATGAATTTACACTAGTGTGGCTCTCTTCGGTAATGTTGATCGCTAATTTGGCTCCTGAACCACTGAGATCTGAGTATCACTGGTCTAAAGGCTCCTTCAATAGTATCCACATTAGGTGGAAATCCTGTTTATTTCTGTCTTCTCACCATTCTGCAAATTACCAACAAATGCTGCTTCTCTTTGATCTAAACTCAGTTGGGTTCTGCCTTTCCTTAGGCTGGGAAATTAGTGGCTGCTGCTCTTGAAGGAAATGGAACTGTTGGCCTGGCTTCAGAGAGAGTGAAGGGTGCTCAGTGCTATTCTAGGTAATGCTGCTGTTGTCCAAGGAGGCAAAGATAGGTGTATATGATAGCTGGTTTTCCAGACAACGCTCAGGAGAAGATTGTGGCCTATCTCTGGAACAGGGTCTCATAAGCCTTGTGGGGAGAGGAGGTTGGGGAACCAGCACACAATCTGCAAAAAGGGTGCTGCAAGCTTCCATCAGTGTAAACAGCACAGACCGCATCACGGCAGGATTCTCTCTTTCATTTAAACAGAGAAAACCAGAACCTGGAAGTGCAGAAGACAAATTCCTCTGGCACAATGAGCTCTGGTAAGTCACTGCTCCTCACATGCCTGCCTTTAACTACAGAAATCCTCCTGTCCAGTTCTAATGCTGTGACTGATTTGTGTTTTTATCTGTTCTCTCTGAATCAGCCATTCCCGTGCGGGATTCCACTGTCGAGAGGGCCACAAGAAGTTTTCATAATGAAAAACAAACCCTGGTTTCAGGTTGTCATTTCCCCTCCCCTCTGGACTGGGGGCAGAGCAGGACTGGGTGGCACTCTCTCCCCACCCCCATGGAGGATGGCCTGGGCCCCACTGTGCACCCTCCCAACAGTCCTCCACAACCCCCTAGGGGAATGTGCCCCACAGTTAGGGGACCATTGGTTTAGGGTCCCCGTTGCTGCTAGCCTAGGACAGCCTTGAGTGTCACTTCAGAAGATACTTCTGGAATAGTACTGGGCACCTGGGCAGACCCTTGATCTCCTGTGGGTTTGTATGAGGGTAACTGATTAGCAAACAGTGACTGGGGTGGATATTTATTTTTTTTTATGGTGGTGTTTAGAGGCCCCTGTTGGGGCTGGAATGCAGTTGTGCTAGGTGCTGTACAAACACACAGACAGTTCCTGCCCCCAGGAGCTCAGTCTCAATGGGCAAGGATGAGAATGGAAGTGAATTTCTGTCCCTAGATCTGGTGATCAGCTCACACTGGGATGTGAGTAAGCATGGTATCAACACATGTAGATCCACAGTGTTTTACTATTCCCTGTCCTGTTCCTTTCTCGCATGTCTCCTGTATTTCTGCTGTCGACGGTGGAAATGCTTTTTTTGAAATCCTGAATATTGTCAGGCCCTGCAGTGTGATCAGCGTGAGCTCACTTATCTTCGGGTGCCCCGACTTTCCTTTTGTCTTTCAGAACAAGAAGTTGATGGTGTGAAAACCGTGGTCAATGGGCTGATATCAAGCAGCAATGGACAAGAGCAAGGTGAGTCAAGTACATTCAAAATAATCTCTGCAGCTCCCCCTGCACATCAGTTGGAGTGGCGCATCTATTTCCCCACAGTTGAATCATTACAGTGTCTTACTGTGCTCAGCTGCAACCACAGCATGAGGGGACCGACACAGTATTAAATTAACATTAATGTTTTAAGGAAAACTATCTTTGTCAGCAAGGGCCTGATCCTAAACTTGCTGAAGAACATGAGCCTTTCCAATAGCCTTTGGAACCTGCCCTTGCACCATTAGATTTTTTTTTTTTTATTCGTGTATTTGGGGTGGGAAGATTTTTGCTCCAGGCTTCTGCTCTGGTATTCATTCCCTTTCCTCTCCTTTGATGGCTTTTTATGACAGGCAGTGTATTTATTATAGATGAATGAATAAGCTGGTTCAGAGTGAATCAGAACAAGAGCTTGACAGAGTCTATATTTTGCTTTTACAAATCCTTGTTAATGGGATTATTCCCCAAACCAAAGTCAGTTTGGAACAGGGTGGCATTGTGTCCAAACCTCCCCTTGAAGTCCAGTGAGGGGGTGGATAATAGTCTCTGATTTAAGCTCATCTCTAATACAAATTAGCTCAGAACTGTGCCCCAAAACTGGAAGTCAACCTTTCTTGAGGTTTGAAAGAATTCAGCCAAGTTCTTCCACACATCATTCCTCTCGGTATCTTTCCATTCTGGGGCAGCTTCTGCATTTTCAGGTTTTATCCAGAACCGCAGCCAAAGTGCCACAAGACCACCACAAGAAGAAGCTGTTCTTCTGAGCCTAACACTGCAGACCAAAAGCAGTTTTGGATAAAGCTCAGGGAGGCTTCCAACCTTTTGAAATCAATGAGTGTTCTGTATGAAGAGGCCTTACAAGGTCCGATCCTAGAGGTAAAATCCTGGCTACACTGAAGTCAATAGCAAAACTCCCATTGACTTTGCTGGCACCATGATTTCCCCTCAGGTGGTTTATCCCAGCTGAACTTCTTGAGGTTCACCCATCACTAACTTTGCCTGTGCCCCATGAGGACAGAGTTCAGTATTGCTCATTCAAGGCCACATTAGGAAGAGTAGGGGAGGATGAACCAGATGCTTTGGAGAAGTGAGCAACCTTTAGAAATTTTCAACAAGTGCTAGAATGTTGCACAGTGCTGCATAACAGAGAAAAATCCCTCTAAGACAATGTTCAGTGTTTGTTGGTAAAATCCAGTATGTCTGATAAAATTAGTATGCAGAAAAAAGGAGTTTAAACAGAATCCCTCCGATTTGCTGCTTGGATCTCTCAAGACTGGATACCTTGATGGCACCATTTGGTTCTGGATACTTTTCAAGACTCCTGGTCACAATTCTCTACTCCCTGCTATTGATGATGTAAAATATACACCATCAAAAACATAGGATTTGTGCAGAATGGCCAATCAATGTTATTCTCAGAATCTTAATCTGTTTGTTTCCTCACTCTGCATAATTTTAACTCTGCAACTTCAAGATTTTTATCTTTGCATGTAATATATGTAGCGTCTTGGCTAAAGGTTTATACTAAACCTTAGTTACGTCGTCCAATGAATGTTTGAGATTCTCTTCCCTCACAGCATATTGGCAGCCGGGACTCAGTCAGTTCACTAAGCAGTACTGTACCCTGCACAACAGATACACATCCTGAATTAGGATGAATGAGGGGCTATTTTTAATGATTGCATCACTGCTCTCCGGACCGCTTTTGTATATGAAATTTCCTGCTATTGTCATTCCTGGTTTCTCAAGTACATTAGAAAGCTTTGTGGCATGTTTCCTTAATTGTGTTCTTCCCTTCTGGATGCACCAACTACACTTTTGTGTTTGCAGCCATTGACGTCCCTTTATGTGCACGCTCTATTTCTGCTGTTAAAATAATCCCCGTGAAGAAAGTGAAAAGTTCTCCTGACCTAATGCTACCTACAGGTATCTTTTTTTTCAAATGCATTAGTAGGCCATCATCCACTCTGTCTGCCTCACCCCCTTGTTAAGATAGTTTTCAGCTTCATCCTTCTTTCACTGTTTTCCAGTGCTGTAGATTTCATCAACAGCTTATAGAGTTAAACTATGATGACACAATTCATTGTTTTCAATAATCCAGTTTCTCTGCAGGCATAATTACATAGATCCCAAATTCAAATATGCTTAAACTCTTCTGCTAATGCTTGGTATGAACATTACTGTTGTAACCTCAATTTTAAACCAAACTCCTGAAGAGTCTAAAATATTTCCTGTAAATCTTAGGTCCATAGAGAAGTAAACAGACATCAGAGATTTTATTCTGCAGGTTCAATCTACACACACAGACACACACACACACACACACACACCCCTCTTGCCATGATAAAGTGAAAGCTTCCCCATTAACCCTTTTTGCACTTTGCTGAGTTTGGACTGTGAAACCAGACTAACCAACTCTACTTGCCATTTATAGTCATTTTCACTTGCCAGTTCTGACACACTAGCACAGTGCTCAGTGTTTGTATTTCCAGTAGAGCTGGTTTAAAAAATGGGTGGGAAATTCTGAGATCTCAAAATCTGATTTTTGTCCCATATCGGGGTATAAAGTCAAGTACTGCATTTTTATTTTTGCAAAATGAAATATTCCAAAAATATTTTGTTGCAGTGATCTATAATATAAAAGTCAAAATGTTTAGACTTTTGTATTATAACTTATAGTACATAATATAAAAGTCAAAACAATAAAGCTGAAATGAAATGTTTTGGTTGCATCAAAACACCATTTTCTGAGAGAGAATTGTTCTGTTGGAAAATTTTCTACTAGCTGCAGTTTCCACACTACAAGGGAAGACTCTTTAAATTGAAAAAAAGAACTAATTTTAAAAAAGTGAGACAGCCTCAACTTAGACTGTTTGCTCTTGGAGGCCTTTTTGTTCTGTGTTGGTACAGCTCGTAGCACAGTGGAGTCTTGGCCCACAACCGGGGCTCCTGGGTGCTATAGTAATAAAAATAATTAATAATAAGTAATAATCTTCAAAAATATGCATCTTTTGGATCCTGATTTGGAAGTTTCGAAGCCCAAAGTTCAGGGGTGCGCAGATTTGGGGGTTTTGACTGAGACGCATCTCTAGTTTTCATGACCCATTTGACAGTATAATTCATAAAACCACATTCACATTATGGTAGACGTAGTAAAAACTGTTATAGAATCAAAATACTGGGAACTAACGGGGAGCTTAACCTAACTCCCAAATTAGGCGTCTAACCGCCACTTGTGCGTTTTGTAAATCAACCCCTACCCCTAGAGGATAATGTCCCTAAACTAATAACAGGTAAGGTCAGACTGGCACTACCATTCAGTCAAACATCAGGAAAGATGTTCAGTAATTGAATCAGTGTTGGGATGGGCATGCATTTTTCAATTTGCGTATAATAACAAAAGATACTGGAATGGCTGTTGGAAAAGCACATGAACTCTGGTACCAGGCCAGTGAGCGACCAAGGCATTGATCTGAGTATGAAGAACTGTCAGACTCTAGTCCCTGCTACACACTGGAACCATATTTGTAACTGGATTCGAGGACAATACAATGAGGTTATAACTGAGTTTTAGATAGGTTGCCTGTATCTGTAGTATAGACAGGGACTGTAAGGGGCATTACCAAAATCAGCAGTGCTGCCTGTTCATTTCAAAAGGCAAACAGCCCATGTTTTGCTCAGCACTGGCTTGGGGAAGGCTGGGTCTAGAAGGAGCACCTGGGCACAAACTGCATTTTAAAACTGGGTGTGTAAATAACTGCACCATGTCCTGTTGTGCTTGCAACCTGCCACCTTAATACACATTCTCTCTCTCTCCCCCCCCCCACCCCAACATACTTCATACATTAATATTTGGCATCCTTGGGGGACAGAGAAGAACTCAATGAAAGTGCTTGTAAAATAGTTTCCACCCAGCTTTTAAATTGGGTTTCACAATCAGAATAATACCCTTGCTCTATAAAGTTATGGTTATATTGTTAATTATTTGTATTATTGTAACGCCTATAGGCCCCAACCAAGATCAGAATCCCAATGTTCAAGGCACTCCCTGCCTGAATTGCTTAGTCTGAACAGGCAAGACAGAGAAAAAGTAGGGAGGGGAAACTGAGGCACAGAATGTTTAAATGACTTGCCCAAAGTCAGTAGTTCCTGTTATGGGTTAATCACTATTCCCAAGATACAAGATTTATACAGTGTGACTTCAGAGTACAGATTGGGGCATGTGTCAACCTGTCACTCAAAAAAAAAAAAGTCATTTAATATCATCAACTCCAGTCTGATATTTTGAGGCTTCAGCTTCACACCCTGCACTTTCACTTTCAGTGGATGGTGTTTTTTAATTTATTTTTACCAGACTGATTAAGACGAATTTTACTTTAAAAAGAAAAAAAAGCCTGATCATGAAATAAAATGTGGGTTGGAAATAATACAAATGGCTCTGAACACTTGGTGAAAATGTACTTGAAAGTCCTTTGAGGTTTTTTGCCTGTGCTTCCCCTGGCTTAATCGTAAATCAAGGACAGACCTCTGTGGCAAAGATGGGCCCACCTGGGCCCCCTAGGTCCTGATTCACAAGATATCAACCACGTACCTAACTTTAAGCTTGTGAATAGACCCATTGAATTTATTGGGACTGCTCTGGTGCTGAAATGGAGCCATGAACTACAGCAATAAGAAAGTATGTCCCTGTCTCTGATCCCTCTTGTCATCCTCCATTTACAGGCCTTAATCCACACCACTTGAGACAGCCTTTCACACCAAGCCCATAAAGTATTGGGACCGATTCTAACACAGAAGGGTTCAGATAAGAGCCAAACATCTGACACTTGTTAGAATAGAATATCAGGGTTGGAAGGGACCTCAGGAGGTCATCTAGTCCAACCCCCTGCTCAAAGCAGGACCAATCCCCAGACAGATTTTTGCCCCAAATGGCCCCCTCAAGGATTGAACTTACAACCCTGGCTTTAGCAGGCCAATGCTCAAACCACTGAGCTATCCCTCCCCCCTCCTATGTTGAAGTTGTGGTTATTTATCTGTATTTTAACCTTGGTGGCTCAGCCACAGCACTATCACAGTATGGAGGTCCATACAAAGACAGGGACAGATCCTTAGGTAGTGTAAATGAGCATTGTTCCATTGATGTCAATGGTGCTATGCTGATTTGCACCAGCTGAGCATCCAGTCCCTACAATAAATGACAGTCCCTGCCCCAAAGAAGCTTGAGTATGATGTTGATTTCCATGCCCACCAGTACGCTAGACACTCACAATACAGATAGGGCATGAACCATGCTCCAAGGAGCTTAAAAACAAAGGCCCTGGTCTTGCATTGTGACCTGAGCAGCACCTGAGCCTCACTGAACTGCGGGCACAGCAGTCAATCTACACTTGTCACTGCAGGATCAGGGCCCAACTTCAGACATGGCATGACAAGCGAGGTAAATGCAAGGGAAGGAAGGAATCCAACATCTTGCAGCAAAAGCTAGTGTGTGACGTGAGGGAGATTGGTTTGAATGTGAGGTCAGACTAAAGATCGGGCTAGTCTCTGGAGGTACCTTGGAGGGCTTGAGACCTAGGAGAGATGTATATGAGGAGAGACTAATGGCTTTGCAGACCTGCTCAGGCAAAGTGTTCCATTCCTAGGGGAAGGCATGGGAGAAAGCCTAGAGCTGCAGACCTGCAGGTCCTCAAGGCCAGTAGTCCCTATGGGAGTGCTGTGAACTTGATGCCTTGGAGAAAGGGGTGCCAGTGGAGGGACTCGGGCCCTGATTCAGCAAAGCATGTGCTTGGCTTCAAGCGCATGAGTAGTCCATGGACTTCAGTGGGACTACTCAAATGTGGGTGGTTAAGCACATGCCTAAGATCTTTGCCTCCAAAGGGCTGATGTGATCTGATTGATGGGGAAGGAAGGTGACCTTAGTGGTTGTATTTTGAACTACTTCTTTCTGACCCTATAGGGTGATCTCATAGGTATGGCACAGTAAGAGGGCAGGGTGTGTGAGAGGCATGCGCTGCACTGCCTGGGCTGCATCCCTTATTCTGGATAACTATAAAACTTCATTCTCCATCAATCCAGCATGGAACTCACTGCTAAGGCCTTGTCTACACACACAAGTTATGCTGCTTCGTACCGATATATTTTAAGTGGTACAACAACCCTAGTGTGGGTGAAATTATAGTGATATAAAATATATACTGGTACAAAATCTGAGTGTAGACCAGGCCTAATAAAGCAAACAAACCTGTGAAATTTATTCCAAACAGCCAGCAGGTCTTGCCACTTTCCAAGCTGAGTTACACTGACTCAGAACTTTATTTGTGTGTTCATCAATTATCTTACTTATTTTTTAAATATACAACTGCTGTTATTACTTAATGTTTTAAAGCCAAAGCTAATGTTCATCTGCATAAAAATTAGAACAATTCCCTCAGGACAACCATGTTAAAATTACTCCAGAGCCACTAGCATACTGCCATAGAACTATGATGGCCTCCAGTAGCTCGGAATCACATGCACCAAAACATCTCCTTTGTGTGTGTTTTCTTTAGACAAGGATCCCACTAAAGTCTGTACTGGAAAAGGAACCGTGACCCTACGGGCATCTCTAGCCTCTGAGGAAAGGCCAAGTATCAGTCCCCCATGTTCTCAGGATGTCCAGCAGTCAGAAAGTAAGTCTAGTATGTAAAAGGTAAAACATAAAATACAACAATTGTAACTGACCCCACATGGTACTTGAGTCCAGGTCTTCAGTGCTAAAAGCATGATCCTCTCCCATTAGCGCTAAAGACCTGAGCAAAAGCAGACTCCTAAATCTCTTACATGAGGCAAGCCGCTTGAGGAAGACAAAGCCCCAGAACTTCTGAGTGTGAGTTTCACAACCACTTATACACCACTGGGGAAAAGGCATATTTGTTGCTTCATGTTGCTGGCAGGAGTGCCAAAAAAATCATGCTTTCTTCCCAAGTAGGCCTTTGTGTCCCTCCTTTCATCCCGGGCCGCTGGGAGGAATGGGAAGTGTCCTTGTGTAGTTGCTGCTGCAATGGCATTTATTTTTTTGCAGTAGTCAAGGGCACTGGGATGGCATCCCAAGTTGACAGTGTTGCCATAGATTTCTGCGGTCTTTAAATAGCAGATGTGTAATTACTTAATTACAGGAGACAAGCAAAGCATCACTAACCCTGCCTGCACCTTGGATTTTGCATATAGAATGAATTCCCAAAGGGGAGATGCTATTAAAAGTTAGGATTGTTCAGCTTCTCCCCTGAAAGTGAAGCACATGTAATTACAGGACCTGTTGTTAGGAAAGGGTGACTCTATTCTTTCCAGCCCTAATGCACAGTTTTCTACCTCCCCCTTCTCCTCCCCTCCTGCTCCACCCATGACCTCTCCTCTTTTCATTCTCTCCATTCTCTGCTTCCTCACCCCCACCCCCTTCACTTACCCTTCCTGCTGGCCGCTTCATAAATTTCCAGCAGCATGAATGGCATTGAGCCCATTACTATGGAAATGAGCTCATTAATACTTCTTTTGCTGACTCCCTCAATCACTTTATGAAATGCATGTTGTAGCTGGAAGAGCTCTTTGCACAGAACGTGAGCAGCCAAAATGGCTAATGTCGGAAGAGGGGGAGGAACTCAGTGGGCGATGGGTAGATAGTCTCAGTGCCTCTAGCCACAGGGACTGGGCTGTAAAATGGCATCCTGTTTCGTACCTCCACCCGTACTTGCAAAATAGACATCTTATTTGTCAATGGGTCTCTGCACCAGGTATTCTCACGTGGCAGTGTTACAAAGGACAGCTATGGTTATCCAGTCGACATCATGGCTTGACACTGAGACCCTGCATTTGCAACTGTGTGGGGGGCATTTGGACTCCAAACTGCAGCATGAGAGCAGATAGCTCAGCTGAATGTCAATGACCAATTGTTTTATCATTGCTCTGAATGAATCGCCTTGTGTTTACAAAGGTCAGAAACTGTGAGGGCATCATGTTTAGGGCCAGTTTCTATGGCAATTTGGCATCCCTGTCAGAAAGCATTGTGTGTGTGAAATGAAGTAGCCTGAATGTTGAATTCAGTGGGTACATGTTTGCTGTAAATGTAACAGTTTATTTTTTCCTCTTATTTTTCCATTCTTCCTTCCCTCCTCTCTGCAGCACACATATCTCTGGATACAGGAAAACCAGAAACAGGTACACATGCTTGTTGATTTGTTTTGTTGTTTCCCCGGATGTATTTCTTGTTGCCCAGCAAAAAGCAACAGCTCCCCTCTCCTCATTCCCCATCTAGCTAGAGTAAATTCACTCAGACCTGAAGTTCTCCTTCCCCTTTTAGATGATTGGAGGTTATCCTCTAATGGAGATATCCAGCCATCTTCTCTGGCTGCCAAGGGCTATAGAAGTGTGCGTCCCAACCTCTCCTCAGAGGGCAAACCACAGGTAAGCATCTTTCCAGAGGATCTGAGGCTTTTCTTGAGGGGTCAAGCACAGGATTCAGAGTCAGGAGACCTGTGTTCAATTCGCAGGCTTGGGTAAGTCTATGTGCCTTCATTTTTCCTATCTGCAAAATGGAGAGAATGCATCTTTCTCGGGAGTGCTGTGAAGCTTAATTCATGAATATGTGTTAAAGCATGCTGAGCTCCTTGGTGGTCATAGGGGGGCAAAGTACCGTTCAACATTGTTTGTGTGGGAAGGCTTAGCCAAGAGGTAATGATCCATTATTGTATGTCTTTTATGTATGCGCTCTGACCTTCCAACTGCAGCTGGCTGAATGGAGAATTAAACTTCCTAAACTCACAGAGTGGCCTTAAAAAATGACTGGAGAAGGCCTTGTCACTTTAACGCTAGAAATGATATAACCTTTTGTCAGCCCATAGTGGAAAGGTTATTTTCCTCCCAAGTCTAATCTGAAGTGTTGGGATTGGTCTGCCAAGCAAAGAGAAATGCTAACCTATGGATGGGTTACTGGTGTGCATGGATGCAATTTTCAGGTTGCATTCAATGGGATGGGAAAACCTGAGCAACCCTTCTTTATAAACTGCCTTCTTGAGGAATGGCATCTGTTTCTGCTCTGTTAAATGTGAAATGGAGCCCCATTAAAATCTCATCCCTAGTACAGGGCGATTGCTTTAATCGTGGCGAGCTCTTGGCAAAGCCACAGATCAGACACTGTGCCTGAAATGTTAAGTGAAAGATGAAGAGGGCACCAGTCGCCGAGGGCATAAGAAGTAATGAAGCACTAAAGGAGTGAGCTGCTTCCTGCATGAGACATGCAGCTGTTTCGCAGTCAGTTATTGGGCATGTAAGTGGAGAGATAGCTCAGTTCTAGTTTCACAGAGCGCTGTTTATAGAAGAGTCCTGAAGGCACTTAAACCAATTTCAAATGAAACAGGGCCATATTCTGCTCTCAGCCCCATGGGTGTAAATGTGGAGTACCATGGTCACTGTTAACAAGCAATTTGCCACTCTGTAGCATCTGGAATGCGGCAGTATTTTTCCAGTCGCCCAGCTGTATCTGCAGTATCCCGGTGTTAACCAGGGTGGCTGCTGGCTGGCTCTCCATGGCAACTCCTGATTTATTCAGTGAGCTGTACACCAAGGATAAAAAAGGGCCTATCCAAAGCTCTGGGAGCCCCTGCCAGAAATTACAAAAACAATAACATTAAACCACCCCCAAAAGACCAAATTCCCCTCCCCCAGTCTGATTCCCCTCCCAACCATCGCCACAGCAGCCAGTGTAAATACATGTGCCTTACATCATGCCCAGATTGTGAGCAGACTCTAGCTATTTTGGACCAGTGGGGAAGCCCATGCCACAGCCAAGGGCCACTCACAGGGAGTGCTGTACTGCCTTCCTCCTCATCCCAGCTTGAGTGCCTCTGTTTAGTATAACACTGGTAGGATGGCTACTGCAACTTTGAAATCTATGGGGTTACTCTGGATTTTATACCAATACAGGCGAGAATAGGAGCTGCCCCAAAGCTGCCTAGGGCGATGAATTTTAAAAGAGAACATTGATCAAGGCAATAAAGTTCTGAGCTGTTAAAGCCTCCAAAGAAGAATAGAGGCAATTCCTATCCTGTAGGCTGGCATTCTAGTTGTTTTCCTTCTAACAGATGGTGATTTACAGTTACTTGCAACTGTAAATGAATACAGTGAAACCTCCATGTAGCAAAGTCAGTTCTTTTGCTACAGAACAATTTGGGTCAGAGCAAATCTTTGCTCTAACTGGAATTGCAATCTCCACGCTGTTCTAGAGTTGCAATCTGTACACTGCGACGCATTGAAACAATGAAGGAATTTCTTTTTGCTTCTCTAGGAACATGATTTCGCTATCAGAAGGCTTCACTCTAAAGACAAGTTTCTGGGAACCCAATTCCACTATAGATTTAAATTGTTCTGTTTTTCTGAGGGTGCTTTGTGAGTGAGGGATCTTTTTAGAAGGGAAATGGGATGTCAGCCTTTGGCAAAAGTAAATGAGACTTTTTTTATTTGACCTCTCTGTATAGTGGAACAACCACAGTATAGTAGGTCACTGCGGTATGATTTCGCAGTTTTCGGCAATCTGCTTAGTGTGCTGTAGAGAAGGGCCTGAGCTGTAGAATTCATATTTCCTTCTAGATCTGAATGTGCCCAAAGCTGGGGAGTGCTTGAGCCAGGGGTCATGGAATACAGAGACTGGTTCTGATGGTCAGATCTGAATTTCAGAAGTTCCTGGGGAATGTTAGGAGCTTGGGTATCCAGGCTGCTCCCTGCGGTACCCAGAGTAAGGTTAGCCCTGAAAGCAAAGAGAGATGCTCTTCATAGATTTGAACTTGAAAGCTGGAAAACCTTTTCATACCCCAACAAGTAGCATTGAGAGCGAGCAAGTTGAGTGCTGGGCTTGACGATACCGTGTTAGCTTGTTGTTAACTTGTGCTTAGCTTGTGGCTAAACAAAAAAGTAAAAGCAGCAGTGAGAGGCAAAAAGGCATCCTTTAAAAAGTGGATAAATGCAAAGTAATGCACATTGGAAAACATAATCCCAACTATACATATAAAATGATGGGGTCTAAATTCACTATTGCCACTCAAGAAAGAGATTTTGGAGTCAGTGTGGCTAGTTCTCTGAAAACATCCACTCAATGTGCAGTGGCAGTCAAAAGAGCAAACAGAATGTTGGGACTCATTAAGAAAGGGATAGATAATAAGACAGAAAATGTCATATTGTCTCTATATAAATCCATGGTATGCCCACATCTTGACTACTGCATGAAGATGTAGTCACCCCGTCTCAAAAAAGATATATTGGAATTGGCAAAGGTTCAGAAAAGGGCAACAAAAATGATTAGGGGTATGGAATGGCTGCCGTATGAGGAGAGATTAATAAAACTGGGACTTTTCAGCTTGGAAAAGAGACAATTAAGGGGGGATATGATTGAGGTCTATAAAATCATGACTGGTGTGGAGAAAGTAAATAAGGAAGTGTTATTTATTCCTTCTCATAACACAAAAACTAGGGGTCACCAAATGAAATTAATAGGCAGTAGATTTAAAACAAACAAAAGGAAGTATTTTTTCACACAATGCAGTCAACCTGTGGAACTCCTTGCCAGAGGGTGTTGTGAAGGCCAAGACTGTAACAGGGTTCAAAAAAGAACTAGATAAGTTCATGGAGGATAGGTCCATCAATGGCTCTTAGCCAGGATGGATAGGGATGGTATCCCTAGCCTCAGTTTGCTAGAAACTGGGAATGCACAACAGGGGATGGATCACTTGATGCTTACCTGTTCTGTTCATTCCCTCTGGTGCACCTAGGGTGACCAGATTACAAGTGTAAAATATCGGGACGGGGGCGGAGCCAAAAAAGGGGGCGGAGCCAAAAAGGCGGGGGCGGAGCAAAAAAAATTTAAGGGGCCTGGGGCATTAGCAGGCCCCGCGCGCTGCCCTCCCCGCGGAGCCTCCCACCCCCTGGCCCGCCATGGGCATATGCGGGGCAGCGCGGTGGGTCCGGGCGGGGGCAGCGCAGAGCGGGCAGGAGCAGGGTGGGTGGCAGGGGCCAAATCCCCGCTGCTGCCGGGGAGCCCTGCGCCTCTCCCTCCCGCTCGCGGCTGTGGCTCCCTCCCGACGCGACGCGCCCCCCCCCGCTGCCCCGGGCACATGCGGCGCGCGTCCCCCGCGCCTAGTCTCCCTCCCGCCGGGAAGGAGCAGCTGGACGTGCGCCGCATGTGCGCGGGGCAAGCCGGGGGGGAAGGAGCCGCAGCCGTGAGCGGGATGGAGAGGCGCGGGGCTCCCCAGCAGCAGCGGGGATTCGGCCCCTGCCACCCACCTGGCTCCTGCCCGCTCCGCGCTGCCCCCGCCCGGACCCACAGTGCTGCCCCGCGGGCTGCAGGGCTGGAGCAGCCTCCAGGCTGCACTCCCGGCCCCGGGTGAGGCAGCCCGGGAAGAAGCCCTCTGGCGCGGCAGGGGGGCTCACAGCTGAGCCCCCCTGTCTCCCTCCCTTGCCAGGCCCCCTTTGCCTGCTCGCCCGCCCGGTGCCCGGGTGCTGGAGCTGACTCACCAGCTCCAGGATCCAGGCACCGCCGCCGCCACTCCCTCCCTCCAGGCTTGCACCGCCATGCTGCAAGCCTGGGAGGGAGGAGGAATGCTGGGGAAGAGGCGGGGCCAGGGCGGGGATTTGAGGAGGGAGCCAATGGGGGGAGAAGGGGGTGGAGCCGGAGCGGGGGGGGGAGCGAGCGCCAGAGCGGAAGGGAAAATTTCTTCTTTGTCCAGTGTCCTGACCAAACATTGGTCGGGACGCGGGACAAAGAAGCAAATATCGGGACAGTCCTGATAAAATCGGGACGTCTGGTCACCCTAGGTGCACCTGGCATTGGCCACTGTCAGAAGACAGGATTCTGGGCTAGATGGACCTTTGGTCTGACCTAGTATGGCCTTCTTATATTGTTCTCATTGAATTCAATCCTGTTAACTCAAGTCTAATGACCAACTTCATTCTTTCATTTTTTTTCTTTTTCCCTTCATTTCGTGCTGATTCCTCCTCCTTCCCTTGAATCTGATTGGACAGGCCCTTTCCCCTCCCCGTCCTCCTCTTCCAAAAGAGGAGAGCTTTGCATGGCACCCTCGCACTGACATGAAAGTAACCAACCTGCTGCCAGTGCCCATAATGGACTGTGTGTACCTGAATGCACCCAAACCTTATACACAGCGTGTGTCACTGAGCTGCAGCAGTCAGTGTTACTCCTCATCACCTGCACCCTTTGTGACAGTACCCAGTGGGAAGCCATGCTTTTCTGCAGGGCGTCCCCAATCAGCCAACTTGATTCCCAAGGACGTGGTGCATGCTGGGCAATCACTTTCGGGAAGTAGCTCCTTGTTATCAGATACTTCATCCAAACATCAAAACCCTGCCAGGGCAGATCCTAGTAGTGAAGCTGGAATGAATTCCACGTATGGGACTAAAGTGGATAAAAAGGTCAGCAGTCTATATGTGGCTTGTTTATCTAACAGCACTTGCTCAGCTGCATCTGAAAATTCCACCAGCATTGCACATGACCAAATAGAGAGCCCCCATTTGGGAACTGAGGTCACTCAAGCACCAGCCACCAACATTGTTTCCTCTGTAACAGATACTGGAAAATCTCTTCCTCCCCATCCTCCTGTCCCTCCCAGGCCATACTTTAATATTGTCCTCAGTAAAGACGCAGTTAGCTATGGTACAAGCCATTCCTCCAGGACTCAATCTCCACCTCCTCAGGCTGTGAGGGACAAAGTGCTAGAGCCCCAGAGTACGGCTGGCAGTGGGGACAGGATGAGAAAGGAACCTTACCTTACTCAGCAGCAGCAGCAGCAGCAGCATCCGTACAAGGTGAAGGGACGCAGCATGGTACATGTTTTCTTCATAACCTTGTTTTCTTTCAGCCGTGCAAACGGTTCTCTAATTCATACAGTGTCCCCTAATGCTGTATGCACTTCTTCCTAATTTCTGCCCGCAGGTCGCTTTTGTGTAGCTTGATTCTTGTCATCTGCTATTCAATAACCTCTCACTTTCCTCCCCCAAAGACTGAAGAGTATGTTTGTGTGATGTGTGCCTGTTGTTTGCAGGCTAAAATCAGTTGGGGGGGGGGGGGGAATCAGCTATGGGAAATATTCCTGTTTAGGTAGGTGTAATCGTAGCAAGTGCTGCAATACAGATGAACTGCTTTGTGGTTCGATCGAAAATTAAAGGATGGGTGGAAAACTGGTATGCCTTATCCAGTGTGTTCATGGAGCATTTGGCTGCTAAGCAGAACATCCCTAAGGGCATGGCTTGCTCTGAGAAAGGAACGTCCAATGGCTTGGATGCATGCCAGCCTGTCACTACCCAGGCAGTACTGGGATGTGCACCCATGAAGGATGGATTGCCCCTTTGCGTAACCCCACCTTATTTCCCACAGGATGCCATTTCTACCACCACAGCTCAGCCTGAGATTATAGTAGTCCCACTCCTCCAGGTTAACACAGACAGAGAGCAAGAAGGCAGCTCCAGCACTCCGCCACCGCCTTTGGTACCTTTGGGGCAAGGTGCCACGTTCCCTGAGACTGTTCCTACTGGCTCACCTCTGACTTTTCCGACACTAGACGATTTCATTCCCCCTCACCTCCAGAGGGGTCCCCACCATCACCATCTGCCCTCCTCACCTGGCATCTTGCCCCCAGTTTGCCCGAAACTGCCATCATTCTCACCGTCACCTCCACTGGTGCCTCCTGTCCCGGAGGCTTTGCACAGAGTCTTGGAGCCTGAAATCACTGGAGTCCTCTCACGTACAGTAAGCTTGTCGAGTACCCTCCTCACAGCTTTCCTGAATTTGTTTCCAGATTAAAATAACTTTCTCATTGACATACTAAGCTTTGAAAGACGAGCACTAACTAGTGTCTTGCCAGCAGCATGACCCCTGAAACCTTGTTTACGTCCTGTTACAGTGCATGTATGTCACCTACCTTATCTGGCTTGGGAACTGTGCAGTTGTTTGGTTTTTCCCCAATATTTTACAGTTTCTCTCCCCCACCTCTGTCCCTCCTGGATAATCTACACCTTTGGCTTTAACCATCTTAGGGGAACATACTATGTATGATACTTGCACTTCTCATCTGAAAGAATAACACCTGCTGCTTGAGCTTTGGCTAGCTGATAGTCTCTCGACGACACGTCCCAGACCATGTGTGAGTAACATCAGAAGCAGCAAAAGCAATGCAGTTGAAGGTTAAGGACAGCACACTCTGTCCTGCATGGAGATAAAGGGCCACATGTTCTATGTGTGTATTCCCACTGAAGGCAATGTGAGGTTCATGCCAAAACAGAATGACCCACAAGCTGTAACTTCACTTGCTAATCTGAGACCCTTGCAAGCTTCTAAGCACTATGGGAGAGTGTGTCCCCTTGTTTGAAATATCCTTGTTCCTGCTGAGGTCTTCACGATTTTCAGAATTCTCACATTTTGACAGGACATCACCCTGTTTTTTCTATGTTGCTTTTCTTCCTTTTTAAACCCACTTCCTTTTTTACAAGGGGGCAAATGTAGCTACAAGACTAGCTGTAAAGGTTTGGATGCTCATCTGAACCTCTTTGTATAGAAATTTTACCACCAGTAGCCCTATTACAGGATTTCCAGTAACTCCTGAGTGAAAAATCCAGCAAAAATAACCTCTTTCATGATAAAAACAACGAGGAGTAATTGTGGCACCTTAGAGACTAACAAATTTATTTGGGCATAAGCTTTCGTGGGCTAAGACCCACTTCATCAGATGCATGGAGTGGAAAATACAGTAGGAAGATATATATACATAGTACATGAAAAGATGGGAGTTGCCTTACCAATTCTGTCGAGACAATTCAATTCAAGTGGGCCATTACCAACAGGAGGAAAAATCACTTTTGTAGTGGTAATCAGGGTGGCCCATTTCAAACAGTTGACAAGAAGGTGCGAGTAACAGTAGGTGGGAAAATACTCACCAGCAACTACACACCACACAACAAAAACACTAACCCAGGAACCTATCCCTGCAACAAACCCCGTTGCTAACTCTGTCCACATATCTATTCAAGGGACACCATCATAGGACCTAACCACATCAGTCACACCATCAGGGGCTCGTTCACCTGCAAATCTACCAATGTGATATATGCCATCATGTGCCAGCAATGCCCCTCTGCCATGTACATTGGCCAAACCAGACAGTCTCTATGCAAAAGAATAAATGGACACAAATCAGACATCAAGAATTATAACATTCAAAAACCAGTCGGAGAACACTTTAACCTTTCTGGAAACTCAATAACAGACTTAAAACTGGCAATTCTTCAACAAAAAAACTTCAAAAACAGACTCCGATGAGAAACTGCAGAACTGGAATTAATTTGCAAACTGGACACCATCAGATTAGGCCTGAATAAAGACTGGGAGTGGATGGGTCACTAGAAGAACTAAAAACTAATTTCCCCATCCTAATTTTCCCTCCTACTGTTACTCACACCTTCTTGTCAACTGTTTGAAATGGGCCACCCTGATTACCACTACAAAAGTGATTTTTCCTCCTATTGGTAATGGCCCACTTGAATTGAATTGTCTCGACAGAATTGGTAAGGCAACTCCCATCTTTTCATGTACTATGTACCCTGTTTCCCTGAAAATAAGACAGTGTCTTATATTAATTTTTGCTCCCAAAGATGCGCTAGGTCTTATTTTCAGGGGATGTCTTATTTTTCAGAAATGAAAAATGCCTTATTATCGGTGGATGCCTTATTATCGGGGAGGTCTTATTATCGGGGGGATGCCTTATATTACAACGAGAGGCAAAACTGTAAGTAGGCCTTATTTTCGGAGGATGTCTTATTTTCGGGGAAACAGGGTATATATCTTCCTACTGCATTTTCCACTCCATGCATCTGCTGAATTGGGTCTTAGCCCACGAAAGCTTATGCCCAAATAAATTTGTTAGTCTCAAAGATGCCACAAGTACTCCTCGTTGTTTTTGCTGATACAGACTAACATGGCTACAACTCTGAAACTTCTCTCATGATGATTTGGCTGGGCCTGGAAGAAGTAGCAGAGAGGCATGTGGAAAGAAAAGAGTGGCATTTGCAGAAGTGCTCAGCATTGGTCTAACTCTGCTCGTATGGTCAGTTGGATTTTTACCATTGGGGAGAACTTTCAAAAGCACCAAAGTGACTTAGGAACCTAATCCCATTTAAAGTCAATGGGATTTAGGCTTCCAAGTCACAAAGGTTCTTCTGAAACTGTGACCCTCTTTGACTCTAATGGGAGCAAAGTGATGCCAATCTTGTGTGATTTTGAGGACGCCACTCTGTTTTCCAAACATTTTTTTTAAATGACAAATTTAGGTTTGGTTTATATTTTTGGCTGTGGAGATGCTCCACTGTGATTGAAGTAGCTCACTACACTGTGGTCCTCTGGCTCTGCCCACCAAGCCTTCCCTTCCCACACACCCCATCTGCCTTTTGTGCATTGCATCAAGGGGGCTCCCCAGCACACAGCAGATGCATGCTGTCTATATGGAGCATTCAGATCTGCATCCCCACTCCTATGCTCAGCAGGACTGCCTTGGTTCCACCACTGAGGGTACTATGGGGGCTAGATCTGCCCCCTGGAGAGCTTTGGAAACTCCTGGTTTTGAGGCTGCTGAATAGTCACCTCTTCTTGTGTTGTCATAAAATAACTCAGGCCTAATTAGATACTTGATGGTATAAGAGTGCAAGAGAGCTGAATAGTTCAGCCCTGCTGCCTCTCTGATTGAGTGAGGCTGATTGTAGCTGGTGGTTCTGCTAATAGCATACCCTGATGAGAAATGGTCTATGGGTTGTTATGGCACCAGGCCTCACTTTGGGGCATGTTACTACCTAATCCTACAAACACTTCCTGCTGACACTTCCAACCATTGAGCTCAGTGGGACTGCTCACAGCCGAAAGTGCTGTGCTCAGTCATGCATGCAGGATCAGGCACTGCAGAACAGTAACAAAGCCAGCAGCAATGGAGCAAGAATCTCTGGTCCCCTTTTTTAAAGAATGACTAGCCCTGTGGGCCGGCTCCGTTTCACAGACCAATGGCTTGCAGCATTTCACTCTGACCGTGGAGTCAGAGCAGCATAGAAATCCAGAACTCCATTACTTCACACTCTTGCTTTTTGGGTGCCCATTTCCCATTAATTTCTGTGGGAATTGGGGGTCCAAATCCTTCTGACACCTTTGAAAAAGCTCTGCCTTAATGACAAAATCAGCACATAAAAATACATGTATCGTTTTTGGCCAACGGCCCCATCTCCCTAGCCTCCCCAGCAATGAGTGCCTCTGATGCACCTGGTTTGAAAGGTAGCGTTTCACATCTCCATGCAGACCCAATCTTTGCTCCAGCAGCACAGATGGTGCTGCTGTAATGCTAGGATTGATTAAAATAAATAATAGAGCAACTCAGGTTAGGCAATCCTCATTGCTCCCTGAAGCCGTGTTGTGTACCTTCCATGCTAGTGCCCTATTGGTTACCCTCCAGCTGTTTTTTTTTTCTTCCATAGTTCTGTGTGCCCGGGCATCACACTGTCTAATGTCTCCTAAGCAATGATGCTAAACTTATTTTTCTGATCTTCCATGCAAAGCCAGCTGCAGTAATCGGGTTTCACTCAGAATTGCATGAGTTTTGCATGTCTTGCTGGGAAAGGAATTCTCTTTAAAGAAAGAGTGGGTGAGTGTGTGGGTCTCTCTCTCACGACCAGATTAGCTCATTCCTGTCACCAAGTGTATGCTCTATATAGCATGATGGTTGAATTCAAGGACACTTCTTCTGGTGTGGAGGGAGAAACTCAGTACAAAAGAACTATAGTTATTCCTTATTATACTAACTGCAGTTAACAGGGAACGGAATGCCTGCAGGGTCAGGGTAACAACCTGTGCTTATGCCTTCTACTAAGATGTGTTACGGTACCTTTCTTATTCCATTTTAAAATGGCTTTTTCCAGAAACACCAGCGTGCTAGTGATGCTCACGCGCAGTGGTAATGACTCTTCTTCTCGTTTCCAGGAACCATGTCCTGTGTTAAATGAAGTCTCCCCGCCTCGCATTGGCACCGAATACCAATCCTCCTTAACGTTGATCAGCAAACCTTCCTCCACCTATCCCTCAACCACAATTGTCAACCCTACCATTGTCCTCTTGCAGCACAACAGAGGTAAGGGGATATGCAGGTGTATCTCCACTTGCGGCTCAGGTTCATTCAAGTGGAGCAAGCTATTGAAATTCATTGTAATGAGCTGGTGAGCATGTTGTGTGTGTACAGCTGCCTTCTGGCTGAAATCATAATTGTTGGAGTAGATGACCTAGGCTCTGTACTGTAAGTGGTGACAGAGCCTGGACTTTTGAAGTAGAAGTGTCCGAGTTTTCTCCCTGCTGCAGTCACTGTGTAGGTGTGAGTGGCTGAGGCATGCTGTACACTGATAGCTGAGTATCAGAGGGGTAGCCATGTTAGTCTGGATCTGTAAAAAGCAACAGAGTCCTGTGGCACCTTATCAACTAACAGATGTATTGGAACATAAGCTTTCGTGGGTGACGAAGTAGATATTCACCCACCAAAGCTTATACTCCAATACGTCTGTTAGTCTATAAGGTGCCACAGGACACTCTGTCACTTTTTACTGATAGTTGAGACATCCGTAATGGCCACAGATGTGGTACAACATATAATTAGTGAGAGACCCAAACAAAAGCCTTGGACCCCAGAGTTTTGGGGAAGTTTGATATTGATCTTTGCAACTGTAATGGGACAAATCAAAACCCCAGATCACATCATCCCACAGCCGCCCTTGCTCAAACCCATCTGTAATTACAATTCGAACCCTTTCCCTCCTTTACAATAGCTCCCTCTGCAGGGTAGGTTCCATATCCTATGAGAGAAACGTTGCCCTTACTCGACTTTCCATGTGGGTGATGTTATCCCAGCCCCAGTCGGGATCTGTATTGCCTAGGTATTGATTTCCAGTGAGATCTAGGCACCTAACTCACTTACCCTGCTTTGAAAATCCCAGCCTAGAATGGTTAACCGTTTTCCTTTTATCAAGGAAATCAAAGCTCACCCACTAGAAGCAAGTTCCATTTCTCCCCTGCTTTTTATCATCCTTATGGAAAGTGCTCCCAGATGTGTTCCTCCGCAATTGTATTCGATTCTTTTCTAAAGCTGGTTTCAGTCTTTGACCCCAGAGCTACTGATTGCAGTTTACCTGCTAGGAAATATAGCACAATTAAATAAACCCATCACTAACTATTGGAGTGATACTCCCTGCTCCAGCTGGAGCCCATGTCAGTAGCCATTAACAGGAGCCTTCTCCCTTTATGGAAAGCATTGCTCTTAACTTAGCCTCAGTGGGATGTGACATGACTACCTTGGCTGTAAAGACTGGAAGGCTATGAAGCCCAGCTCAGCTCTTGGATGGAGTTAAATACTATACATGGCACATTCATGTTTCCTCTGGGCAGAGGAAGACGCAGGCCCTCTTTCCTTCTGCCAATGCTCTGACAGCAGCCTGGCTCCATGCGAGCTTTGGATAGCTGTAGGTGCAGCTTGATTAGAGGCCTTTCAGCTGCTCCAAGATGAGCAGCTATCAGTCCAGGTTGTCTTGGTGTGTTCAAGTTTGTTGTGTCACATACAGTTCTCCCCTTGACAGAAAAGAGCCAAACCCTTTGGTTGTTTTTAAATCTGTACTGAGCCTTTTCTCACTCAGGACAATTCAGGTGTCTTTGTCACACAAGGAAATGCCTCTTCCATTCTTCCCTGAAGCCATCGTCATCTACTCAGCCGTTCGCTGACAGCCTGCAAGCTCCTCAGACTTTGCTGAGGGTCCACACCATGACCAAGCTTGGAAGCACCAATGATTTAGTATGTGTCTGGGTCTCTGATCTATCTCTAGTAGTGCAGAGAGCTAAACAACACGTTCCTCTTCTTCCTCCTGACTTCTCTATCTCGCTCAATACACAGGCCTCCTCTCTGCTTAATAGTGAGGAGAGCTAGTAGGGAGTAAACCTCCTCTTCACCTAGGAACTCCCTTTTCTCCAGTTAAAGTCCATTCACCCTATGTACATTCCATCTCTGGGGAGGAAACAAGGAAACATTTCTCAAACGCAGCCTCCTTAAACCATCTATGGGGTGTTATGTCAGAAGACCTTCCTGATTATCAAAGGTGTAGCAAGGAGTCATGGCCTCCCTCTGAGACTGAAAGGGAGGGACTGCAAACCACCCCCTGGTGGGCAGAGTCCAGACGGCCAGGCCCAGCCTGCTGGAAACCGAAGGGCAGAACAGGAACAGGAAGTAGAAAAGGCAGGTCTGGCAGCACAGTTGGGCTGGAGCTGCTGAGGGAGATAGATGCATCCTGTGTGCTACTGTAACCCGAAGAGGATCCTGACTGTATTGAGGATTTGTCATAGCTGCCGGCTGATCAAGGCACCAAGGAGCTGTTGGGGCTACCGCTGGACACCTACCCTGGGGAGACAGAGGACAGCCACAGAACGGAGGTACCAAACAAAGGGGACATAGGAAGTAGCCCAGGGAAACTTGAGAACAGTCTGATTGGGTCTCAGCCTGATTCTAGGTCTGCATGTTTTGTGTCTCCCTACCCCTTGCCACCCCATTCTTGAGGTGGCAGCCTCCACACTCAAGGCCAAGGGGCCTGTGTTTGTTGGCCATCTGCCAGAGCCAGGATGCCTGACTGTTTGGTGCCCCGCCCTGAGCTGAGTACCTGGACTCATAGACTCCTTTGCTGCTCTGCCTTGACCACAGGTCAGAGCCCCCTACTCTGTTTGGTGCCCTGCCTGAGGGCCTAGGCTCCT
The DNA here is from genome assembly GCF_027887155.1 of Malaclemys terrapin pileata. Taxonomy (NCBI): domain Eukaryota; kingdom Metazoa; phylum Chordata; order Testudines; family Emydidae; genus Malaclemys; species Malaclemys terrapin. Next base: position 54,204,617 of record NC_071511.1, on the reverse strand, counting down.
AGACTCTGTACTGCTCAGCCCTGCCCGAGGGACAGAGCCCCCCTTTTCTGTTTGGTGGTCCACCCTGCTGGAGGGCTTGAATCCCGGAGGCTGATTACTGCTCAGCCCTGCTTAGAGGACCCGAGCTTCACAAACTGCTAATTTCCCCCTTTGATAGATTACCATTCTAAGGGTGTGACAGCAAGGAGGCATGGCCTCCCTCTGAGACTGACAGGGAGGGACAGCCCCACACTCCTACAAAAGGCAAGGGTCATCTCCTCAATAGGGGGCCTCCCTATGCGATGGCTGGCTCTAAGATCCCCATTACCTAACTCTACTTCCTTGATTATAACACACAGATGAATCTACCCTTCTGCTCTTGATGCCCTATTCAGAAGAGGGAACTTTGCAGCAGATGGGTTCTCATTCCCTTCTTGAGGGCAGGCACGTTGTTGTCATAAGCCCTTCTCTTTTCCATTTGCGCTTCCGGGTTTTTTCTGGGTATTGGTGACATTCACAAAGGCATATTGGGACAGCCTTCCACTGGGGTTGGTGGGAATGTGTTGGGCTAGGAGGCAGGGCTTGCAGAGTTTTCTCATGATTGCTTGAGAACACCAGTGATCCCTGCAGAGGGAGATGCATTTGGGTGAGAGAAACCAGGGATTCCTCTATGGTGAGTAGCCCCACCTTGCATGTCATGCCTGAAGAAGTCTGTTTATCTGAGCAAGCAGTGTATGTTCAAGGGATTACTGCATACTGCAGATTTGGTTGGATGGTGAACCATCCTCCCAAAGTAATCATTTCCCTGACAGGCATTGCAGGAAGTGGCTTATTGCTAATAGGAAATGATCATACCATGCCCTTCTCATATTGCCATGACTAAGATATTGGCATTCCATTGAAGAGCGCCATTCGTCTCCAAGATCTAAAACTATTTCATAATCAGAAACCAGTGAGAAATATTTTTTTAAACTTCTGAAATCCTTGTATTCGCCACATCAACTTTTAAAATTATTAGTGTTTGATATTGTTAGTAAGACAATACAATTTGAATGGTCCTGTATACTTCAAATAAAGTGTGTTCCTTGTTAGGGAGAAAGTGTTCTCTTGTCATTAGAGCAGGGGCTTGGGAGCCAGGACTGTTTGGTTTCTATTCTCAGTTCTGTCACAGACTCATTATGTGACTTTGTCTGACAGCCTCCACTGACTTTGAATGTCTCAGTTGTTGGGTGGCCAACATGAGACCTCTCAGGTGTCTCAGGCTGAGAACCTAGAACTGGAGGCTTCTAAAAAGAGTGGCCCTGTGAAATTCTTTGCCAGTCTATACCTCAGTTTATCCATATGTAAATTAAGAACAATCATTCAGTCCACCAACTCGTAAGGATATTGTGGGTCTTAATGATCACAAAGCATTTGGTATTCCTTGCCACAAAGGCCCTACAAATGCAGAAAAATGGCTGTGTTATTACTTAATAGTAATATTATTAACATGCTGTTAACTTGAGCATTATTTGTTGGTTTATTTGAAGTAAGTCTTCACAATTGTTTTTAAATTGTCTTCTGTTAAGCTGTTTTCCTTCTCTCTGACATAACTATACTTTCTTGTTGCAAATGTACGGGTCACTTTGCATTGAGATGCTGAATAGTCACCAGTGCTGCTCTTTGGAGGGTGGCGGGTTTGCCACTTTGGCAGGGTGTTGAAAACTTGATCCACTCCAGCAGTTTCTGCCATTGTGTGGATGGCACATTTCTTGCCTGTCAGAAACACAGCAACAGGACACTTGCTGTCTATGTCTCACTCTCTTTGTTTTGTTTTTGTTTTCCTTCTCTACCACAGAACAGCAAAAGCGGCTTAGTAGCCTGGCAGGTATGAAGCAAAAGGTCCTCACCCCATAGCTGCTGCCTCTGCTGGAGTCAAGTGGATGTTTTGCTAGCTTGCAGAGTGCCTTTAGCAAACACACTTCTCAGTAAACTGCAAGGAAGCGAGCTGAATCCCTTAAAATAAATGTGTGTTGCAGCTCAGCCACCACGACTGAGCTTTTTGTATTAGTCTTTTCTAAAAATGTTGGAAACATGCTTAATTGCAGACAGGCACACAGCAATATGGCTAATCCCCGCTGTCCAAAAATTATGAGATTTAAAAAAAAATATTTTGAGTTCTTTAGGTCTCTTCTGGTTTGTGAACCTATAGGATACACTTGGGACATGTTTTCAAGCTTCTCTCTGCAACCATGAGGGCTAGAAACTAACTTGAAAAAGCAAGCAAGCTGACATTCTCATGTAATCACCTGACTCTAGGAGCTGGGGCTTTAATGAGAGTGCCAAATATCATAAAACTCCATGATAAAATCATGTGCGCACACACACTCACACCTACATACTTAACACACCCACACTATCCCCTTGTCTGCTTTCCGAGCAGGGCTGGGAAGTTCCTCCTTGAAGGGAAATCTAGGACTTGTCTACATGGTGCTGCAGTCCGGTCTACATGGGCATGAGTTGTAGAGTACTTTGTGTTGTGCTTTTACTGTCCCATGCAGACCCTGCTGGCAGGAACTAAAAAGTACCAGGTTCACTTTATTGTTGTCCTCTTTGAAACAGGACCACACCTATATGAACTAATTCAAATTTGTTTTTGCCAGGGGGGTCTACATCAGGGGTCTCAAACTCAAATCACCATGAGGGCCACATGAAGACTAGCACATTGGCCTGAGGGCCGCATTCACTGACACATTTTCATATAAAGATACAAAACCCCCGGCCCTGCCCCCACTCCACCCCTTCCATGAGGCCCCACCCCTGCCCCGCCCCCATTCCAACCCCTTCCCCAAAGTCCCCACCCCAACTCCGCCCCCTCCCTGCCCCTATTCCAACCCCTTCTCCAAATCCCTGCCCCTGCCCCACCTCTTATCTGGCTCCTCCCCCGAGCGCGCGGCTCCCCGCTCCTCCCTCCTGGAAAGCGCTAAGCATCGCCAAACAGTTGTTTGGCGGCGGGAGGCATCTGGAGGTAGGCGGATGAGCGGGGACACGGCACGCTGGGGCAGAGGAGGGACAGTAGGGGAGGGGAGCTTGGCGGCTGCAGGAAATAACTCCAGAGGGGGGTGGGGAGCTTGGTGGGCTGCAGCAAATAACTCCTCGGGCCGTGTGTTTGAGATCCCTGGTCCACATGGAGTGGTGAGAGCACAACATGTTAAAGTTCTCTACAGTTCACATCCCATAGTCCAGACAAGCCCCTCATCGTTCTCATCCCCTGCCATAGAGCCTCATATGGTAGGCTACAGGAACATTCAGAAGAGTGCCTCACTGCTCACCAGCAGCTGCAAGGTATATGAATGAACTGCTATTGTTAAACAGTATCGCTACCTGAGGGGAGGGGGGAGAGGAGAGGAGAGAGCAAGCGCAAGCAGTCAGTACCCAGGCACTCTAATGTGGATGTAAGGGAGCCTGGTCTCTGTGCTTAGTACAGGGCCTGCTCTGACAACTCCCCCTGCAATCAGCTGGCACTCCACACCTGCAGAGTCAGCCCCATCACTCTCATGGCCTATATATTGTGCCCCAAAGAACAGTGCCTGTCTCCTCTGCGCCGTTGCCCTCTTCAGCTACATCAGTCAGTGTAACATTTTCTCTTCCCCCTTCCCAATCAAGTCGGCATCTGTGCTGCCTCTTTGCCCCCTGGGGTTTTAAAGTCCAGTCAGATGTTTCCTCTTGGTTTTCTCTTTCCCAAAGTGTTTCCCGTTGTGATCAGGAACTCTTTTGTCTGTTAAGCTGGAAATATGTTGAAATCCTCCCACCTGGCTCAGTGTGGAGTATTTCTAGGCAGCTTTTGTTCCAGCCTAAACAGTCCCCAATATGGACTGGAGAGTGCCCTGGCATTGCTGGCTCCACAACTGGTCTCCGTCTATCAAAACAATCACATAACAGTGGCTGGCTGACCTCCCTGACCCTGGCTTGCATCCTCTGAGTCACACCAACAAAACTCTGATGCTGAATGCCCACCTGTCACTGCTGCCCAGAACAGATGGCTCAGAAGATACCGAGTGTTGTACCTGATACTATGCAATTGGTGCTCTCTACAGGCCCCAGAGCAAAATTCTGCGCTGACTTACACCCTCTGCAATGTCAACGAGCTGTATGATGTATAAGTTAGGGTGGGATGTGGCCCAAGAACTTTTTTCGTAGGTCATTGCTTTGAGTCCAGAAACATTCAGAAGGGGGCCCATGGTGAAGGGCGATGATGGCTTCAGTCCACTTCCTATAGGACAGGTGCCTATGTTGCCAGAGACACCATTGAAATTGGCACTCGTTAGGTCTCTTTGGTGACAAGCTCAGCTAAGTGGCCAAAGGCTGAACAGGCATGAAGACTGAATTGCCCTCTCCCCTTGAGCAACAACCCTCCTGACAAGGCACCTCTGATGGCACGGAGTGAGGACCTGGTCCTGCTACTGCCACTCGTGCTAGCCCAAGTTCCAAAGCCTGCAGCTTTCACCAGTGCTAAATGCACCCCAAGACAAAGAATTCAAAAGACATCTTTAAAGTTGGTTTAGCTGGCTGGAATGTCTCCCACAGCTCTCCTGGGGCCTGTGCCATCATGTTGAACTCCAGCCCTTGCCTTGCACCACATAAATCTCAAGCTTTGGGTAGGAGAGTTTTTCTGCAGGCCAGCACAAAATCATTCCTTAGCTCTCTCCAAACCGTCACCAATAATAATTTGTGTGGCTTGTAGGAATAGCAATCAGAGCTCAGACTGTTGGTCCACTTAGTCCAGTATGTCTGCCTTTATCTGTCTAAGATATTTCCAGGGTAGCAGCACCTTAGCCTAGGACCACTCAGATGGCATGCTCCATCTGGCAAATAAACACACAACCTGTGTTGTGGTTTCCTGTGCTACTTATAGGGAACTGGAGAGCGAGTCCCTCCTGAGCCCAGGAAGTGATTGGCTTACATCTTGAAGTGTGCAATTTGATTATGGTAACATAGCCTTAACTTTCACAATTACAAAATAATAATGGTCACATGATTAACCAATCCTTTAAAAAGCAAAAACAACAAGTTCAGTCCAAATCTCTGGCCCACTGGCCTTCCCTGGTAGTGACTTCCACAGACTGATGACACAGTAGGAAGGAGTATTTCCTTTCTACCACAGAAGCATGTCTTTCATCTCCAGCAGTGGCACTGAAAGTGACAATCATGGTTGTTTTACATGCTCACCTAAAAGACGCAAGGGATTGAGATTGGGGTGGGGAGCTGGGAAGCTGAGATTTCTTCCTGAGTTCAGATCATTTCACATCCATAAACCTTCCTTCCCTCTGGTCTTCAGAGTCATGGAAGTCCTCTGATTTCACCAGAGTTTTCTGTACTCTGTTCCTAGTAGCACAGTAGGTAGCTGCACCATGGGGTAAAACACTCAATACAGAAATGTAAAGGTGAATATAGAAGAAGGGGACCTCTACATTAGGAGCACAATAGGACTAAAACAGAGAGTATGTGTGTTCTTGGGGATAGAAAATAAGGTAGAAGTGTTGAATAGTAGTTTTATTTTAGCCTTGCCACGTTCTTGCCATTTATAAAACTTTTTTCAAGAGCAAAAGAACCCCCAAAAAGTAAGTTTGATGATGATTTAAAAAGCAAACAAACAATCCTAGTAGAGGGAATTTTGCAGTGCAGAATTGTGTTTGCTGTGGGTACTGTCCGAACAATGCATGAGTCTTCCTCTGCTAACCACCCTCGTCAGAGCTCTGCAAATTGAACAGCTTTGGGCAATATGGTAAAGTGCATGTGAACAACTGTTCTTCCTTTCTCAAATGCATGCAGTTCTGTAACACCAAGGATAGGACTTGGCAAAGCGTTGACAGAGCAGACTGTGAAATCACACACATTTCTCACCACTGCCATCCATTTGGAGAAATCCTGCCTCTAGTGGGGCTTAAGGCATGCCATTCTGCAGTGCCACATGGCACATTGTAGTACCAGAGCATCCAACAGTCCATTGGTTCCTTGCCAAATTGATGTGGTGCCTGGTGGCAGGTGCTAACACATACATGTGTCAGTAGGAAAGGAGCTAGGTATTGTACATGGCAGTAATGTGGTCTCAAGGTGTATCTGCACTGCAATTAAACCCCACGGCTATCCCATGTCAGCTGACTTGGGTTTGCAGGGCTCAGGCTGCAGGGCTATACAACTGCAGTGTAGATGTCCTGGCTTGCGCTGGAGCCTGGGCTCTGGGACGGACGGACGCGCGCACACACACACACACACACACAGTTTAATTACAATGTAGACATACCCTGAAGGACTGAGTGTGTAGCTGAGAGCTAGGATTGCCTCTGGGCTGGTCCATACTAACCCCCCACTTCGAACTAAGATACGCAACTTCAGCTACGTTATTCATGTAGCTGAAGTCAAACTATCTTAGTTTGAACTTACCGCAGGTCCACATGCGGCAGGCAGGCTCCCCCGTCGACTCTGCGTACTCCTCTCGCGGAGCAGGAGTGCCGGTGTCGATGGCGAGCACTTCCGGGATCGATCCAGGATTGATTTATCGCATCTAGACAAGACACCATAAATCGATCCCAGAAGATCGATTGCTTACCGCCGGACCCGGAGGTAAGTATAGACGTACCCTCTGTTCTAATCCAGGCCTTGTGCATAGCCTTGGGTAAATTGCTGAAACCTATGTTTTCTAAAGCAGCCCCTAATTACAAGAGCCTCCATTTTCTAGGTGGCCTGATTGAGACGCCCAGCAGTTCTGTTGGGAGTTGTGGGTGCTCAGCACCTCTGAAATCATGCCTGGGGTGTCTCAGAGGGAACCCAGAAACTGAAGCACCCAAAAGTAGAGGCCATCCTGCTCCAGTTTTCCCCATCGGTAGAGTGGGCTGATATCCCTCATCACAGTGTGCTGGGAAGATGTAGTTAATGTTGTCATGGTCCTTTGGAAGTGCGCTATGCTGTAAACGCAGGTGGTGGAGGAGGAAGATGGAAGGTGGGTTTACAGAATAGGATTTTAATTACCGGTAAGCATTTACTGCCCCAAATCCCATTTCAACACTTCAGTGCAAATTTTCAAGTAATTGAAAACCAGATGGGAGAAGCTGCTCTAAGAGCTGAACTGGACTCCAGGCCAAGCATTATTTGACAGCAGAGCAGTTACAGGCGAGATAGCATTTGGAACTGCTAGCTACCCAGACACTAAACGCTCTATTTATTTAACTAAAAAAAACCCCAGATATGGCACTTCTCTGCAGAATTGATTTCTACTGAATTCCCCATGAAAGACACAGTGAGTTTGAGGTCTCTGGCCACCTGAGTGGGAGGTGGGGGCAGCGCACGCAGAGAAGTGGTGAACAGCTGTGGAAATGAAGGCTGAACAGTCTGGTCTGCTGCATCTGTTCCATGGGAGGAAAGCATTCTTCACCCAGCCTGCATTGCTCATGCCAATTAATCCTTTTGCTGCTGGTCTTTTGGGAACAGATAGTCCAGGGTACTTGTACCATTCAGTAGTATAGTAGGTGTGTTTGGCAAGAGGTATCCAGAATGCTTAGCAGCAGCCCTGCTGTGACTGCTGTGTACTCATAGGAGAATCCCTGCATTCTTTCATCACATACTCATTAGAAATTCAGAAGACATTTTTATCTATCCCAATTCAAAATAAATTCTGACTAGATATATTAAAAAAAATCTGTCTAATGCAAGCCACCAGCTTGAGTCAAAGAGCAAGGCCCTATAGTTGAGGGCTCAAACAGACTTAGAGCCTCAATGGATTGGGACAGGGTATATGGAGATATACCTATCTCATAGAACTGGAAGGGACCCTGGAAGGTCATTGAGTCCAGCCCCCTGCCTTCACTAGCAGGACCAAGTACTGATTTTGCCCCAGATCCCTAAGTGGCCCCTCCCTCAAGGATTGAACTTACAACCCTGACTTTAGCAGGCCAATGCTGAAACCACTGAGCTATCCCTCCCCCCATCATGCACTGACTAGCAGCAAGGCAAATAACCATTTGATACTTGGAATCAAGCTATGGATAAACATTCTCTTCTCCCACCAGATTGATGCTCTGTCCCTAGGAATGATGCATCAGTGGGAGTGCCCCCTTTTTTCACGCCAGCCCCCCCATGCAAACACACCTTTAAGAACTTAGGCTGAGAATGTCAAAGCTGCCTAAGGGATTTGGACGCCCATTCCCATTTTTTTAATGGGAAGTAGACACCCAAATCCCTTTGAAAACCTCTCAGCCTTAATTTTTTCTTGCTGGGTTTAAATAGCTGCTTGATTTTCTTATCAGGTTTCTGTGTGTTGGGTCCTGATTATGAATCTAAATGATCCAAGGCACCTGCATCTTTTTCTAAAGTTTTGTTTCCCACAGCTGTATTGTGTATTTTGCTTTCCTTTTCTCTAGTGCTGATGCTGCAGAGAAGAATGCTGTCTAAGAACACCATTTTCAAGTAAAATGCACTAGGCGAGCATGAGACCTGAGTTCAAATGGTCCTGGGCATTGTTATAACAGAAGTGTTCCCCACCCCCTAGGGTGGTACTTGTGCTTCAGGCTTTTGAGGCTGATTCTTCCTGGGTCCACTGAAGCCAATGGAGACAGAATTTGGTCTTGTCCCTGCCTTTAATGATGGTTCTCTGTGCAGGCTCTTTTGTGTGATACGCTAACCACAATGGAGTTTGCTCTGCTCCAAACCCCAATCAGGCTGGAGGTTGCACAGTTGAATGGGAAGTGTCAGATGTTGTGTGGAAGGGCTGAGGTCCTAGTCTGGTAAACAGGTACGGTTGCCTAAAATGTTGGGAACTGGCATTCGGATACAGTGGAGAGCAATAACCAGGAGGAAAGGGCTCCAAAGGTACTGTACCACTGCAGAGTGTCAGTGAAGACTGAGCTTGTAGTGGGGCTAATTGTATCAGACATGAAGGGAGCAGTGTTGCTGCTTTTTACACGTATGATTGGAGGAGTTCCTGCCCTCTCTTGGTTGCGCCAAACATTTTCTATGCACATTTACAGAAAGCCAGACACTTCTCCCCAGTGCCACAGTCTGCCTCATCGATGCTTTGCCAGGATTTTTGCCTTAGAGTGATATATGTTGGTGTGCTGAAATGGTGAACATTAGGATAATGATCACCCCTCCTTCATTTCCAGATTCCCTGCCAGACAGACCAGTTGCTGATAAAGTAGGTACTGTGTCTGCACAGGAAAAGCCAGCTCAGGATAGTGCTCAAAGAGAGAAGCCAGCAGTGGATGAGAAGAGAAGAGCTGTCAGGAGTCCCCAGTATGTGGCTGATGTCTCCGTGGATGATGTAGGCATTCCACTGAGGGTAAGAGAACAACACTCACGCTTACAGGCACATGCTGAAAATAAAAATCAAGAGCCAGACTCTGCCTTCATTTAGACCCATATAATTAAAGCCAGTGGAATTGCATGGGTGTAACTGAAGATAAAATATCACGCCCAATAAATTTATTTCAAAAATCTTCCTTGTGTTCTGATGACCCCTTCAATTACTATGGGTGAAAGAATTTTCAAAATCTCATTGCACTTTTTGCTAGTTGTGTGGATTTAGTTTCCTCTCTTATTTTGCTTCATGTTGATATCTAAGTTAGGCTGATCAGTTTCACTTCCTCTTTTCTAATGCAGGGGTCGGCAATCTTTCAGAAGTGGTGTGCCAAGTCTTCACTTATTCACTCTAATTTGAGGTTTCATGTGCCAGTAATACATTTTAACATTCTTAGAAGGTCTCTTTCTATAAGTCTATAACATATAACTAAACTATTAAAAAGAACTGGAGTACTTGTGAGACCTTAGAGATTAACAAATTTATTTGAGCATAAGCTTTCGTGGGCTAAAGCCCACTTCATCGGATGCATAGAATGGAACACACAGAAAGAAAATATTTATACATACAGAGAACATGAAAAGGTGGAAGTAGCCATACCAACTGTAAGAGGCCAATCAATTGAGATGAGCTATCATCAGCAGGAGAGAGGGAAAAAAACCAAACCTTTGAAGTGATAATCGAGATGACCCATAGAAGGTGTGAGGATATTTTAACATGAGGAAATAGATTCAATTAGTGTAATGACCCAACCATTCCCAGTCTCTGTTCAAACCTAAGTTAATTGTATCTAATTCAAGTTCAGCAGTCTCTTTGGAGTCTGTTTTTTGAAGTTTTTTTGTTGCAAAATTGCCACCTTCAAGTCTGTCACTGAGTGATTAGAGAGGTTGAAGTATTCTCCCATTGGTTTTTGAATGTTATGATTCCTTATGTCAGATTTGTGTCCATTTATTCTTTTGCGTAGAGACTGTCCGGTTTGGCCAATATGGCAGAGGGGCATTGCTGGCACATGATGGCATATATCACATTGGTAGATGTGGAGGTGAATGAGTCCCTGATGGCTTGGCTGATGTGATTAGGTCCTATGATGGTGTCACTTGAATAGATATGTGGACAGAGTTGGCATAGGGTTTTGTTGCAAAGATAGGTTCCTGGGTTAGTGTTTATGTTGTATGGTGTGCAGTTGCTGGTGAGTATTTGCTTCTGGTTGAGGGGCTGTCTGTAAGCGAGGACTGGTCTGTCTCCCAAGATCTGTGAGAGTGAGGGATTATCTTTCAGGATAGGTTGTAGATCTTTGATGATGCGCTGGAGAGATTTTAGTTGGGGGTTAAAGGTGACAGCTAGTGGCGTTCTGTTATTTTCTTTGTTGGGCCTGTCCTGTAGTAGGTGACTTCTGGGTACTCTTCTGGCTCTGACAATCTGTTTTTTCACTTCAGCAGGTGGGTATTGTAGTTTTAAGAATGCTTGATAGAGATCTTGTAGGTGTTTGTCTCTGTTTGAGGGATTGGAGCAAATGCGATTGTATCTTAGAGCTTGGCTGTAGACAATGGATCGTGTGGTGTGTCCTGGATGGAAGCTGGAGGCATGTAGGTCAGTAGGTTTCTGGTATAGGGTGGTGTTTATGTGACCATCACTTATTAGCACAGTAGTGTCTAGGAACTGGACCGCTTGTGTGGATTGGTCTAGGCTGAGGTTGATGGTAGGATGGAAATTGTTAAAATCATGGTGGAATTCCTCGAGGGCTTCTTTTCCATGGGTCCAGATGATGAAGATGTCATCAATGTAGCGCAAGTAGAGTAGGAGCGTTAGGGGACGAGAGCTAAGTCAGCGTTGTTCTAAGTCAGCCATAAAAATATTGGCATACTGTGGGGCCATGCGGGTACCCATAGCAGTGCCGCTGACTTGAAGGTATATATTGTCCCCAAATGTGAAATAGTTGTGGGTGAGGACAAAGTCACAAAGTTCAGCCACCAGGTTAGCCGTGATATTATTGGGGATACTATTCCTGATGCCTTGTAGTCCATTTTTGTGTGGAATGTTGGTGTAGAGCGCTTCTACATCCATAGTGGCCAGGATGGTGTTTTCTGGAAGATCAAAACTTCAAAAACGTCAAAAACAGACTCCAAAGAGAGACTGCTGAACTTGAATTAATATGCAAATTAGATACAATTAACTTAGGTTTGAACAGAGACTGGGAAGGGAGGGATAGCTCAGTGGTTTGAGCATTGGCCTGCTAAACCCAGGATTGTAAGTTTAATCCTTGAGGGGGCCACTTAGGGATCTGGGGCAAAATCAGTACTTGGTCCTGCTAGTGAAGGTGGGGGCTGAACTCAATGACCTTTCAAGGTCCCTTCCAGTTCTAGGAGATAGGATATCTCCATTTATTTATTTAATGGTTGGGTCATTACACTAGTTGAATCTATTTCCCCATGTTACAATATCCTCACACCTTCTATGGGTCATCTTGATTATCGCTTCAAAGGGTTTTTTTCTCTCTCTTGTTGATGATAGCTCATCTCAATTGATTGGTCTCTTACAGTTGGTATGGCTACTTCCACCTTTTCATGTTCTCTGTATGTATAAATATTTTCTTTCTGTGTGTTCCATTCTATGCATCTGATGAAGTGGGCTGTAGCCCATGAAAGCTTATGCTCAAATAAATTTGTTAGTCTCTAAGGTGCCACAAGTACTCCTGTTCTTTTTGCGGATACAGACTAACACGGTTGCTACTCTGAAAACTAAACTATTGTTGTATGTAAAGTAAATAAGGTTTTAAAAATGTTTAAGAAGCTTCATTTAAAATTAAATTAAAATGCAGAGCCCCCTAGACCAGTGGCCAGGACCCGGGCAGTGTGAGTGCCACTGAAAATCAGCTCGTGTGCCACCTTTGGCTCACGTGCCATAGGTTGCCTACCCCATGTCTAATGGAATAGTGCTGTGATGCTGAATTTGGGTTCAGAACACAGCAGTGGGATATGAAAGGGCTAAATCCCTTTGTAGGATCTAGCCCTAAATTTTCCCAAAATGATTTTCACTGAATTAAAAAAAAATCCTGAAAATGTTTATACTGGTAGTAGAGACTTAGTCCTGGCATTTGAAACACACCCAATTCCACAAGCTGTCTGAATTATTTAGTTCAATCTTGCTTATAGCTATTCAGTAATAATAAATAAAATATGATAAAAAGCACATAGCTTTGATTGTTAAAGTAACCCTAAAAAATTGAAAATCTGGTGGAAGTCAGGCCAATGTTTTTTACTTACATCTATTTACTTTTAAACCAGAACACGGACAGATCAAAGGACTGGTACAAGACAATGTTCAAACAGATCCACAGGTTAACTAAAGGTACTGTAACAGGGATAATTTTTTTTTTTTTAAAGAGACTAACTGGATAACAGTTTACTTCACATAGATGGAATATTGCACTGGATATTAAATAAAGCATTTTGCATTAGTAATCCATGTTTGCTCTGGAACACAGAAATCAGCTAACAAGTTTAAAGACAATACTATCAAAGGAGAAAACCCAGTCAAGTTCAAGGGGAGGTGTGAATTGCCCTTAAAGGTGAACTGAAATACCTTTTATAAAAACAATAATAAAGAGAATTGTTTTGTGATCCCAAATCATTAGCTGGGTGGTGGGTAGACAAAGGCTGCATCTACACTAGTATATTTCAGGAAATCTGCCAGTGTAACACAATGGTGGGGAGTGTTTGCGTGAGAAGGGATAAGGGGTCTTTTACCACCTGTTCATTTGACGCTGCTCAGATTTTGGCCCCCAGGAGCACATTTGTCCACTCTTTTTTCCCCCTTCTCAAGGAAACGTCCCAGAGCTGATTAGTCCAGCATTTCCAAATAAACCTATTTGGAAAGAGAAATGCATGTTTTAAAATGTTCCTGTCAGAGCCAGGATTCAGGTTGCTCTGTTCCCCTTTCTACAGTTAGAAAACATCACAAATGCCTTCCTGTCCTTATTTAGCAATGCCATCAACTGGTGCTGGGAAACAGGTCCCTAAACTTCAGTCTTAGCAGTACAATGACACCGAATTGGCTTTTAAACAAGGAGAGGCTACCCTGTGAAAATATGGACAGTCTGCAATAGAAAATAATTGGTAATGTTACATTGCTTAATAACTTAGGGCCTGATCCAAAGCCCATTACGTGAATGGAAAGACTCCCATTAAATTCAGTGGGATCTGGATCAAACTTCTGCTGTTTAAATACTGTTGATATCTTTAAAAGGCAAAATTATGGCGAGCACTTATATATTGGTTACAACATATCCTCCATGAATCCATTACTTTTTGGTACATTGTATGTTCCAAGTCTCTCATTAGTGTGAGAAATGACTGAGGTCGTATTAGCAATCCAACCACACATAAGGCCTGATGTACATGATAACACAATTCTGAGCTGTGCTTACTAGTTCAAGTTGATTTGCATTTGCTGCTGCAGATGCTATTTTGATGAGCTGACTAGTGAGTTTATGTAACCACTGCATTGTACTGAATGGAATAAGAACTGCTCAAGCTGTGAGTTGTAGCCCCTGTGCTGCTGACACAGATTCTCCTTCACCTCAAATGATAGAGGCACATGCTTCAGGAGCAGAGGATTAGTTCAATCCCTGCTGTCTTCCAAGCAGCCCAGATGTGCAGTGCAGTGATAACCACTGACCTGCCATGGCTTTGTTACATTATAGACTCAGCATGAGAAGGATCGTTCCACAACTTCTGTGGTTTCTTGCTTCACCTGGTCTTCTTCTTTAAATCTTTCCTTTCTGTTCTTTTTCCAAAACTTGCTCCTTCCACTTAGAAACTCCTGAAGAAAACCCTTATTGCCCTACCTACAAATTCCCTGAACTTCCTGAAATCCAGCAAACACCCGAAGGTACCATAAGTTCAGCCAGAGTATCTGTTGTCTTGTGTTTGAGTTAACTGTGCTGTAGCTCCATTATAGTAACTAGATTCAGGTACTAGATTTCCATTACCATTTATTACTCATGGTGGAAATTCGAGTACACCTAGTGTGCCTTAGTCTCTGATGTATAAAATGACTAAAACCTTCCTAACCCATTTATCTGTTTGAAAGTATGATACCATTTCAGTCTACTATTATCAAAATAGGCAATAAAAGTTTACAGTGATAGAAAGTTGGGGAAACTATATGGTGCCTCCACTTCACTGTGGATAGTCTCAATACATACTGCTTTTCTCTGCTGCAGAAGACAATCCTTACTGTCCTACATACCAGTTTCCTGCATCTACTCCTAGTCCTAAATCTGAAGGTAATAGTAAAGGACAAGATACCTTTTGCTGCACAAATGCTGCCTTTTTCATTTATTTTCTCCCTGGAGCTTTTCCTAGCCACTGAGTGTCATGCTGCCTCCTAATAGTTTGCTGCCTTCTGAGTGTTGCTGTGATGGTTTGAGGCCTTTTTTGGCTTTGTGGTGCTCTTCTGGCTTTTTCACTAGCCTTTGACTAATGCTACAAAACTGGGCTCTGCTTTGTTTCATGTGCATAGTCAGCTATACCTAGCCGTATGTGTGCAGTGGTTACTTAACATTCATACAATGCTGACTCATATCTCATCTTGATGATGTCCCTTGAAAGATGACTTTAACTATGGTTTTGTTTTGCTTGGGAGCAATACATTTCTTTAATCTGCTTTTAAAGTTTTTAATATTAACACAGGATAGTGCCTGGCCCAAAAGTCACTGAAGCCCATTGGCAAGATTCCCTAAAGTTTCCATGGTCTTTGGATCAGGCTGTTAGTGTCGATCTCTCTTTTTATTAATGTACATTTTAGAATAAATGGGATGTTGCACATGTTGGTTTGCTCAAGGCTGGCCTCAGGAGCATAAGGACAGGATTTGGCATTCTCTTCTGCATGCTTTACCTGGAAACCGATTGTATCCCCTAACTATCCTTTTGTGCTGCTGGTGGGTGGTTGCTCAGGTGGTGGTTCAAGCACTGCTCAGAACCCTTTGCACTTTTACTTTCCAAGAAGCTACTGCAGTAGCCAGTGCTGAAGAGACTGTCCTCTACATGTGAGAAGCATTGGCATCTGCTGCACTCAGTTGAACAGGAGCCAGGACGGGCTAGGTGGGCAGACATCTCCCACTGGGGAAAGTGTGGTTTGGGACTGGCCAGTTTGGGGGTAATCAGTAGGGGTTTTCTAGAGCCCTTTACTGCTACAACGTAGGAAACTTGCCTGTATGGTGGGTTGTGCATAGTCGGACATAAAATATGGATCCCTTATGTCAGAGTAGGCTAGGGGATTTAGACTCACATCCCCTGTTAAAATGAATGGGGAACAGATATTTTGAGACAAAGGGATAAGATACATGCCCACCTTTGGTGCTTTGAGATGTATGGATGAAAAGTGCTATCCTATACAAGTGCAATGTATTTGATGCCTTAATAGCAGAGATAGTGTGTGTGTGTGTCTGTGTGTGTTGTGACAGACCCAGACCAGTGGGGTACAGGAGTCTGGTAGAGGGCAAATATACTGGTCACTGGATGAGTAGTTTTCTGTTCTCTGAGTGACCAGAGCAGGGGCTGCACTAGAATAATCCAGGAACCTGCTAGAACCAGTTAAGGCAGGCAGGCTAATCAAGGCACCTGGGTTTTAAAAGGAGCTCACTTCAGTTTGTGGTGCGAGTGTGAGGAGCTGGGAGCAAGAGGCGCAAGGAGTGAGAGGGTGTGCTGCTGGAGGACTGAGGAGCACAAGCGTTATTAGACACCAGGAGGAAGGCCCTGTGGTAAGAATAAGGAAGGTGTTTGGAGGAGGCCATGGGGAAGTAGTCCAGGGAGTTGTAGCTGTTACAGGAGGCACTATAGACAGCTGCAGTCCACAGGGCCCTGGGCTGGAACCTGGAGTAGAGGATAGGCCTGGGTTCCCCCCAAACCTCCTGGGCTGTGGGTTCTTCCAGAGGGGAAGGTCTCTGGGCTGTTCCCCAACCCACGTGGTGAATCTCTGAGGCAAGAAAATCCGCCAATAAGCGCAGGACCCACCAAGATAGAGGAGGAACTTTGTCACACTGGTGTAAGGAGTGGGATCTTGGGGTGCACAGCACGGTGGAAGAAGGAGGGTGATTTAAAAAACAACAACAACAACAACAACAAAAACACAAAAAAAGGGAGAGGGTTTTCTTTTTTTTTTCACCACAATCGATGACGTAGTGCGGGCAATGATACAAGCTACGGCAGCCCAGCAGGAGGCTACCCATGTCCAGGCAGCCGCCCAACAGGAGGCAGTGCGGCTGCAGCAAGAGGCTAATCGCCTGCTGATGGACCAGGCTGCTCAAGACTGAGCTATGTAAAGTCCCTTACAGAGCTGAATCGCGGCCATGATGGGATACGGCTCATATGGGCCAGCCATTGGCTGCAGAAAATGACACAGGAGGATGGTATAGAGGCATACCTTCTGGCCTTTGAGAGGACAGCCCTATGGGAGGCCTGGCCTCGAGATCAGTGGTCTGGGATCCTTGCCCCATTCCTGTGTGGGGAGGCCCAGAAGGCCTACCATGATCTGCCTGAAGAGGCTGTGGCAGACTACCCCCATCTGAAAGCAGAGATCCTAGCCAGATCTGGGGTAACGACAGCAGTGCAGGCCCAGCAGTATCACGGTTGGAGGTACCAGGAAGACAAAACCCCGCGGTCCCAATTGTATGACCTCATCCATCTCACACGAAAGTGGTTGCAAACGGAGTCCCGGAGTCCGGAAGAGATACTAGCGGTTCTGGTCATCGACCGATACATGAGGGGACTACCACCAGACCTTCGTGCCTGGGTAAGCCAGAACGAACCCTCCACCTATGACTAGGTTGTCGCCCTGGTAGAGAGGCGAGGGAGCTGACCCGACCAGTTAAGGAAGAGGCACCCCGGGTTAAATTAGCAGCACCAAGCCCTAAAGTTCAGGTGACTGGGCCACCAGGAGGGTCCAGGTGGAAAAAGAGAGAGGCTGAAGGCCCATCAGAGGCCACAAAGAGTCGGAGCACTGAGGGAGAAGAGGATCGTGATGTTAGACTGCCCAAACCAAGAGACCGGGGAATGCCTAGGGCTCCATACAGATGTTATGCCTGCAGGGAGTGGGGACACGTAGCTTCACAGTGTCCCAATGCTGAGGAGCCTATGCAGTGTAACCTGGGGAACTGGGCAGATCCATGCTCCCTAATCCACCTTGTGGGGGTCTCACTAACCCCACATATGTATACCAGACCAGTGAAACTAAATGGGGTAGGGACCACGGCACTGGTTGATTTGGGGAGTGCTATCACGCTTATCTCAGGGAAGCTCATGAAGCGTAGTCAGCTGCTGCAGGTTAAATGTACGGGGATAACATGTGTCCATGGAACAGTTAGTTACTACCCCACCATCCCAGTAAAAATCGAGATCCAAGGGAACACTACTGAGGTAGCAGCAGGTGTAGTCCCTAAACTCCCATACCCGGTGCTCATAGGGAGGGACTTCCCAGGGTTTGGAAACTTACTCCCAGTAGGGGGATTGGAGAAAGATGGGGACCCTAAAATTGGTGAGGCATCCACAGCAGACTGTCAACCCCCAATCTTCTCTGAAATATCCCCAGATTTGTTCTCCACTCCCAGACAGGGTAGAAAGACAAAAAGGGAAAGAAGGGCAGCTAAGGCCTTGGGAACCCGAATACTGACCCAAAGCCAGACGGTTGCTCTTGTAGGTAGGCGGACGCGCGCAGCTGAAAAGGAAGCCACGCAGGAGGGAGAAGCACCTGAGTCTGACCCCTACCCTAATGCTTCTGAACCAATAGAGGCAACAGAGACTGGGCTCCTAGATCGTGGGCAGATTAGCCCCGGGAGAGGAAATTTTGGACGGGACCAGGCAGAAGACCCAAGGTATGACAACATTAGGAAGGAGGTGACTGAAATAGATGGGGTCCCCGTGGAAGGGAAAACCCAGGGACCAGGACCCTACTTCATAATGAAGAAGGATCTCTTACACCAGGTTGCACCAGTACAGGGGCAGAAGGTACAGTAGATCCTAGTACCTCAAAAACACCGGAATGCTGTATTAAGTCTTGCTCATAGTCATCTTTTTGGGGGGCATTTGGAGGTAGAGAAGACCCTGGCACGAGTCCTACGACGGTTCTTCTGGCCCGGAGTACATGAAGAAGTGCAGAGGTACTGTGCCTCCTGCCCGGAGTGTCAGCGCCACAGTCCCCGTCCCCACTTGAGGGCACCTTTAGTACCCCTTCCCATCATAGAGGTCCCCTTCGAGCGAATAGCCATGGACCTAGTGGGACCCCTGGAGAAGACGGCTCAGGGCCACCAATATATACTTGTTGTTTTGGACAATGCTACTTGCTACCCAGAAGCTGTCCCCCTGCAGAACATGGCCTCTAAAACTATAGCCAAAGAGCTGGTGGGGATCTTTGCCCGAATGGGGCTACCAAAGGAGATATTAACCAACCAAGGAACCCCATTTATGTCAACGCTAATGAAGGACCTCTGTACGCTGCTCCATATACATACCCTGAGAACTTCGGTCTACCATCCGCAGACTGATGGGTTGGTAGAAAGGTTTAACCGAACCCTCAAGGCTATGATAAGGAAGGTGGTAAGTCGGGACGGGAAGGATTGGGACACTTTACTACCCTACCTTATGTTCGCTATCCGGGAGGTACCTCAGGCCTCAACTGGGTTTTCCCCCTTTGAGTTATTATACAGGCATCATCCCTGTGGCATACTAGATACCGCTAAAGAGATCTGGGAAGAGGAACCCAATGAGGAGAGAAATATAATAGAGCATGTAATGCAGATGCGAGACCGGATAGCCCGGGTTACCCCTATTGTACGGGAACGTTCGGAGAAGGCACAGGAGGCCCAGCAAACCCATTACAATCGCCAGGCAAAAGTGCGACAGTTCCAACCAGAGGATCGGGTTATGGTGTTGGTACCCACGGCAGAAAGCAAGCTTCTGGCCCAATGGCAGGGGCCCTGTGGGGGAAGTAACCTACAAGGTGCGGCAGCCAGGACGCAGAAAACAAGAAC